>NC_139354.1:81905527-82260527 GCF_055883805.1 Amblyomma maculatum
ATAGAGCAGAAGAATTTACAAGCCCGAATGGCCATTTTATCATTCCGTCTTGCCTTGTGGACACTATCATATATATATATATATATATATTTATATATATGTTGTAACATATATGCCCTGCATCGCTGAACGTTAAAGAAGATAACGATCAGAAAGAGTGACACAGAAGATGACAAAGTGGTAGCAACGTTTAGTGCTAGAAGAAGGTTAAAGCTTTTGTGATTTTGTGCTTTGTGTGCTGCGTCAACCTGGACTAACCTTCGTGCAATAACCTTGCCACGTATCATCTTGGTGGAGGTGCGGGGTAGGTATCAATATACCACGTATCAATATATATATGACAGTGTGCTGCCACAATGAGCAATACCTGGCGCCACCATGTGGTCGAGGTCTCTTGTGTGTCGGTTAGCACAGCCTCGTCTTCTTTCGGCTGTGCTTGTGCGTTGGTGCCAGTACCATACTACCTACATGTGCCGGCTTCTGTGAAATTTTAATGGAGGTGCTGAGTAGATTCCATGTTCCAAGAGTTTCCGGCTGCCTCCAACAGCCAAAAACCTACTATGGACACCACGTGTGCATATATATATATATATATATATATATATATATATATATATATATATATATATATATATATATATATGATAGTGACTCATGATTCTCTGCAATTTCCGTGACTCATGATTTTCTGCATCTATCAAAAAAATATATAGATATATTGTCACGTAGTGGGGACGAGGTCGACGACACAAATGAAGGGGTCGATGATTGCACTAAAGAAACTGTTTATTTGGGCTGACTTGCGCCCGCAAAAGAACTAAGCAACTCGGCGTCGGCGATAGAAACAGACGTGCTCGTCGATCATCGAACAAAGACTGCTCGTCACACTCGGCAACGCTCAATTTAAAGGCTGCACAGAACAATCTAGATAATGTCGCAAACAGCTACCAGCACGGGCTGGAACATTGTGGAAAGACACCCAAGTGGCCGGAACCTTCGAGACAGATCTCGGTGCATCTTGCGCTACAACAAAACTGATAAAGGTGTGACTCGCGACATCGAGCATTAACAAAGATTGCGGAACTGATACGCGGTCCAGAATCAGAGTGATAAACCTGTATGCCGGTGGCTGTTAAAATACAACAAATACTGTTTTGAAGGTTTCGCTGCATTACTCCCCTCTTAAAAAAAAACATCGCCTCGATGTTCCAGAACAGAGAAACTTAAACATAAACACTGCAAAGTTTAAACACCACAGATTCTTTAACGTGCGTAATATGGCTTCAGTCGCACAACATGTACAATTTCTGGGCGTGCGCGTCGACGTTGTGATGCTGACGTTTCCCCGGGGAATGACTTCATAGTCCAGTGGTCCGACGCGGCGAAGGATTTTGTATGGTCCAAATATCGACGCAACAACTTTTCACTTAATCCGCGACGGCGAATTGGTGTCCAAACCCACACTTGGTCTCCTGGATTGTACTCTGCGTGGCGTCGTCGTAAATTGTATCGTCGGCTGTCGGTGCGCTGTTGGTCTTTAATACGCAGCCGTGCGAGTCGTCGGGCTTCCTCTGCACGCTGCAGGTAGGCGGCGACGTCAAGGTTGTCCTCGTTGGTTACGTGCGGCAGCATTGCGTCGATCGTCGTCGTGGGCTCCCTGCCATACACAAGCTTAAACGGGGTCGCTCTGGTCGTCTCCTGGACTGCCGTGTTATACGCGAAGATCACGTACGTCAAGATGGCGTCCCAGGTCTTGTGTTCAGCGTCGACGTACATAGCGATCATGTCCGCGATCGTTTTGTTCAGGCGCTCCGTAAGGCCATTGGTCTGGGGATGGTACGCAGTTGTTCGTCGATGGCTTGTGTGACTGTATTCCAAGGTGGCTTGCGTCAACTCTGCCGTAAACGCCGTTCCCCTGTCCGTGATAAGCACTTCTGGGGCGCCGTATCGCAAGAGACCTACGCAGACTGCGATGCTTGATCGGGGCGGGACGGTCAATTCTTCATCGAGGACGTTTAGAGGGATGTGTTGCATGGACGTCGTCGTAGAATGAATGGCTTTGTCTGCAGAGAGCTTGATGAGCTTGGATCGCAGGTCGATGATAGCCCTATGTTCATTTAAGAAGTCCATGCCTAAAATCCCGTCGCGGGAACACCGCTGCAAGACCACGAAGCTGGTGGGGTAAGTACGCCCATTTACGGTTATTCTTGCAGTACATCGTCCCGATAGAGTAATCAGGTTGTCACCTGCGGTGCGAATCAGCGGGCCATCCCAAGCGGTTGTAACTTTCTTGAGATGGAAGGCTAACGGTCCACTGATGACTGAATAGTCAGCTCCGGTGTCTACAAGGGCAGTGACTCTGCGACCGTCGATATCAACTTCAAGGTCACTTGTTCGCGTCCTCGAATTGCACGTGGGCCTTAGTGTCCGATCTCGGCTCCGTCGTTTCTTCAGGTGATGGCCGGGGCATACCGTTGTTACTTCGCTGGGCGGCGGTGTCTGCTTGCACTCTGGTCGTGTTGTCGGCGATGTCGTCGTGTGGAGCGGCGATGAAATGGTTGCGTCGTCGTTAGTGGTCGTCGGCGGCGGAGGATCTTCTTCTTTTCGCCGTTGAGCAACCTTACCTCCAAAGGTTGCTGCCTTTAGTTTCCCCTACGGGGGCTTGGGGACCTTCCGCGCACACTATCATCATAGTTACGTCCTGGCGACGCAAAGCGGGCCCTGTACGGCGATGGAGACCTGAATCGACGGCTTGGTGGCGCAATCTCACCGCTACGCAGATAGTTGTCGATTTCTTGCGCTCGTTCACCTGGGCGTGGTCGTGGAGCGTCGACTGCAAATCCGCGGAGACCGATTCGTCGGTACGGGCAGTGCCGCAGAATGTGGCCGGCCTCACCGCAGTGGAAGCATAATGGCCGGTTGTTCGCTGTCCTCCATGCGTCGCACTTCCTGGGGCTTGGTCGTTGGTAGGTTTGGCGGGCGGGAGCCAAGGGGCGGTTTTCAGGAACAGGCCGGTAGCGGCGAGGGCTCGGAAAGTCATCACGTCGGGGCGGAGGGGGACGTAATGCACCAGCGTAGTTCATCGTGTTGCCTCTTGTGCTGGAACAGTCGCAGCCGTCGCTTCAGGAACGCCCAGCGCCTGCTGGACTTGTTCACGGACGACGTCCGCGAGCGTCGCCACCTGAGGTTGTTGCGATGATGGCTGCATTCGGCGGAGCTCTTCTCGCACGATCTCCCGGATGAGGTCACGAAGGTTCTCTCGACTTGCAGATGCGCTGGGGTAGTGGCTTGAGTAGTCTGGCTGAAGTGGCTGCTCCTAGTGGCGCATCCGGGTGTACAACGTCTGCTCGATGGCAGACGCTTCCGTTTCAAATTCCGCAACTGTTTTTGGCGGATTTCTTACAAGATTTCCAAAAAGCGATTCTTTTACGCCTCGCATTAAAAGTTTGACTCTCTCACCTTCAGTCATGTTAGGGTCGGCGCGGCGAAAGAGGCGCTTCATCTCCTCAATGTACGCTAGGACAGACTCGTTAGGAAGTTGGAGTCTTGACTGAAGGAGGGCCTGAGATCTTTCCTTTCGGACGATGCTTGAAAAGGCAGTCAGAAACGCTTCCTTGAAAGTCTCTCAATCCTTCATAGTTGCCTCATGATTTTCGAACCAAACTCGGGCGTGTCCTTGAAGAACAAAGTAGACTTGCCTAAGTTTCACGGCGTCATTCCAGCCGTTGAAATCTGCCACACGGTCGAAAAGGTCCAACCAATCTACCGCATCTTCATCCGGTAGTCCATGGAAGCAGGGAGGCTCCCGGGGTTGGAAGAAAATAACCGGTGCTGTAGGCTGGGCCATTGTCAGCGTCGATGCCTTCCGCGATCGAATGGGGTCAGGCAGCAGACCGTGTTCGGGTTGCAGGCCTTGAAGTCGGCGGCTGGCTCGGTGACCTGTAGGCTGGTCTTCCAGGGCGACAGGAACACGGCTTGGGTCTTCGCTTGAAGGATCAAAGGCAGCACCTCCACCAGATGTCACGTAGTGGTGACGAGGTCGCCGACACAAATAAAGGGGTCGATGACTGCACTAAAGAAACTGTTTATTTGGGCTGACTTGCGCCCGCAAAAGAACTAAGCAACTCTGCGGCGGCGATAGAAAGAGACGTGCTCGTCGATAGTCGAACAAAGACTGCTCGTCACACTCGGCAATGCTCAATTTAAAGGCTGCACATAACAATCTAGATAACGTCGCAAACAGCTACCAGCACGGGCTGGAACATTGTGGAAAGACACCCAAGTGGTCGGAACCTTCGAGACAGATCTCGGTGCATCCTGCGCTACAACAAAACTGATAAAGGTGTGACTCGCGACATCGAGCATTAACAAACAAAGATTACGGAACTGATACGCGGTCCAGAATCAGAGTGATAAGCCTGTATGCCGGTGGCTGTTAAAAAACAACAAATACTGTTTTGAAGGTTTCGCGGCAATATATATACAGAGTGTTACAAGAACGACTAAGTAATATTAAAAAATTATTTTTGTTGCACTAAGTTATCAGGGGTCTGGGTGGGTTCTATAAATCGGGTTAGATGTGCTCTTCAGTGGAATAATTAACTAAAAGTCGTTAAATATTTTTTAAGTATTGCAATTAGGTGCATGATTGTAATTCGGAAATTGCAGAGAATCATGAGTCAACCCGATATCCATCGTTAGTCTTGTTAAAACTATATTGTGCGGAAAACTGCAGCGCTCAGAAACTCAGCTCTCCAGACGCGTGCAACGGACTCCGCGCGGCAACTGAGCACCGCAAAATCACCCCCCGTGTTGACGTCGCTTAGTTTTACACATCGCAAGCGCGCCGCGCTTTATCTGTGGTTCGAAAAAAAAGTGGCTCGCAGCTGCTCGGCCAAAGATAACGCACGGCTAGCCTGTGCTTTGTACAACTGTGAATGACGTCAACATGGGGCCCTGACTTTGTGTATATATCGAACTTAAAGCCGCGAACAGGTTGCGAATTCAAGACAAAAGTTTGGGATTTTTTTTCATGTTCGGTGGTTGGTATAGGCAAGAATTGGACTGATGGTGATTCTGCGATCGGCGCGTTGATTTTCCTCCCGCTTTCCATTTAATATTTGTAATCGCAATAACCACCATAAGACCACTTCTTGTGAATAACAACAACAAAACATTACAAAAAACATACAACGTTTGCCTTGGACTTGTTCGGTCCTTTCAATTCTATAAACACGACCCCTCATTTCCCTATAAATTGTCTGATATATATATGGCAAGCAGGTAATGGCAGCTGATTATTAAATATAGAAAGGAATGACCTGGAATTTATAAACATAATGGTGGATTTATTACAAAGATTCGATCGGCGACCGACGACCGATCTTTGTCAAGATTGACTTCATTCTTGACAAGAATTTCTCGTCGGTCGCCGATCGAATCTTTAAAATAAACCCATTGTTATTGTTTTAAATTGTGAAACATCTATATATGTATGGGGGGGCGGTGTCCTACATCAATTTTTAGTAATTGTATCACAAGAAGGGAAAGGCGCAGTATATGTCACATTTGTTTGTGTGGAAACCGGTACCGCGCCATAAGGGAAGGAAGGAAGTTGAGAGTGAATGTGGAAAAAGATGAACAGGAGGTGTAGTGGAGGGCTTCTTTGTAATTTCGACCCCGCTAGGGAGCTTTATCGTGCGCTGATGTTAAAGATCACCAGGTGATCGAAACTGGCTAAATATGGTCTTCGGTAGCGATTGGTTGCCATGCCAAGAAAGTGTCGTTTTTGCCATTTTAAGGCGGAAGCCTTTATTGGTTCATTGTTGTCAGCAGGAATGTGTCATCAAAAATGTTTTGCTTCTCCCGCTTTTCAGTTGGTATATCTAGGTGTGACGTCACAAGCCGCGAATTTAAGAAGATACTAATTGTACTTAGGCGAGTAATCGATGAATCAATTACAGGGCTGCTGTGAGGTACCCAAAACCGGGCTAATTCACTAACCAGTAATAATAGGTAACTAGTCACTAACCAGTACTAACTAATGAATAGCTAGTCGTTAACTACTTCTAATTAGTCATACATAATTAGTCATGGGCAATGACAGATTACTGACTATGACGCCATCATTTGGTGGAGTCATCATGGCTTAACATCCGGTCAAGGATATTAACAGAAGGTTATAATGGCGTCCCATCCGGTCATGATATCATGACAAGTGATGACTTCACCCCCGCCAGATGTTAGACTAAATAATAGAGGAGCTGTCGCGTGGAGGCGGCTACAAACTAATACGTTCATGAACCCGGTCTGGGCGTTTCACGCGCTACCAGACTTTAGGGACAATGATCTCTGCAAACACTGTGGGGCGAGAGGGACCCTCGACCACATAATTTGGGAGTGCCCACAATCTCCAGGGATAGGGCAAAATATTACAAGTAGAGAAGCCTGGGATACCCTGCTGCGAAGCGCGGACCCTGCGATCCAGCACCGCACCGTCCATCTGGCGGAAGAGGCCGCAAGAAGCCAAGGGCTACCTGCCAGCCTCTAATCCGCGGGCGCACCACTCCCCGTTTCCGATGGAAATAAAAGTTGTACAACCAACCAAGCCAGCGTTTGCCCCTCCCGACCTACGGTGGCACGCCCAACGATGCGCTTGATGCCCCCATCACGGAGGCAGAGGTAAGGGCGGCAACTGTAAGACTAAAAACTAAATCAGGCCCGAGCCCCAATGGGATCCCCAATAAAATGCTAAGGAATCTGGACGAGGACTCTATTAGTCTTCTAATGGAATTCATTGGAAAAGTTTCGGAAGCGAGCCAGTTGCCAGATCAATGGTAAACGGCGAACATAATACAAATACCCAAACCGGAAAAACCCCCGCAAATAAAAAATTGGAGACCATTTTTTTTAACTTGATGCGTGGGGAAGTTGCTGCACTACGTAATACAGACGAGATTAACGTGCCTCATGGAGCAAAACAACCTGTGGCCGCACGAAATGGTCAGTTTCCGACTACATTTGTGCACGCAGGACGTAATGCACTGACTAAAGCATGGTATCATAGACTCGCGGTCGAGAGACGCCAGAGTGCTCCTGGGCCTAGACCTCACCAAGGCATTCGACAATGTCAGGCACGAGGCTATCCTTGAAGGGCTCGAAGTGCTCGGAGTAGGAGAGAGAACGTACAACTACATAAAATACTTCTTATCGGGCAGAAAAGCCTGCATGATATTTCAAAATTTAGAATCTCCAACGATAGAGGTAGGAAGCAAAGGCACGCCGCAGGGCTCAGTGTTATCGCCTTTCCTATTCAACGTGACAATGAGAGGCCTCCCGGGCAAACGTAAAGGAACTCTGCAGTGGTTTTCAAATGTACCAATACTATAGGCTTTTGAAGTGGATTACTTGTTGTTCATGCATTTTTTGGATTATGCATAAAACACCTGCGCAATTGTCGACTGAAAGCGCGCAATTCAAATTTTCCGCGCCCCGCGCCACAGCTACAGAGGAGGAAAGCGGAGAGAGAACACTTGCTTCTCCGTCCGTCGTGACGTCACCGCGAGGAGCCAGAGGCATTCAGAGCCAACGGAGGGGGTTTTCGGCGTGCGCTGTTCCTCGTTTTGCGTGCGTTGCGGACGTACAGAACACGTCAACTTAGTGTTGTGCACCTGATACAACACAGCTCTGCATGTGTTCGAATGCACGAATGGCTGCGGACGCGACGATGTAATCTTCCATTGTAATAAAAGGTCGCGGCGCAATGCGGCGTTGCTGAGAAGAGAGATAAATTCAAGCCGACCAAAGGAAACTTTCTACTCGAAGCATTTTCTTAACTGTGACTGCATGCAGTTTCTTTATAATGCGATTTCTATAGGGCTTTGACAAAAATGCATGGCTAAACCATGACGCGGTTCCTTCTGTTTCCTTGTACAAACCAGTCGGGACCGTCATCTGCAATCCGCTCACTGACTGCAATATCATGATGGGACGGTCAGACAGCATCGGCGCATGGTTGTATTCGCGTGTCTCATTTTATTTGTTTGTTTTTGCGCAAGAGCTTCCCGCAACAGCTTCTGTAAGCATGGACAACTCATCCGTTCCACGCGCTGATGATTCTTGCGAACTAGCACTGCTGTGTCGAAGCTAGGTTGTGAAGACTGCGAGATCTTTTCCAGCACGGCATGTGCCTGATATGTTCGTGGAACCCTTACGGGAGCATTATTAGAAGATAAGAGTGTACCGCTTAGCTGGATATAGGCGCATTCATGTAAGGAGCGCAAAGAGCGAGGTTTCCTTCTGCGAGTTCAAGCAATCAATCATCGAAATTTTTGAAATGCATCGCCTTGCGAATTTGCACCCGTTGCTGCCTCATCATTTTATATAGCCCTGTCTTGTTTGGGGATGCACATTAAGTTGGAAATGAAAATGACGAAGCTCTTGTAAGAAAACATTTCGGAACACGGTTTTCTTATGAACGTATGGGTGCGGAGGAGCTGCAGCTTGGCTTTCAACATACGTCAGCCGTCAATTTATTAAACGTGTATTGTGACAGTACGATAAAAAGGAAAGGCTTTCAACGTCTGGTAAATGTCGTATGACTCAAGCAGCATTCTGCGCGCATTTGACTTGGTCTCCAGCACAATGGCCCCGTTATGCCTCGAATGCATTGCAGAGTTACGCAACCGCGCTTTGCTTATTGTTCATTTGTCTTGTGGTAGCTGTGCACTGTTTCACCCTTTTTATAGCATTCTCCGTTTCCCCAATGTACCACGACTGGCATTCAAAGCAGGATTTGGTACAGCAAGCTTTGGATTCATTTTTCACAATGACCTTTCGGTCGGGGCGAGAGGCCTGAGACGGAGGTAGTCGGCTAGGGCATTGTTCGCTGCCCTTCCTTCCCAGGAAAATTCGGGCCGAGGTTTCGCTGAGGGCCATGTAGTTTCTGCTAATAATGAAATATACTACTTTTCAAAATGCCTCACTATAACCAAAGCAAGTTTTCATGCCAAATCTACGCTCCCCACAACGGAAGTGCTGCATCGTTTGTGGCCATATCTCGTACGGATACATGCGGTAAAAATCCCGATGGTCATTCGTGTGGAAATGGCATGCCATAATGACATTTACAAAGCCGCAGAGAGCTGCAATCAACCCAGCGCAGCGAAGGAGCCGCATCGGCAGCTTCCCCGGTCCTCAGAATGTCGTCACGCGACGTCTTGGCCAATCACAGGCGGCGGCGCGCCCCGCGGTGAGCCCCGTCATGCGGGCTGCGTATTTCTGCTTTCTTCTGCCTAATTTTAATCTGATATTCGAGTTCGCAGCATGAGAAACTATGGCTTTCTGCTGAAAGCCCAACTTTTGCAAAAAGTGCTGCAGCGTCCCTTTAACCAAATCAAGGGGCTAAATTTTAGCATGCATGCGGACGGTATCAACCTCTGGATTAACCATGGGAGCGATGCGATTACGGAGGAATGCCTGCAGGCAGCGACCGACGTCATTGTCGATTACGCGGCGAAAAGGGGACTTTCGTGCTCCCCGCATAACTCTGAGTTGTTCGTTTATAACCCAAAGTACCTTCGCTGCAAGAATAGCGGGAAGTTTCATATTCAGGTATGGGCAAACCGGTGCCAAAAGTAGATCAGATCAGGATTCTGGGGATGGTCATCCAATCTCACGGCCATAATGGAGAGATCCTAAAAAAAATAGAAAGTTACGCAATGCAAACACTCGAGCTCTTGAGGAGGGTCGCCACCAAAGGAAGAGGCCTCAAGGAGAGAAATTTACTAAAACTAATCCAGGCGCACGTAATAAGCAGAATCAGTTACGCCACGCCCTACCTAGACATCAAGGCCGGCGAAAGAGAGAGGTTAGACTGCCTGATTCGAAGATGCGTTAAGAAGGCGCGAGGACTGCCCATAGGTACCTCGAGAGAACGACTGCTCGAACTCGGGGTGCATAACACGTGGGCAGAATTGGCGGAGACAGTGCGAGTCTCCCAATTGGACAGACTAAGCACGGCCGAGACGGGCAGAGTAATTCTTGCAAAAGTAGGCCTCAACCCAGACAGAGGAGTTCAAAAAATGTCACAATTAATAGTGAAATCAGGAATGCCTTGGTAGTCCCCCCCCCCCCCCTTCCCTAGAAATATGCATCCAGAATGTGATGTCGAAAGAAGGGCCAAACGAGCCGAAGCTCTAGAGCGACGGTTCAAGAACATAGGGGCAAAGGAAGTAGTCTTTGTTGATGCGGCAAGTGGCCGAACAGGTGTGGCGGTAGCTTCGGTAGTCGATGGCCGAGGGGCACCGGTATCCACGGCAGCCATCAGAGGCCGCAACATAGAGACTGCGGAAGAAGCTGCGATAGCGCTAGCTTGCGTAGGAACGGAAGCCAAATTCATAATTAGCGACAGCAAAACTAATTAATTAATTAAATTGGTTCACAGGAAGGGAAAGGCGCAGTAACTGTCACACTTGCTCTGTGGACACCCGAACCGCGCCTTAAGGGAAGGGAGGAAGGTGGGTATGAAAGTGGAAAGAGAGAAAGAGGAGCCGTAGTGGAGGGCTACGGAGTAATTTCGACCACCTGGGGATCTTTAACGTGCGCTGACATCGCACAGCACACGGACGCCACTTCGTTTCGCCTCCATCGAAACGCAGCCGCCGAGGCCGGGATTCGATCCCGGGAACTCCGGCACAGTAGTCGGGCGTCTTGCCACTGCACCACCCCGGCGGGGCACAGCAAAACTGCCATTCACAATTTTGGGAAGGGGAGGATATTGCCGTAGGTGGCCGAAATTCTCACGCAAAGAACGCTGAATGGGAAACCAGTTAATTTGGACACCCGCTCACGCTGCCGTCCCTGGTAACGAGGCGGTTCACGAGCTAGCCCGAGCTCTCTACTTCCGGGTAGCCGTCGAGCCCCCCGAACACTGGGCATACGACGAGCGTCTGCAAAATTATGGGGAAATCATCGACCATTAAAAATTGAGACGTAGACTGGTACCCCCGCCAGATGTTAGACTAAATAATAGAGAAGCTGTCGCGTGGAGGCGGCTACAAACTAATACGTTCATGAACACGGTCTGGGCGTTTCACGCGCTACCAGACCTTAGGGACAATGATCTGTGCAAACACTGTGGGGCGAGAGGGACCCTCTACCACATAATTTGGAAGTGCCCACAATCTCCAGGGATAGGACATAATATTACAAGTAGAGAAGGCTGGGATACCCTGCTGCGAAGCGCGGACCCTGCGATCCAGCACCGCACCGTCCATCTGGCGAAAGAGGCCGCAACAAGCCAAGAGCTACCTGCCAGCCTCTAATCCGCGCGGGCGCACAACTCCCCGTCTTCCCCGGCACGCGTGCCGGAGGCCGGGAAGAGGACGCCCGTTTCCGATGGAACTAAAAGTTGTACAACCAACCACGCATATATGAAGCTGAACCCGCCGGGCGTTCGATCCAGGCATCCTTGCGGCGCCTTTCATTTGGCTCTAGCTCGATCGCCGCACCACAGAGCATATAGAAATAGATGCTGTACAGCAGGCATCAGCGGGTTTAAAATTGGCTGACAGCGAAGAAAAGACGCAGTATCTGTCACTATTCTGGGCAGCGCTGCGGGGAAGGCTTCCGCCTTGAAGTACTTCCGTGAGCCAAAGTGCCCCCTGAATTTTTTTCGATGCTGAGTCGGTGTTCGTGAAGCCCTGTTGTGCTGCTGGGGACTCAACCATGTGGTATGATAAAATTAATATTCAATACAAGCTAAAGTTATTTCAACGAAAACAGCTGAATGCCGTAGTCGTATTTGTAAATTTACTCTAGAAATGTTTCAATAACGAATTCGTGCCAAAGTATGTGCTCAAACGCTATTTTTGTAGTTTGTAAATAAGAATATTTCAATAGATTTCCTGATGTGGTCAACACTCCCGCCTGTAACACTAACGTCGTTGACTCTTTTTTCCATAATAGGCACAGGCTATCCAAAACAACTTCTATAGAAATGCATCACAAAATTAACTTATTATAACGAATGCTATACGCAGAGGCTCCTTTACAAACATCTCCATTACTAGAACATCGCATATACCAAGCACCTCAAGCTATATTTCAGACGTTCATGCTCCAACTAAATGAAAAGATGAGAAAACTTACATTGAACGAAGCCCGGAGGCCAACATGGTCACGCAGCTTGAAGGACAACACATCATCACCAGCTTTTCTCTATTGCAAAGAAAAGCGAGAGCACAATGTTAATTGTCAGTATAAACAAATTACAGCTAAAATACTTATCTGATGCCCATCTTAGAACGACAGATTAATTTAACCACTTTATTTTAGTTATCGTTGGAGACCAATTGAATGAATACTTAATGTAAAAGAATAAAAACTGCACCAACACTTCCGGACGCAAACATGATACACACAATAAAATTACGCGGGTAATTGTTCTCTGGAGAGCCTTATTTATGCTGTAAACAAAATATTAATTTCAGCGGTTTCTTATTAAAAAACTCGTTTTGCCCCTACTCTTGTTGCGATACAATGTTAAGAATACCTGGTTTCATGTAAAACTTGGACATTTCTGGAAGCTTTGTTCTTGCTGTGGCTGTAGGAAAAAGGAAAAGAAAATTCACAGGACTACTACTGGCTCTGTAGCTCAGCCACCTCCGCTGCCTCGAGCGAGTGGACAGAAGAGAAAAAGTAGACGAGACAGAAAAAAAGAAGGAGAGAAAGACGCGCGCCGCCACAGCCCTCGTCTACCACATAAGCGGTGGCGTGTGCAAGTACGGCCTGCAACAGATGAAACTTCGGTGGCAGGCTAGCCCCCCCCCCCCCCCCCCCCACAAGCGACGTTTACCTACCAGTCCCAGCTCCGTAGAGCCAGGAACAGCCACCCTTCACCACATCCCTAGATTTGCGCCCTCAGTTCTAACATATCCTAAGGCTTAGCGTTTCTTCCAACTTGGTCTTTTTTGTTACGCTCTTTCATTTGAGCATAGCGTTAGTCAAGAGTTTCTTTCTGTGGGGCGTGGTCTTTGTTTAACTTTGTTCAGCACGCGGACAACTCCGAATGTTTGGTTTGTACGGTTTACCGTCCCCAAGCTACTCAGGCTATGAAAGACGCCGCAATAGATGACTCCCGCAATTTTGACCACCTGGGGTCCTTTAACATGCACTGACATCGCACAGCACACGGGCGCCTTGCTTTTCGCCTCCATCGAAAAGCGGCCGCCGAGACCGGGATTCGATCCCGCATCCTTGGGAACAGTAGACGAGTGCCATAATCACTGCGCCCTGCCGGCGAGGCGGACAAACCCTTCATTCATAAAATATATTTCGTTGCGTACCAGTATAAACTACACAACTTGTTCATATGCTCACCAAATAACTCTGTATTTTTAAATAAGCGTGTTCTGGAAGCTCCAGAGATTGGCCTTTCCATACAGCTTTCATTATTTTATTAATAATGAACAAGGTGATCATGGAAGCTAATGTGAGGAGAGTATATGTATAGGCCAGAATAAAAAAGTGTTCCTCCTTTCATCACTTTATGACCCTATGTCATATAGCTCACCCTGCCCACCAGGGGTGTACCTTTCACTCTGCCTTCAACACTGCGGTACCTGCCTCGTGTTCAAATTCGAAATAACTTAAAACTTCCAGTAACCTCCTTAGTTCAACGAATAAAATAATGCGTCATACCCGATATCATCAGCTGATAGTTGCAAAAACATTCACTGGCTTGGCAAAGCGCTTTCGGCATAGCCAGTAAAATGGCGAAAAGGTATGCGAAGACTTCACAAATCGAATACGTGAACTCAAGAAACGCCCGTTTTGCCTTGGTGTCACTATTTTTTCGCGAGAACCAAATATGCTTTTTCATACTCATCACAACAAAATTAATTACTCCCATCTGTTGTCACTTTGGTGTCATGTCAGTCGATCAAAACAGACGCATGGGCAAGTTTGTACGGCGCTTTCCAGAACAGTTATCATTACTATTCGTACATAATGCATTAAATAAGAGCGAGAACGGGAACGAAATGAGTAAACACAACGATAATGCGGACGTTCTGGAGGAGGCTTGAATATTGGCATATATCGCTTATATTACGTAGGTAGCCGCTACAGAACTTATGACAAATGTACCCATGTAAGCATCAACAGCAAACTAAATTGAGGTAAGGACCTGTTTCATGAAGGAAACACAAAGGAAGAACCTTTAAAATGTATGCGGTGTGTAAACATTGGAAAATACGGTAATTCTTCAACGCTGATTGTGGATCATTACATCACTTCGCTTAAACCGTCTCTTATTGCCCTTATGAGACTGCACCGGAAACGAAAGAGGGGCACTTTTTTTTCACTCATTGTACATCGTGCGTGTCTATACACTGGGAAGGCTGCAGAAGATCAGCTATTCGGCGGACAACGTATTGCGGCATTTCGGCCACGTTTTTCTCGTGATTGAGAAGCATTTATCATAGATAAGGTGATGGATTGGGCAATTTGTCAATGATGGCTGAGTGGTGTTTTCTGGGGTAAACTGCCGAACAGGAGCAATGCAGCAAGATTTTGACAGTTTCTAAGGGTACTGTCTTGGAGAGTAGAAGTATTCATATTTTTCTCTTCCATTTTCAAGCAGTTGAATAAATCAGCCCTGCCACTACAACCATCAATTAGATCTGAATGGTCCAGTCGGCTGAACCGAAACACAAAGGCAACAGCAGTCGACTGCCTGGAGAGTTTTTGCCCAGCACTGGCGACGAAGCTGTAAAGAGACGGCACAGAGCACAGCTGCCGAGGCTTGGTGCGCGTCGTCTTCAGAGGCGTCCTGTCGTCTGCGGGTGTCATCCCACTAAATACATAGCACCTGTTTTCTTAAACGTCCTTTCCCGAACAGTTTGTTGATATTCTCATACATATATTTACTCAAGAGCTAAGCATTGTCACGGAAAGGCAAGAACTAGGAATCGAGGAATCGGGAAGCGGAAAACTGCGATTGCAACCGAACAATAAAGCTACTGGTTCATTTATGCATCACAAATACTTACTGCAGGGATAGGGATGCTTCCTTATATTAGATTGGAAGACAAAATTATCTTCCAAGCTTCCCGATCCCCAGCCCCTTGAGCGATGTGATATCGTGGTATCCAGCCCAGCCTTGTCGATTCAAATCGCACTGACGAACAGGGGCCAGGAGCTGCTAGGTCCCGCAAATAGAGAACCACCCCGTCTGGTGCCTGCATGCACCATCTATTTATTTCGAGCCCAATAAATGTTTACTAATCATTTTTCAAGCATTAGCAGTATGATCACTTGACGACATAGCAACGTAACTCCTGCAAACATATAACGCGGCCACGAGTAGGGCCTTGATATGAAATTGGTTTGGTTTTGGTTTGTGGGGTTTAACTTCCCAAAGCGACTGAGGCTATGAGAGACGCCGTAGTGGAGGGCTTTGGAAATTTCGACCACCTGGGTTGATATCTTATTAGTTTAGTGACCAGCCCCGCAACACCTATATAAAAATATATTTCCAATCTTTAGCCGCAGAGCAAGATTTGAAAACTATCGTTTAAGGTGTTCCAAGACACGAAGGTACAATTTAGGATAGAAAAGCTCGATTATTTCCCAAAAAATATTATGCATGTAGTTGACACTCATCCTAGTAAGGGCTGGTTGATAATTTCAAACCACAAAGATGAAATATATAAATGAAAATGTGTGATACCAAAGCTGTTCTTTAACATTTCGTTTGCTTAACCAAACCAAACAAAAAATTTCATTCTCTTGACTATAAAACTTACTTACTTCGAAGAGATCTAGGGGGTCCATTTTTTGTTTTTCTTTTTGGGAGAGTCTGTTGCCTTTTTTTCTTAAACAAAGACGGCGTTTTCTGAATTCTCCTTGAGTTGCTTGTGTCCACTTATATTTCCCTTCTAGGAAAAGCCAGCCATGTCCTAGCAGAGCAAGAAAAGAGCAAAATATTGGTATGGTAAAGAATAGCAAAATGAAAGATTGAATGTCCCAGCGCCTTACAAGATCCATAAATTATCGGTGGCAAAATATTTCTGAGCAGTGTTCGCAGAAACGTTTTGTTGCATCTACGTTTTGCTTCCGAGTCTCGTGATATTTCTAAATAGAAGACTAAACGTGTCCGCTCATGACTTGTAACATTTAAGGTCATGGTGCCGAAATAAATTTTTCAGTGCACAGACCTATCTCGTGAGCTTTTCCTATATGCAGCATATCCACGACTAAGCTGCGAAAGCCGACCGGTAGATATCTTGGTAACGGAGGTAAAATGATTTTTTTATTTACAAATACTGCTGTCTCGGAGGGGAGACCTAGCAGGAGTGGGTAAATACTTTGGTAGAAACAAATAACATCAGTAACATAAAAATAGATAACATAGAAATATTCGAAAGAAATCAACAGGTCAAATTGTTAGACAACTGAGCAAAGAACTCTTCAGTTGGAAATGAACGAAATGGACCGCCCAATCGATTCCAAATTCCAATAGATAGTGAAAAAAAAAGAAAACTAGTAGTTTACCGGTATCGCTCAAGAGGACAGTATACAACAGTTGTATCTCACCTTTACTCACTTATGGGGCTGAAACTCGGAGGATAAAGAAGGGTTTTACTTAAGACAAGGTCAACGCAGAGGTCTATGGAATGAAAAATGGTAGGGGAAATTTTAAGAGATAGGAAGAGTGCAGAGTGGGTCAGGGAAATAACTGAAGTTAGGGGCATTCTCGTGAAAATCAAAAAGAAATTGACTTGGGCAGGACATATAGTGCGAAGAGAGGATAGGCGGCGGTGGTGGCTAAGGGTAACAAGTGGATTCCAAGGGAAGGATAGCATAGCAGGGGGGGGGGGGGGAGGCAGACATTATATGGGCGGATGAGGTTAAGAAGTTCGCAGGGGTCAAGTGGATGCTGCTAGCACACACCGGGTTAATTGAAGCCATGTGAGAAAGGCCTTCACCCTGATGGTGATGATAATGATGCAGCCTCTTTATATAATTTGCGACTGAGAAAATAACTATTTCGCCATCGTTATGTGCGATGTTAGAAGTGGCCCTTCCACAGCTGTTTGTAGGAGTCGTCACTATGCACAGCCTTCCTTTGGCGCTTTATTGAGCAGCTCTCAAATTATAAAGACATTTTATAAATTTTTAATTCTGATTTATAGCATTATTTTCTCGCCCTTCTTTTTAATCAGCAGTCTTCTGAACGTTTCTTGTTAACTTCTTCAGCAGATTTATTCATGTGTACATTGTTATCTCTAATCATAAGACACAGGGTGACTGCGACTGAGGCCGCGGCAAAATCTGTATGGGTACTGTCACATTCCATACAATTTTAACTAGCCTTTATAACATTCCATTATAACATGCTCAATCTCCTCTCCGCATATACTAAACATAGAACGTCTACATAAGCAACTAGCACAGTGGGCTGCCCGCAGCACCAAGCACTAGATAAAATAATTCAAGAATTTAAAACATGCAGTTTTGAGAAAACTACATGGCTGGATAATAGTGTGACCATGTTCTTGATTATCACTACCCGCATGCCTGCTCTCAGAGATCTTACCATGAAAATATTCCCGGCGTTGAGTCCTAAAAGTTGCCTTGAAACCTTTGTTCCTTAGAGCGCATAATAAATCCTGCTCTCCATAATACTGTTCCCCTCAGACAAAGTATTATGATTAGAGATTCAAATATCTTTAAAGATCACTAACCTTCTTCGACAAATCCGTCAGTGACCTTCTCAGCTGTTATGGTCCCCATTGATCCAAATATAATATACCTGGAAACACGCAATTCATAGTTATCAACATACAAAATTTCAAACGCTGCCAAACTCAACCTACCCTGTCTGTGCAGCGTGCTACACAGCCTCGGCACGAGACCAGTTCTTTACTGAATTCAAGAAAGGGTAATATGCACTTACCCTGGCGCCCATGGTATGAATATTGGATTCTGCATTGCGGCAGCGGGCATATCTATAGACAAAAATAAGCACGCATCTCAGGTTCTTTCTGGTAATAAATCTCACTCATTGTATTACAAACAGTGAAGGCCTCGCCTTCGAAAAACGGGTCCGCGAGCCATGGTCTCGCCCGACGAGTGACAAATCCAGTCTCTTAAAAAACACCGGTTTATTTTGGATAAAACAAAAAAAAGCTAAACAAATAAACATAAGGCGCTACTGCGCTGAGGACAGGCTGTTCATGCGCGCGACAATAGAACACCAACGGAAAGCGGGGAGAATGTCAGGGCCTTACCGCGGCGAAACAAAACACACTGCGGAGCGAATAAAACGAGCAATGGGGCCAAAGCGCCAATGGCGCCACAAGAGAGATTGCTCCTCGCGAGACAGCAACTCACAGGAATACGCCTAGGCTGTTCCTGCAGGCACTGCTTCCATCTTCGTGTCGGCGATCTTCTTTCAGTCGTCCGTGCACACCCTGCTGGCCCATGACGCTCGCCGGTTGCCCCGGGCCGGCTTCTCCGCCGGGGCAAAAAAGGCACGCGCCTCGCTTCCGACGCGCTTATCTACCCTCCTCTGTCGCCGCTAACATCATGCCCCCCAAGATTATCTGCTTGCTCATGCGCACTCGCGCTGCCCGTGCAAACACCATACAAATAGAAAGACGCGCACGCAGTTTAAAACACCTAAAGGGGCTGCGGAGCCCCGCACTCCCCCCTCTCAAGACGGGACACCTCCCGAGATGTCAACGAATGAAACAAAGAAGGGCACTGGGAGGAGTAAAAAAACAATGTTGGTTCTCACGAGCTACCCGCTTGAAGGAATCCGCTGGATTGTTGGCATTCATCAGACGATGGTCGAGGTGGTTCACATCTGGTAGACCCGAGTGCCGTTACGTACTTTCTGGCCGCTCGTAGTACTTTCTCAGGTCGGCGACGTTGACTGGTCCAGTCTCCCGGCCACCTTGCACATGACGAAGCATGTAAGCGAGCCGCGACAGATGCTTTATTACTACAAAAGAACCAGTCCATCGAGGAGCGAGAGAGGCGGCAAATCCTTTTGTGGCATCACTTAGCGGGTGCGAGCGGCGGAGTACTTTATCCCCTACGTCGAACTGCAAAGGACGCCTGCCCTTGTACTGGCCGCAGTGCTCCATGCGGGTGATGTCCAAGTTCTCCCTGGCCTCTTTTAGAGTTCCAGAGCAACGACTGGAGAGATCCTGGGTGAACCTGGAATAACTGGGAGCTTGTGAATCAGAGTCATTGGTAAGGGCATGTTCAATGGGAAATCGAAGCTCACGGCCAAGAAGAATAGCTGCCGGCGTAAAACCAGTCGACCGGTTTACTTTGGTTCTTGTGGCGAAAGCCATCTCCGGCACTCGCAAATCCCAGTCTTTGTGACGTTCAGTGAAAGCCACGAGCATGTTTTTTTTTTCAGGTTTCTGTTGACCCGCTCTGTGATGTTGGCCTGAGGATGGTAGGGCGTAGTCCTTTTGAGCTGCACGCCAAGAGTGTTGCAGGTGTCAGCAAATATCCTGCCCGTGAAATACGTCGCATTATCAGTGATTAGCTGCTCCGGGAAGCCAAACCGAGTGAATGCGTCCAGGAGTTTATCCCAGACTACTTTTCAGTCCAGTTTACGCAGCGGGTATAATTCAACCCATTTAGAAAAATGATCAGTCACCACTAGCAAGTAGCGATTTCCTTTCACAGATCTAGGATAAAGGCTCATTACGTCGCAGGCAACAATTTCCCACGGGTAATGGCTATCCACAGGTTGCAAGAAGCCCGGTGGTTTACCTCCCCTTGCCTTCGCTGTCTGGCATGTAAAACAAGTACGGACGTATGCCACGACATCCTTTCTCATGCGGGGCCAAGTCACGATGCGACCCAAATTTTGATATGTTTTCTTGCCATCGCTGTGCCTGCAAGGCGTGTGTCGTGAAAATACTCTAAAAAGAGCTTGCGGAGGCTCTTTGGTACGACAACACGAAATGGGGACTCACCACCATCTGTGTCGGCAGCGGGTATATATCTCAGGAGAAGTCCATCCTCTGCTTCCAGGTAGCAGTCATAGCTGCCGGTAGGCGCTGTGCTTCCTGCAGGGTTGGCGCTGTCCAGGCCCTTTCGTATTTGGATGCACTGAGGATCGCTTAGCTGAGCTTCGAGCAGCTGTTGACGGGAAACCAGCGTTCCCCAGGCATCAGCGGCTTCTGCGATCACCGGGACTTGCGGTGCTTGCTCGCCATTTGCAGGTAACGGAGCTCGGGACAGGGCGTCGGCTGCCTTGTTAAAGGCGCCTTTCTTGTACTCCACCCTGTAATTATATTTCTGAAGAGCGAGCGCCCAGCGGGCTAGACGGCCGGCTGGGGTTTGCAGCTTTGACAACCAAGACAGTGCCTGATGATCGGTCTGAATTGTAAACTCAGCCCCATCCAAATACATGTCAAAATATAATTGCCAAGCACTCTTTCTCTGTTACCGTGTAGTTTCGTACCGGCCATGAGAGAGTGCGACTTGCAAATGCCAAGGGGCAAGGCTTCCCTTCATGATCCTGAAGCAAAACAACGCCTATTCCATACTCACTCGCATTAGTCTGCACTGTAAACGGCCGGTCTAGGTCCGGAAGCCGCAGACGAGCAGTATCGACGATAGCTGTTGACAGCGCCCGAAACGATTCCTGCTCCGTGTCTGTCCAGGACCAACGGGCGCCTTTCCGGAGAATCTGATGAAGGGGTCTTGCCAGGTCAGCACAGTTTAGAATAAAGTGGCGATAGAAACCGACCATGCCCAAGAATCGCTGCAGGCTCTTGACGTTTGCTGGTGATGGCAGCTGCAATATGGCCTGCAGTTTCTCCTCGTCAGGCCGGACTGTGCCCTTTCAACAATGAAACCAAGCAGGTTGATTCTGCGTGAAACCAACTGCACTTTGCGTGGATTATTGGTGATGCCTGCGGCCTGCATTCGTTGCAAAACAGTGGTTAAATGGATCAGATATTCATCTAGGCATTCTGAAAACACCACGACATCATCCATGTATGCCATTGCATAGTTCAATTTCGCGTCTCCTAGCACTATGTCCATCACGCGCTGAAAAGTAGCAGGCGAATTGCATAAGCCGAAAGGCTGTCGAACAAACTCGAATAATCCCCGATGGCAAGTGAATGCAGTTTTTTCGATGTCACTCTGGGCAATCGGTATCTGCAGAAAACCCCTGCTACAGTCCAGAGTAGTGAAGAATTTTGCTGGTCCAAACGTATACATGCCAGAGTCAACTGACGGAAAAGGGTATGAATCTCTGACTGTTACCGCGTTCAGCTGCCGATAGTCGACACATAAGCGTGCTGTGCCGTCTTTCTTAGGCGCAAGAACAACGGTAAACGCTCGAGGGCTCTTTGAGGGTCTTACTGCACCGGTAGCCACCATTTAATCAAGAGCGGCATCCAGGAGTCCACGCTTGTGGACGCTCAACGGCCTGGAGTTGAAACGGATCGGACGGGAGCTGCCGGTGTCAATCCTGTGCGTCAGCACGTTAGCTTTTCCAAGAGCCTCCGTGAACATGGAAGCGAAGGGCTCGAGTGTCGCCTGGATTCTGGATCTTTCCGTTTGTGACCCTGTGAAAGACTGCAGGACAGGGAGGACACCACTTTCTGCCACTCCAGCTGAGGGGGGGGTCAGCGACCAGAAGATTTGTGTGATGTTCTGTTATGTTTGTAATGAACTTGAGTGGTTCTGCAGTATTGCCGTACCGGTAGCTGCCTGTTTGGGGCCGGCTAGCTCAGTCGGTAGAGCATGAGACTCTTAATCTGAGGGTCGTGGGTTCGGGCCCCACGTTGGGCGCCAGATGAAGGCCTCACCTTCAAAAAACGGGTACGCGAGCCAAGGTCTCGCCCGACGAGTGACAAATCCAGTCTCTTAAAAAACACCGGTTTATTCCGGATAAACAAAAAAAGCGAAACAAAGAAACATGAGGCGCTACTGCGCTGTGAACAGGTTGTTCATGCGCGCAACAATAGAACACCAACGGAAAGCGGGGAGAATGTCAGGGCCTTACCGCGGCGAAACAAAACACACTGCGGAGCGAATAAAACGAGCAATGGGGCCAAAGCGCTAACGGCGCCACAAGAGAGATTGCTCCTCGCGAGACAGCAACTCACAGGAATACGCCTAGGCTGTTCCTGCACGCACTGCTTCCATCTTCGTGTCAGCAATCTTCTTTCAGTCGTCCGTGCACACCATGCTGGTCCATGACTCTCGCCGTTTGCCCGCGCCGGCTTCTCCGCCGGGGCAAAAAAGCCACGCGTTTGCTTCCGACGCGCTTATCTACCCTCCTCTGTCGCCGCTAACATCATGCCCCCAAGATTATCTGCTTGCTCATGAGCACTCGCGGCGCCCGTGCAAACACAATACAAATAGAAAGATGCGCGCGCGGTTTAAAACACCTAAAGGGGCTGCGGAGCCGCACAACAGTAATGTCAATTCTACGGGCAAATATCACATCCATTCGGGAATCTCTTCATTTTCTTTAATATAAAGATAGGTTGCAAAAAATTATGTGCGTATATTAAGACGTTTGCATAATTTAATAAAAATAGGTTTGCATTCAGTTTTCGAACGAACAAAACATTGTTTGCCCTCAACAGTCCGAAATTAAGCTATTGTGTCCAAAAATATCTTATATATCTCTTTATATGTGTTGAAGCAGGTATAATGCCCACCGTGTTACTATAAGAAGCATGTTCGAAACGCAACTCCTCAATTAAGTCGAGGTGTTACGCTGCTGTGATAAGCATGCGTCGGAGGACGTGCTAAGAGCCGTGACGGGCTACATGAGTATTTCAGCGTTCGTTGCGCTCTTAGATGACGTCTAATAGACAATGAGGTAGCATGGTTGGAGGTAAACAAGCAAAGCTTGCCTGTATGCCCTACCTCAGAAGCTTCGCGGAAACAATTTCTTAGGGAAACCCTTAGCTGATATCTCTCGATCTCACTAACAAAGTTCATAATATTAAGCACGTAGATCGATGAAGATGTACTTTTTAGGTTTAATTTTGCGACCACTAATTAGACATTCGTACCCCAATCTTTCAGCAGCTCTAGATTCAACTCCAGTGGTTATGGCAGTGCACTTCACTGTCCCCAACGGAGCTTGAATCTTTCGCACGATTGTTCGTTTCCTGCAAAAATCTTCAGATGTTGTGAGCAAAAGCACCAATCTTCGATTCGTATTTTGTTCAGTACTATGCAGCGATGTTCATATTTCCCATTGCTTGGAACAACACTAATAGCATATCCCCACTTTTTAACAAAGCAGCGATATCGAGAAAGCGTATGTGTTGGGCTTGTAGACCAAAACGCTTGCTGGCGTGCCCTCCGTGGATTGATATAGGACGGGTTCTAAGAACGCAGAGAAAGAGGTGCAAGGGCATGCCCAAAACAGCAGGTTTTGAACACAAAAAAGCTAGAAATATTTTTTGGTCACTTCAATATTAGCAACCATGCACAGGTACGCGTTTAAAGTCTTCAATGGCCGCACACAGTCGTTAGCAGTTAACGAAACTTTCTTTTCGCATTGCCTTTAGTCGTTTTGCGTCTCGCTTGGTTTGGTTCGTAATTCATAAATAATCCATAGAGCTCACCTAATGATGTATAATGTCCTGAGTATCTCCCATCTGTTGCCAGCGGTGATGAGGACCATCTGAAGGGAGCGAAATTAAGAAGTAGTATTTTCTCAATTCTCGTGTGACGCGAACACATTCCGGAAAAAAAGCGAGCAGTAACTCATATATTCTCAAAATCTGTGACAGAACTGCGATTAAATTTTAATAGGGGCTTAATTCTATTGGGAGCAGGATCACTTTTTGTAACAGCAACATACGAAAATGTTTTTACCGGCATGATTGTTCAATCAGTACCCCAGAGAACAGTTAGGCATTTCTAAAAGAGGTGCAGTAAGTGGTCTTCGGCAGCATATGGGTCTTTAACAACATGAATCGGGGAGCAAAGCTATTGTCAAGTATGGAAAAAAAGCTATTGTCAAAGGAGAAGAGATCTGAATAGAGCGTATGAAAATTAGCCACACCGGTGCAGTAGACAAACACCGCACACATAAGCAAAAATTGAACTTTAAATGGCTATTAGCGTCAATAAACATTTAATACCGGCCCGCATGTCTGAAGAGTAAAGATCTGTGATGCTGAAGCCATATCTTTTAGGCACTTCCCAGCCTGCAAATAATTTAAGAAGAATGGCTAAAGTTATATTTAAAACATTCCGCACATCACTGTACCCAAACGAATGAGATATGTCGTAGCCACCCCGCAGCAGATGATGGTAGATTCGTAATCCGAATAATGGCAAGTAGACGAAGTGGCTTTTCGTACACGTCCGCCGGTCGTTTATTTCCGGGCAGAGAAACAGCCGGCGAAGACAGTTTTCAGACATTTATAACCGCACACATGTATGATAACGAAAGCTATGTTATGCAGAGACAACACAACTGAAAAGACGTGCTCTTTTATGTGAAGCGGTGTAGTGACGTAATTACGGTATAACATTTCAGGCACTTAATTTTGTTCTGATTCATATCAGATTCATTCATATTTGGCAGCTATATGGTGTGACACTGCCTAGCCAGCTGAACCAAGGCATGGTTACACCACACGTTTGACATGAACTAAACCTTGGCACCACATGGAAGTCCGTCAGTGACGCCTTGAGAACGGATAGCGCTCCAGAAGTGACAAGGAGGAAGAACCTTGCCACAGGAGCATCTGTTCGGCATGCCGTTGTCCCACTGGCCGCTTCGGGGGTTCGACAACGGCTGGCGTCACATTTGCTATTCAACTGTGACACGAGCGAGTGACTTCTGACTTCTGACCTTCGCTGGTCTCGAACGCTAGAGGGGACCTGGGGTTCCAACCCCAGCATTAGTGCTAGAATCTTTAGCCAACTTTGCGCATCAAACCCTCTTCATTCTCTCTCTGAAAATACTGGCATCGTTGCGCTACAATGACGTCACACATCTTCCGGTATCACTTCATGCGGACTTGGTTTGGTTTTTGGTTTTTGTGGGGTTTAACGTCCCAAAGCGACTCAGGCTATGAGAGACGCCGTAGTGGAAGACTCCGGAAATTTCGACCACCTGGGGCTCATTAGCCTGCACTGACAACGCACAGCACACGGGCGCCTTGCTTGTCGCCTCCATCGAAAAGCGGCCGCCCAGGCCGGGAGTAGAACCCGCATTCTTGGGAACAGTAGTCGAGCGCCGTAACCACTGCGCCACCCCGGCGAGACTCATGCGGACTTCAGTGACAGCTCCTGATCACATGAATTTGCCTGATGGGGTATATTTAAACTACTTGGGTAATGGGGTAATTTAAACTACCCCACGCTCCCGCCGCCTCCAAATTCAGATTCGGAAGGATTTTCGTCCCTGTGCAGTATGGTTCCAAGGCAAGATCGACGCTGCCGATCTTGCTGCGTACACATGACCACCGCATAAATTCTACTTCAACCACATCCGGTATGTTGGCACCCTCGTTGACGCAACATTTGCCTTTCTAGTATTACTTTGATGGTCTCGTTGGCCACACTATAAAATATTTTCAAGGTAAATACACAACGACGAGTAGGTGTACAACTCTTGTCACCTCTCCTCGTTCTCTCGAGCACAGGTCCTACGTGGCCAATGGATGAAGACATCGCAGCCGCGTATTGTGGGACACCCTCCCATACCGTAAAACTAAACGATGGTAATATATGATCGGTTTTACCACTATTACGCGTGAAATAACTGTCTCATGTGGTTTTTTTTACTTTTATGTTGATTTCTTTCAGACGTGGTATAAAATACCAAATTATTTTCTCTTGCTTTTCCCAAGGGAGCAGATATTGACAAAAATAACTTTGCATACCTTTATTTTTTATGCTTGACATAAATACAAACAGCAAAATCACATCTTAAACTTCCTGCTTGCTGTTCTAGAGAGCAATTCATTACTGGTCTACAAGAGCTACAAGGAGCAGCAGTGTTTTCCATGTTTAAAGACCTAGCTGTTCCAGTAGGTGCCATTTAATGGCATGCTTTATTTTGACTGTTTCCCACGCCGCTGATGCAATTACAGTCATTTTTATATTCATACCAACCAAGAGGATACCGCGTCCAAAATATACAGCAGGTTTGGTGGGATGGAGGAGGGTAGGCTCAGCGACTCAGGCTATGCAAGACGCTTTGCTGGAGAACTCAGGAACTTTTGACCACTCGGGGTTTTTTAGCGTGCGCTGAACTCTTACAGCACACGGGCGCCTTGGATTTCGTCTTCACAGAAAGGCAATTTATTAGCAATCAATTTTCATAACGCCCACATTAAACGCAAGGACCAAAAGTAACAAAAAAGTCCTACAAGAGCTCACGAAAAGCCCAAAAGATTTCCCGAAAGCGTGTTTTATGAGCACAAGTTCTTATAAGAAGCGGATTAGGTGAAGTATGTTGATTTTTTAACGCTCTTTACTCGCATCAAGAAGGGCTTTCGGTTCAAAGCTATATTTTAGAGCTACGGTACCGCTAAACATGCGATAGTCCTTCCTACAGACAACATATCTGCTCCCTCAGGAACCGTTTACTTCTCCCCCAACGCTATTTAATCACCCCTTTTTTGTATTTACTCTTGCACATTATCCACTATGCACAACTGCATCTGCCACTGATCCGAAGTATGAAAATATAAAAATTTCTACTCACATTTCATGCCTGTTGTAAGGCTCTTTATTAAGCCTTAGCTTCTGGAGATAATTATTTTCTTGAAAGGCGAAAGAATGCAGCACAATAGAGTCATCGTCTGGCAGGCTCACCTATTGGTGTAGGGATATATGTTACTTCAGCAATGGCACTCAAAAATACGTCCATATATAAAATGTGAAAATGTATCTAAATTCTTCAGCAAGGTTTCTTGAATGCACGAAAAAACTGCACCATGACGTGCTCTTAACCTGCGCTACAAAACAATTACTCCTATGATGACGGCTGAAACTCACGCAGCAAAAGGAAGGATTGTGCCAAGAAAGTTGTGGGATAAGGGCGCAATGAATATGGCCACTGAAACTGGCGTCAACTCCATCAGTTTGTGCGGATTGAGACCACATATTGTTCGGTATTATATTTGTTTGAAATATATGTCGATAAATCTTTAATCAAAATTCTTCAATGTCGTCTCCTGAAGTACAAAAATTAGGTTAATAATATAACGAAAAAGGTGAATTTTGCCCAGCTCACAAGTCCAACGATAGTGTCGTGCGCTCGCCGAGACCCATGATAAAAATGGAGCGAAAAAAAAAGAAAATCACAAGCAAGACGCCGGATCCATGCGTTTCCAAGCGCTCTCTACGCACGCCTACAAGCCAAACTACTAATCTTATCGATATCCTTCGCCGTGAAGTACCGCCAGTAGGAAATATTAAGCTGAGGGATCTAAACTATCGATAGAAACTCCCAAACAGCAAGACTTACAAGCGACGATGCCGGACGGCGGAAAACGCAGTGCTACAAGAACAACAATAAGGAAACAATTTGTCGTATCCACGACTTAATAGAATAATAATAATAACAAATAATATTAATTAGTGCACAGTAAAGGAAAGGCGTAGTATCTGTCACACGTGCTTCTGTGGTCACCTGAACCGCGCCGTAAGGGAAGCAAAGAAGGTGGGAATTAAATTGGAAAGAGAGAAAGAGGAGCCGTATTGGTGGGCTACGGAGTAATTTCGACCACCTGGGGATATTTAAAGTGCGCTGACATTGCACAACACACGGACGCCTCTTCGTTTCGCCTCCATCGAAACGCAGCCGCCGCGATCGGGGTCGAACGCGGATACCACAGTAGTAGGGCATCTAACCCTGCACCACCCCGGCGGCGCCCACGACTTCTACTGCTTTCGTTTTTTATACCCTGGCTTAGCTGAGTTTCGCCGCTGTCAGTTTACATGCCTAACTCAGGTAAACGTTTTATACTATCCGTGATCCGTGTAGTGGGCTTCGTTGCTTGCTCCAAGGTGCGCAAATCAGATGACCTCGCAGTATTCATGCGCCGGGTTGTTGTTGCATCATAGTTTTCCGATTTTAAGGGAGTTTTGTTGTTGTTCTTCCTTCCTTTTCGTTAAGTAGATAAAAATTGTGGCATTCGCTGACTAGCGGCCTGGGGTCGATACAGCTGCAGTTTTCTGTCGGCAAAAGGTTTTTCTCGCCAACTCGACCATTGCAAATCTGGTGGCTATCCACCTGGTTATGGAAGACCTGGAGGGTGGCCCTGCTCAACGTAATGAGGCAGTCCTGACCGAACCCAGCATGGCCAAGCAGGTCCTCCGGGTCACAACACCCTTTTCCAATTGTCTGCAAACTGGATGCGAAGCTCAAAACGCTCAGCTCACTGACCCTTCACATCAAATTTGCAAGCCTAGTCCCCTGCCCCTCTATTTTTTTATGGTGCAGCACAGGTGTTCAAGCATTAACTAATGCTACGCCTTTTCTTATAATCCAGTTTGCAATTCTTCAAAATTCCATTCACTGGCGCCACATTGACGTCTATATGGGATAAAGTTTTCATATGAACGCACATGCAGCTTTATCGCGCAATAGTGCTAGCTGGGCTTGGGTGGCAAGTATTTGAAACCAGCCCTTGGAGTAACTTTTGAAATCTAGAGATCAAGCCCTGCGGCAAACTGAACAACCAGCTGAGCAATCAGTCCACACTGGGACATGCCCAGCTTCGCTAATTTGACCAAACTCTTTACTACACAGAATAGTTCCTGCTCACTAATTCAAGATTGACAAAAAGGGAATATTAAAAGCTTCAGTGCACAACATAAATATACAAAACTCCTTCCGGAAAGCTTTTGAACGCTGTTCCTCTGCAGATCTATTATTTATCAGGACCATTTGTAATGCCTGTCATCTTTATAGAAAACCGTGCTAGCATCAAACCTGTTTTAGGTGCTGACTAATCATCCACCCCGCATTGTAGTTTCTTGTGCTGTTGCCGATTTTTATTTTCTTTTGCAGGCCACAGGATAACCGGCTTCTTGCTAAGAAATGCATCCGAAGAAACATTTTTTCACTCCTTAGCCTACTTTCTTCTCCTTAACCTTCCTCCCTCCACCTCCCTCGCTTTAGTTCTTCGGAAGCAAAAAACGTATTTAAACCCTGCCAGTGATGATCGCCCTTCCCAGATGAAGACAAGTCTAATTGCCGAAATATTGGCTTGACTTGCGAACTGAGGCTCCCTCATATACCCTTGTCAGTGACCCCGCCAGGGTCGCACAGTAGTTAAGGCGCTCGACTACTGCTCCCAGGGATGCAGGATCGAATCCCGGCCTCGGCGGCTGCTTTTCACTGGAGGCGAAAAGCAAGGCGCCCGTGTGCTGTGTGATGTCAGTGCACGTTAAAAAACCCCAGGGGGTCGAAATTTCCGGAGTTCTCCACTACGGCGTCTCTCATAGTCTGAGTTGCTTTGGGTCGTTGAACCACACAAAGCGAACCAAACCAAACCTTGTTCAGTGCTTTTTGATACCGTGTAGCCTTCTCTCTCTCGTTCTACCCTGGATACGTAACTATGAGGGTATCACGTGATAAGTTCACGTGACAGTCAAGTTCCATGAGAACATCATGTGGCTATTTGAACACCACGTGAAAGGGCCGACGCCCTACCACCATTCCAATTTACAGCAGCACTGCAACGAAAGCGCTCAAGCGACGCCAAGTGATATCAGCGAAAAGTATCATCTTATACCACAGCTGCAGGAACACTGCAACAAATGCGCGTAGGGAATGTAAATTTCCCCTGTAAGTATGGGCGCTGAACTTGATAGCAAATCCTACAAAGACCACGCAGTGCACTGTGTGCAGTAACAACGCACACTCCTTCGCATTTCTTCACTGCAGATTCTGCAGTGTTTTCAGATGTTTTTCTTCGGAGACCTGCATGCATATAGCAATGACCTCTACTACTCCAATGCCGCACTCGGCTGGATGCGCCGATGTGATACCCTGTGAATAGGAGATGGTGTAATAACTGATTCGCTTAACGTTCGCCGGCTCCGCAGCTGCAGTACGAGGCTAAGAGACGGCATTACTCTTGCTTCGCCGTGGGCCTCTCCAGTTTCGCCTTGGATGAAGCGCCCGCCTGCCTGAGTGCGTAAACTCGTCGGCATCGTCGTCGCGACGCGTTCGATTCTTCAGCTATATATAGTTACGACTCGGGTAGTTAAACCTCACTAATGTTTGTTTTTTGTTAGCCAACCTGGAAATGCTTAGCGCCTTTTACACTTATCTTACAGTGAGGGTAACTTACATTTCTGACGAATTCTTTTAGCGCCACAGTACAGCTCCGTTTTTATTGCATGTTATGTCTGCTGCATTGTGAGTGCGTTCGAAGGACGCTAGAAATTCAGCATTTCTACACATTACTAATACACTTTCTGCACGATTGAGTCAAAACAGGTCGAGAGAATTACTATTGTGTAGAAGGTTATGAGGTCACACTACCAACAGTCGGCCGGGTAGGCGAGCTCCTGTGCCAACTGCACGTAGGCGTTACTCGTACCCGACATGTGTTTCAAAGCCGTGGCGCAGAGCCGCAGCCGCGGCAGGTCTAGACGGAATAGGCAACGACCGGGCACGCCAGGTAACAATTTACTAACCGTTCCCAAGGACGCGGGATCGAATCCCAGCCTCGGCGGCAGCTTTTCGATGGAGGCGAAAAGCAAGGCGCCCGTGTGCTGTGCGATATCAGCGCACGTTAAAGAACCCCAGGTGGTCGAAATTTCCGGAGTCCTCCACTACGGCGTCTCTCATAGCCTAAGTCACTTTGGGACGTTAAACCCCACAAACCAACCAACAATTTACTAACCATAACGTAAGGCAACAACACATACTGCGGAAGAATGTTCTATCCAATAACGTAAGATTTCGGGTGGCTCACAGGGTCATCGTAGTTGTCGGCAGGAGGGAAGGTCAGGCTGGTATGTCTAGGGCCTCCATGTGTAGGTGAGGCAGAAGATAGCTTGCCTATCACGAGCCCCCAGGTTTTATCCCTCTCGGTATTGAATACCGAGAAGTTATCGGTTCCTTCTCGGGCCCAGACAGCGAGAAGCAAGTAGTTCATCCTCGTGTTTGAAATGCACCCTTCACTAAGTGACCAGCGCGATGGTGTAGCGTCGCAGCATTGTATGGGGAGCGAGGGAAGCGCTAAGTCTCTCCCAACCTCTGCTGATGAGCGCGCGTCGTCTCGTGACTCTGCCGCGCTCGTCGCTGGCTAGGGATGATATTGGGATATGCATGTATCCCCACATCTTCCCTTCCATAAGAAGCCTCCCGAACGCAGAACCGGGCAAACCGGAAATTAACATTCTCCAGCCCCCGAGGTTCACCTTGCGATGTCATGTGGCTGTTGTTGGTGCCTTCGTTGACGGCCGCGACACGCCTCCGCCGTTCGACCGCTCCAGACTTGATCTCCCACCAGATGACGATGGATGAAGGGGTCTTGACCGGGAATCAGCTTCCACAATAAGCTCGACGGCGCCTTTAAGACGAACCTGAACGCCCTGTTTTCGTATCGGTTATTGTTGCCTTGGGACCAGGTCCGTGACCGAGCCTTCCTATGGTGCTGTGTCAGCTGGCTTCAGGACCGAGGCCACGGGCGGCGGCATCGCCTCCATGACGCTACTTAATTTTCCGGCCAGGCCCCAGGGTTTGCATCGGCAATAGGCCTGCAGCTACGTTTGCGACCTAGGATTGGCCAGCTTGATGTGGTGGCTGCGACGCTGTTCGTCAAAGCGGCCGGACGTGCTCACGCTGGCAGCGGCGTCGCCAGGTCAGCTGGTGGGCCACTCCTATGCGGCGTGGCTTACAGATAAACCGGCCAAGCATCTCGAGGTGGCAGCTGGTTGTCTTGTCCGGGGTGTGGCGTCCAGCAGCGGCTCCCTGACGATGCGGTGCGGTGGCTGTTTTTCGGTAGCGAACGACGTCGTTTGAATGTGCCCTGCTTTTTTTCCATCTACTCTGAAAAGATCAACACAGATGTAATGAACCAACTTCCACAGCGCGCGCTGCGTATAGCGGCCCAAACCTCACGACTATCATGAGGATTATCGCAAGTCAGTCTTGCGTTAATAAATGACGAGAACGGCCCGTCTGCTCATGCAAAAACTGAGACTGTCCGCCAGCTCACGTCCTCGCTCTAGGCTGCGCAGGGAGATTCTATTTCTGCCTTCGGCGCAAGTTATAGCGGGATGCAGTGTTCGCCGGTTGATCGCAGCGTTCGTTTTCTGACTGGCGCGATTCGGGCTGCGTCTTCTACCCACCCATCTCGTTGCACATAGCGTTTCAGGTCGCATACGTGCAAGGATCCGCCTGTCACTTTCAACCGCAAGAGTTCGAGTCTGTAAACGAGCAAAGAATTCTTTTCTCGCACGTGAACAATCCCGATTCATGTCGGTGCCAACAAAGCCGCAAACAGTTTGCTAGCGTCGCTGAGGACATGTTGGCGCCGAAGCACCAGGATGCCCACTTCTTAGTGAACTCGATGCAAGCGTACGTACTCTGCTTTCTGCTGCGCCCTAGCAGTGGTCAGTTTGCGGTGAGCCTTGCGTAAGGCCGATGAAGCGACTGGCGTCTTCCTGCTGTCCGTTAGAACCCGATCCATCGAATTTAGCAGCTCTCTACCCAGATTGAGAGAAGACGGCGAATACCCAGTAGCTCGGTTAGTAGTCGACTGCAAAGCGAACGTGATATCCGACAGATAGGAGTCCCAATCTTTCTGCCGCGACAAGTATGTACTCGATGTTGCGGTTGGCGCTTTCCATGTGGTTCGACTGATCATAATAGGTGGTCGTTTTCTAATGTCTTATGCCAAGTGCATCGCACGAATCTTCATCGTTTTTCAAGCTTTATGCCAACTGCACCGCACGAACCTACGAACACCCTCGCAGTAAAATAGGACGCCTTGTCCGTGATAAATTGCTCTGGGAAACCGAACCAGGTGAATACTTCTATCAGCTTTTAAATGATCACTCGTGTCCTCAGCTTTCGAAGGGGAAAAAGCTCTACCCATTTGCTGAAATGATCTGTGATCACCATAAAAATTGAATCCTACTCGGTGTCATGGGGCGCGGTCCCATGATGTGGTCCGCCGCGATTTGCCAAGGAGTCTAGCTGTTAGTTGGCTGCATGAGGCCGGGTGGCCATACGCCTCGTGACTTCACGCTTTAGCACACATGACATGTTCGGGCGTAAAGGGTTACATCCCATTTCATGCCAGGCCATATAGCAAAGCAACTCAACATTGTAAGTCTTTGGGCTGCTAGCATACCCGGCGACGCACGAGTCGCGAAATTAGCTCAAACGTGCCACTTTTAACACTATCACAACCTTGAAAGCCTCACTTGTATCGTTCTCGGAGGGGACATACATCAGCAGGACGCCGACAGTCTAGCCGACGGAGCTTTCTCCTGAGCTTCGAGCAGCTCCTTTCTGCTGAACACGATCCCACGGAACTCGCGTAGTTCACGTGGTTCACATTCTCGCCCGAATAGGTGGTTGGTCCGCCTACCTTACGTAGACGACTGCTCGGGTATGTTCCTCACTCTCGCTCGCTGTCGGATGGTCGGTTGCGTGGCTTCCTCTCTCTCAAATGGCGCTCGCGAGAGTGCGTCGGCCACATCGTTGTTTTTCCCCTTTCTATAGCACACGGTGAAGTCCTAACACTGCAGTAATAGGGCCGAACGCAACAGGCGGCCGCTCTGCTCGCTGATGAGTGCCATGTGATCTGTCTAGATCACAAATTCCCCGCCTTCGGCATAGTAGTCGAACTTCCGCAGAGCAAAAACTATCTCGAGACATTCCTTCTCTGTCACCACCAACTTCCTCTATGCCGGCGTCAGCGAACGGCTCGCAATGATACCGGATAATGAACGCCCCTCTGGCGCCCAGCGTGGGTCATTCTCTTAGAGCATTGGGCGACTGTTCGGTTCAAGAGACGTTGGTTGTCCGGACATATGAAGTGCTAGGCCTAGAGGGAATTATGATCGCTAGGCGCTGCGGTATGCTTTCTTGAGCGCGCTGTGATTTCCGCTACTTCATGTTTGAGCTTTTCGACATGCGCAGCGCATTTTTTGTACCTTTTGGAGAACTTCCTTCAGCTTAGAACAACGTGGGAGACTTCAAAGGAGCGCGATGCCTAGCGCCTGCGGAGTTGCCGGACTGAAGGGAGTGAGTACGGAATCCGCGTGAACGGTCCCAATTTTCCTGTGCATACTTTCTTTTCAGTCTGTTTAGCGACTTCGGGAGGGAGCCGAGTGGCCTGGGGACACGGGTGCCACTAAAAGCTTGCTGGTATTGCAGCTCGGCACCGGGCGTTCCGACACTATCCTGGACGGTGGGCGTCGACCGCAAATCTGCTTCGTGAGATGAGCCAAGTAGGACTATCCCATCAAGCCGATGTCTCTTCGCGGCTGTATGCGCATAATCCTTTTCCGGGTTGTGTTTATAATCTGAAGGTGATCTTTGTGACAGTGCTTGTTAGGTCTATAGCTTTCGTAGGTGCCTGCCCCACGCCAGCAGAAACGACCACCAGGACCGTGATGTAGTAAAGCGGGAGCACATTGCAGCCCACTTGTTTTTTAGGTATCCTCATACGAACGGAGTAGTCTCATTCAACTCAAGAAAGTGCTTTGTTCACTTGAAATTGGCGTTTTACAGCCGTATGACACGATTTGCTAGCGAGTTTAGTACGGAGCCACGAGGCCTGTGCGGACACCAGTGCTTCATCTCGTGACTTTGGTTAAAGGCATGAGGACAGCGTTCTGCTAGTTATGCAGATTTGCCGGAGCCACCCAGGCTTACTGTCCTCTGCACACTGTCTCACTGGCGCCTGCTGCGCCGGATCTGCCTGTATCTTGTACGGCACAACCAAGCGGGGCAGCCGAGGCGAGGCCAGTCAGCAGTCACACCGGCTGCTGCTACCCTGGCGTACAGGTGCAACCGTGCCGCCTTACGCACCATTGCAGAATCCTGGCCTGCAGCTTTCAGTCGGCCTCGCGAGCCCCGTGGACACGTGGTCCCAGCACGTGGCTCGGCTCGGTACCCTCTCTGGCGACGTCTGCATCTGGCTTTCAGTCAGCGGCACTACCTCTACGGACTCCTGGTCGCAGTTTTCGACCGGCGCCCACTGCGTATTGACCTGCAGACACTGAAGCCCACGTGACATGCCAGCCATCCCACGGACACCTTCACGCAACCGTCGGCGAACAGCGGAAGTCTGCGAGGGCGTCGGTGCTACCTGTGCTGGAATGTTCTGCCTCAAGTGCAAGTTCATGAAGACGTCTCCATAGCATGTACTTGCAGGCGCGTGGGTCAAGTTTAAGGTTGCGGGGATGTGGGGAACGATATCCTTTCGTTCTCCTTAAAGTCAGCTTTACCCCCTGATAGCTACTCTAGATATCAGGAGATGGCGCCAGTGTCGATGGTTGGCGTTTACCTATCGAGAGGTGACGCCAGCGTCGTAGCAGCACAAGCGGCACCGCTTGTTTTGTCGCTGGGCATGCGGGCAAAGCTGTCTTTGGGCATCAGGAGCTTGGCGCAAGCGGACGTATTCTCGCACGACTCCGTAGTCCCCGGTGAGGCAAAGGCCTCTCGGAACGTTTCCCGCTATGTCACCCTGCTCAGCTTCGGAGTTTATCCCCTGCCATAACGTGGGCGAACATCCGCCTGTAGCCTTGCTGGTGAGACGGACGACCTGGATTCACTGGCGTGTTTTATTGCTAGCTGGTGTCGTTGTTATTGGAGTAATAAATGTCTCTTTATTGTGGGCGCGTGCTGTCTCTGTGTTCCCACAAGCATAGCCCGCAGTGGTCGACAGACGCTCGGTAGTGCACGTGATCACTGGATAAGGTCGGGGATTTGGACTGTCAGCTGCGACTACGCGTTCAAAACTTATTTATCCCCTTATAAAAACCTACTAGTTGATGTAACCGTATTGAACGCACCTTTTTATTCTGCCAGTAATAGCCAGACATGAATTATGTTTTAACGTGCTGGGAAAATACTGAACTAGACAAATTTGTGCATTTACCATGTATGTAAAATGTTTATAGTTTTACATCTATAAAACTTAGAGCGTATACAATCTTTTATTTAGGCATAGTGAGAAAAGAGTGCAAAATATTATGAAATTAATATGATACGCTTCAAATCAGCTTTTAGTGCAGTCGTTTCTTGTGAAGATATTTGGCTGTAAGCTCATTACAGATTTGGATGGAACTATCTTTCGAGCGACTGCAGCTTGATACTGCCTAAAGCAACTAATTAGCTCTTACCAAATCATATTGAAGTCTCACATATCCTGCATCAAGAAGATTTGTTGAAGCGCCCATGTGGTAGTGAACTTCCTGGATCTAGACGAAACAAAATACACTTTTAAGTTGTAAACAGAAAAAAAAATCTAAATATGATAAGATATGTTGCAATGTGAACCTTTCTCTACGTTTGCAGCAATGCTAAACAAGCTCTAATGCAGGCAAAATATGTTCTGCATTATCTGGTGTCATTCATTTTCCACTAAATATCTAACATCGTTCTATTGATTGATGTTGCTTTCAAGCCAGTTGGCCCACCATATTATGTCAACGTATCAAGAGGGCATCGATGGTTACTGTAAAGTTTTTTGCAGCAGCAGCCCACCTGGGCTCAGAGCGTTCGGCTTCTAGAAAAAAGTATGGTTCACGATGGGTAGCAAAGTTTCCATGCAGGAAATTTGCATATTTTCCACTAGAAAGGGCGACATTCTTAATGTGAGTGCAAATAGAATGCACCTATTGAGGTATCGCTCGTTCTGCTTGCCTCCTTTCATCGGCCCCTGACACACTCAGTACCAACGAAATAAACTTCCTTTCGCGTATAACATCAAATTCTTTCCCTAAGCCTCATAACTTTGAATGGCCTAGGCGCCGTAGCCTTCACCGCTGCAATTACGTTTAAACGTAATAGATAAATAACTGTTACGAAAACGATGAGTGCTTACGATTAGGCAGAAACCACAGCTGTGACATGAAATTGTGCCGCCAACAAAAAAAAAGACCTTCGTAGTCAACAAGAACATTACAAAAGAGTTTATACATAAATTAAGAAACACAACCACTACAGCTTCTTCTAGAACAGCATCATAGTTAATAATAGCCGCTATCTTTCAACAGTTTTCAGTCAATAATATTTAAAGTACCCAACATTCGCTCTTTTCTGCGCTTTCGGTAGGCCGCACTGGATGCCCCTAGCAACTGTAAGTTATTCGCTATCGTCTTCAAGCACTTTTTTTATTGCTCAGGAGTAGGATAATTGTCTGACATTGCTTTCCTTATTTGAGGCGCAGCAGGGCCCGCCCCTTTTTGTTCACTTTAAGCACGAATTCCTTCACTCAGCCTTAGCGTACGACCATATAAACCTTCCGCGGGGGGTATAATCGACCCTTGTCTTTCTCTGGTGTCAAAATAAAAATCGTATCTGCCAAAAGACGCTTTCGGTCTCTATAATCAGGCGAACTGTTTTACCTTGAATTGATAACAAAGGCTGAAGCTCCACAAGGTCAAAACGTACGTAAGAGCTATTAAAAACAGGCACAATGCATCATCATCATCATCATCATCCTGAGTATACCCACTGCAAGGCGAAGGCCTCTCCCATATTTCTCCAATTAACCCGGTTCTGCGCTAGCTGCGCCCACTTGACCCTTGCGAACGTCTTAACCTCAACCGGCCACCTAACTATCTGCCGCCCCATGCTACGCTTTCCTGCCCTTGCAATCCAGTTTGTTACCCTAAGCGACCATCGGTTATCCTCTCTTCGCACTACATGTCCTGCCCATGCCCATTTCTTCTTCCTTTCCACTAGAATTTCAGTAACCTGAGTTATTTCTCTGACCCAATCTGCACGCTTCCTATCTCTTAATGTTACCGCTACCATTTTTCGTTCAATAGCCATGTGCGTAGTCCTCAACATTAGTAGAACCCTCTTAGTTAGCCTCCACGTGTCAGCCCCATAGGTGAGTACAGGTAAGATGCAACTGTTGTGTACTGTCTTCTTGGGCGATACCGGTAAGCTGCTAGTCATAATCTGCGCATACTTAAGCTTTTTCCTTTTGTCAATTTGGGGGATATAAAACCTCAACACCCCCAGCGCTGTCAATCAATGGTACTTGCCCGCCTGCGCTGCGGTAATCGTCGCTTCTCGCTGCTCGAGCCCACATGGACAGCAAATGACACATGGTCCAGAGGTTATTCATTTACAGTGCCTTATGCTTTGCCAAGAGTGCGGAGTTTCCAAAAGGCTTCCAAAATTATGCGTCTTTTGGGCCAAGAGAGCAGTTTCTTGCGCCAAGCAGCTAAGGACAATCGTATTTAGAAATTTCAAAAACTGGTATGACTATTACTATAGACTCGCTGCATATCCCAGAATAAAATAATCGCCTAAATGCAGTGTAAAAATGAGCTAATTATTAGAATTTAGTTACTAAGTGGCACTGAATATTTTGATGTCCGCCAAAACCGGAATTATAGGGCTACCGAAGCCGCCTGCATATAATAAAATCTCACCTTCAAAAAATGCTGTTTGGCTTCTCAAAAACATCTACTATATATTTTAACTGCACTATGCACGCTACTCATAACTCAGTTCTCGTTGTAGAGCGTTCCTGTCATATATTTTACAATGTAGACGCGCCACGATGGCGCCGTCGCCCCGATCTCCAGGAGAGATCGTGACACACGCCATGTGCCGCCAGTTATTAAGCCCAAGCGGAGCAATTTGCACGCGCTATCACAGCTAAGTGGAGCTACGGACCTAGACTCCGGCACGGAGAAGCTGCTGCCCTGCCCTGTATGATCGGCGGGGTTCTGTCAAAGGAACGATCAGTGGAACTAGCCCCAAAGGCTTCCGCCTTATCGCTCTTAAGCGGTCGTAAATGCCTCAAGAATTTTCGAGCATGTTCTGTCTCCATGCTACTCTTTAGGCACCAGGTTCCTTTTGCTTCCAGTCTGTGCAATCCTTCTTTGTACACTAGGCTCGGACTGAAATAATCTGCCTGCCAACACTGTGCGCTACTGCAACCCACGTCGCTTGAAGACTGCCATTTAATCGCTTTCGATGTGAACATTACGAACTATATGCCCATTTCTGGTAATACCACACACCAGAGACATTTCAGGTGCTAATGCTAAATAAATATTAAAATAACAACCTGTGCAAACAGTGAAGATTTCGCCTACTCCCCTTTACCCCTATTCATGGCCACGAGTTTCGTTTTCAATAAAGGACGTTGAATCGATCAATAAATGTAAGGAACCTAACACGTGCCTACAGAGCTACAGAAAACCGATTTTGATGTAGTCTGAACATTTATTCAGACTGAAACTGAGACGGCAAGAACTGCTGAAAGCAGTACTAACCGGTGGCCGCATCATCAGTGAAGGTTCCTCCTTTCGTGAAGTATACCACCCCCCTCCTGCTACTGCTTCCTCTCTAACTGAATTTTCTAATTGAAAGTCTCCACACCGCGGGCTATAAATCCTCTTGCCTCAACTTTTGTGTCCATTTGTTTGGCACCACAAATGTTTTCTAGTACCGCTGTCACCCGTTAATAATTAGGAGGTATTATTAACGATGCGCCCTTAATGGTGCGCGCACTCCCAGGCACCCTTAGAGGTGGGGGGTAGCTGTTCCGGTCGCAAAGGAGATGCCCTCGACCTGCGTGGCAAGCTCAGCCGGAATGCAACTACCTTGTAGTGACAGAAGGGGGTGGCCGTTTGGTGCCCAGCTTTCGCCGGTTCAAGCCAGAGTAAGAGTAGGAGCCACAAGTAACAAACACAACAAACTTTATACACAGCAAAAGACGATACAGGGGAATACACAAGAGCACTTGAAATGCACAGATGAGAGGTTCACAGAATACTAACGCTAAGCATGACAGAGGTATTCATTAACACAGAGGCTGACAATACAGAACAAACACGAGAGAGTCCCTTAAACAAACACCAACTTGTTCACCGGGCATTATTGCAGTCCGATGCCTCGAGAGTCACGATGTGGCCGCCATGCAAGACGAGCGCCGCTCCCTCGCAGGTCCGTGGGCTTGTCAGCAGCGGGTGATCCCCGGGAATCCAGTTGTCGCACTTGCGAACACGCCGCAACCACTGACTGACTGACTGACTACACAAGCGGCGCGACTTCAATAAATAGGGCGCACCGCGTCTGTCTGTAAAGGCGCGCTATGGCTAACGCGCACACACACTTAGCTTCGCTGGTTGGAGCACTCTCTTCCTCCCGTCGAGCTGCGCGTCGTCATTGGCTAGGTCCCATAGAATGTTCTGGAGATGTCTGGAATTTTCCGGACGGTCTGATCAATCACAGTTATCCCCGGGTGATGAGAAAGAGGGTGACTGCGACGCGTACAAAGCGACGCGCTCTCTTGTGCGGGGAAGGAGATTTTTCTAGAACATTGTGAAAGTTTCGATGCGGCGACGCGCGGGCCTCGCGCCGCGTCGGCTTTGTAAAAATGTGCGTCGATTTTGTGACAACAGCTGAACACGATGCGAGTGCTGCGGCGGAGTTTCAGAAAGCGAAAGGGCGAAAGGCGCTGAGCACACTGTTCACATATAAAAACATGAGGAGCTGAAAATTGAGGAACGCAAAGCGCTAGGAAAATCAAAGAATACAGGCCCGTTGTCAAGGTGATAAAAGCGGCTAATTGCGGAAGCGCCATAAAAGAAGAAAAGGAAAACTAGATGTGCGCACAACCTACCAAAAGAACAGAAAAGCGGAGAGGAATATTTAAAGACTTTTAAACATCAGCAGCACTGGCGATATTCCTACTTGCGGTCACCCCCGATTTCAGCAGCTCTAACATTCGTTTCTTGCAATTCCCTTTATGTTATCTAGTTAGCTCAAAGAGCCGCGTCCGACAACACATCTTGATGAAATCATCCTTCCTATTCATAGGCTTGTTCATAAGACATACGGATCTGATGAAATCACTCCTGTCTGCAAGTGAAGGCAAACCTGCCCTTGCAAACCAACTTACCCACTTGAACATGTTATTTCGACTTTGCTCATCCATCCAAGAGTTCTCTCGAATAATATTATAAAACGATTCATTAATATGCTGCGCCACAGCGAGTGCCTATTGTGGGCATAGAAATAATTGGTTAAAGCAGGAATACGTTAATTATTTTGTGAATATGAAATAAAAGGTACATTCAAACCTGAACACAATCGTTTTTCAGTTTTACAAACGCATACCTAAAGAACTGGAGCATTGCATCGAGCCAGATCACAACGTTAATCATGGGTGACCTCAGAAAATAAAGCAACAAATATCGTCTGTGAGTATATTCACAGCCTTTTCCAAAAGTGTACAGCCAAATGGCTGTGCTCCTGAGCAATGTTGCGGCGCTGATTTAGTATTAGTGGAGGGGCTCCAAACTGAAAATGGTAGAGCGAAAATATTACCAACAAGGAATTCGGAACACTGGAAATGCATTACAAGTCGCACGAAGTGGATCAGAATCACGCCCCCTGGACTGTACACTTTTGATAAAGACTTTGAATTGTGTTTAGCGTTTTCTACCTGTAAAATGCATATCCATTCCTCCATGTCACAAGTGTCATAAAGCAGCAGACTATCGCACCGATCAGCAAGTCAGCTGAACTCTGGAAACATTTAGTATAGTATAAAGTACGAAACAATCATCTTTTGATGTGTCGAAAGGGAAAATGATTATTTAACTTGCGTTCACAAAACCACAAACAGTTTTGCAAATTTTTTTCAGTGCGCCACCTGAGACTTACGCGTGGAACTAAGAATATACGGGATAACCGCGCCATACGCTGCGAGGTGATACACCGCTCGCGGACCCTTGATCGGCGGTGGCGCCAGTAGTTGCCGATTTTATTCTGTAACAAAAATTTGGTGGGAGGTTCAGGGCGATTGAGATAACTGAAGGGATCTGGCAATATGTTGTACTAATGTTTTATGCTACCTAGGCGAAAGCACGTCATTGCAACTCTCTCTATGAGCACTGGGGCACATAACGGTACTTTAACGTAGTTACATGTCAGACGATCGAAAGCTTCTGTAAATAAGTGAATGTTTGTGAACAGGACGACGATGTGAAATGAGCAGCGCTAATGTGTCTGCGTCTAGCTATCAAATACACTTATTAATTGGTTGTATCGAGAGCTACAATTATTGTATGCTTCCAAGAAAAATTCCTACATTCCAATCCACATCAATTCCTTGACTGTTTCGTGGGCTCCGGTAAAATGCTTAGCAAGTACATATTTCACAATTTTTTGCTCTTGATACGACGGCTGGATGAATGCTTCTGTACTACAATGGGAGATGTAGTAGCGACATACAGAATATCAAGATAATATTCCAGGAAAAACCTATAATCTTAGCGTTGAGTAGTTAGAAATAGAATGTTATAACATTAAATCTAAGTGAAAGGCGTACTTGCGTTCTGCGGACAGTACAGTGGTGTGTCCCGTGCCGCCGTGAACTGCGGCGAGCAGGAGTCTTTCCAGTACAGCCTGCTAATGTAACATATTTCCGGTGGATATTTCCGGACGTATGCCCATGGTGTGAGGGAAGACCCACGATGTATCATATAACATAGGCGTGCCAAACAATAGACGTGGTACTAGTTATACAACACCCTACTGCGAAGCAATGGGATGCATTGCTGGCCAGCGACCGCTGTGAAGGCAAACGAGGTCTGATACAGCGTGCTCTACGGGTGGCGGCAGCAAGTGGAGCCGTGGAATGCGGACACCACCCAGCGCCGAAGGTTCTACAAAAAGGAGCAACCGCGAAGAATACCCTGATCAATACAGTTAATCAATCAATAAATCAATCAATGCGGTGCATGTTCTCTTTATAAACACTTAACGTGAGTGCGAGAGCCCCAGTTGTCTACGTAATAGTGTACAGACATACCGAGCCATATATTACAGCAGACCATCTCTACCTATTCGCCGCGAGATCGACCTAGAGGTGCCGCCACCGTTGTTCCGGTAGTGTGGATCGGCAGCCGGCGACGCTCGCCGAAACGCACGATGCGTAGGTCTGCTTCCGAGTTTACGGCGGATTTGTTGGCGATGAAAACGTGTTTTCTATAGTATTTCTGCGATATTGCAGAAAAAAATCCAAGGATTTTGCCAATGCAGCAGAAGAAGCGCAGATTTTAGGAAAACAAAGCACGCAACCACCAGTCTTCTAGATTTACTTTGCACGTTTCTTGCGCTGTACCGCGCTCACGCGCCTAATACTTGGGCCTTCCTAAGGACAGCTTTGTTTTTCTTATCGACTTTTAAACATTTTGCGCGAGTCTCATGCGAGTGAGAGCGGCGAATTTAGTGTCGAGCCCACGCAGATACAAGGTTCGTGCTCTGACCTGCAGTACTTTAGATTGAATTGAGAAAGCCTGGTTCATTATATCGTACCTGACTCGGGGATTAAGCAGGTTAAATGTAGCACTTGCAGCATACTGCATCATGGCGAGTTGCTTTAGATTGAGTGCACATCAACTCTGGCCCAGGCAACCATGCACAAGTATTCCCCCAAAATGAGATCACGCCGACACTATACAGGAAACCTCGCCGCACAGGAAAGCTGATTGTTCACTTGTACAGCGCTGAGTGGATTGAATTTGCTGAGATGCTTCTTGCGGCCATTGTCATAAAATGTGATAGCGTATTACTGCATGCGCCACTAACTGTAAATGATTTCCTGAAACCAAAGAAAGTATAAGGGATTTCCGACTCTGATGTTAATATAGAATGGTAACTTAGTAGTGTAATTATTTTGTTTTGCAGTGCCAATAAATTTCACCATGTGAGAGAACTTTTACACACTTCACAAAATTTACAATAATCAGCGAATTATTTTCAGTAACGTTAAACTGCAAGCTACGAATTACTCGCTGCGAAGACATCGTTATAAACTGCGCATGGGCACTGTCATGTTCTGGGAAGCGATTTTACAGGCTGAAAATTTCTTTATCACTAATTATTTAGCAATGAATAAATCTTATGCGAAGTAAATAATTAGGGTTGCTTCCAAAACAGGTGCCGGATATAAAACTATTTCGAAAGAAATGGAGGTCATCTTATCATGCGACTATAAAAATGTATTTATTCCCGAACTAAACACTGATATTTAGGCCCGCATAAGCTGTTTTACTCCCCTTGTCTGAAGCGATGAGTTTGCTCGGAAGACAGCACTTGGACAAAAAGGGATTATAATGATTATGATAGGCTACCATTGAAGTACATTATTCTAGGTGATTATGTAATATTTAGAGTAACAATTAGGTGCAAGGAAGATGTTTCCCAAACATTCCAGAATTTCTCTACAGCAAAATGTGCTCACTACTACTTTTACGGATGCACAGAAGCCTTCAACAGCAAAAAAAATAAATTAAAAGAAAAGAAAAGAAAGGCATATTGGCCCGGGTGTAACGCATGAAAGCGGCATCGGCTATGACGGATGATTGCAGAGGCTGGTTTTGGTGTCTTTTTTTTTTCATTATTAACACCACACTTACCACGTGGGATTGTTTATTGTGCAGTCAAGTCCCACAACAGAGGAGCGCCTTTCGAAACGGTCGTGACTGAATCCTCCGTTCTCGAAATCAGCAGTCGAGCGCCCTTACCATTGAGACACCGCGACAGAGGTTTAAAAGCAGAAAAAAAAGTACACGACTGTATCGTGCCTACAGAAGACATAGCAGGCAAAGAATGGTTTGTTCATACTACATTCTGCTATATGAAGCAGTCTGAGAGTGGCATATGTTTTAGAAGCTGCGGTATTCCAAACAGAAACGGGAATATGCGATTTCTGAGCGTTTGCATTAACTTTTATTGACGGCAACGACCTGTTTTGCTTTGACACGGCGCTAACGACAGTACCACTTCGTTTGAGACATTGCGTGTCAAAGGATCTCAAGCGCCGACTACCGCGATGGATGATGTCCTTATCCAAGCATGACATGCTCGATACGGACAAGTATTTGTTTTTTTAATGAAGCGTGGGGTTATAGACTGTTCATATTTATTTTGCAAGAGGCATATAGGTAAGCAAAAGCTCACATGAACTGCGAAACAAACAAAAACCCTCCTGTACACGCCGCATGCGGGCTGGCGCTCCGCATCCACACTGAGTAGGTTTCGCCGCTGAGCCGCAAGGTGGCGACTCTGCTCGATCTCGAGGCCAATAATACACGTAAATAAAATGAAAGAACGCTTCCATTTTATGCTCCAGGCATAGCGGTGGGGTAAGATTCAATGAGACTGTTGTACGAGCATCTTTGCCAATAAATCGGCCGCCTGATTTAGGCTTTCTGCATTTTCGTATGATACAATGTGCGATTGTGTTGCATTTGCTCTCAGTTCCATTCAAGTCGCAGATAGGGTAGCATCTGGTCATGCCTGAATTTCAGCCAAGCCTTGCCAGGTGAACAGCATCAGCACCCTCACTTGAAGCATGCTACATTAAAGGGTTGCATGGCCTTTCTTCGTAACCAGGAAGAATGCATTTAGTCTTGATTCCTTTTGCCAATGGATACGAAAAATCACACTGCTTTTAAAAACGTAAGCAATACGAAGACGACATTTGATTCTTTGAAAACTTGACGGCTTTCAACAAGAAATTACAGTGACTAGCGAAAACGAAGGCTTAAGAAATAAACTATGCTTTCATCGGGTCGAAGGAAAGAAAGGTTACCCTAGTAAGCAAGCAGGGGCACGAGGCATAAATATCGCTTGCGAGGAGGACATTGATAAGATTGCGTATATGCATGTAGCTGCGGGGCTGAGCAGCATACCAAATAACCATGGCATATTTCACCTCCCAGTCATTCACTAACATCTTCAAACCTGCCGCTATCAATTCATGCAACACACCGTCTGTTTATTATTTGAGCCGTGAGAGCCTAAAAAAAGTGTGCAGAAGTAGAACTTCACATTGCCTTGGACCTTATCGCATTCACCGAAAAATTGTTTAGCTCAGATTCGTTTGCAATACATTTTGCTTGTAAAAAACTATTTCAGCATTCCGGCATGTCATTATGTGTCCAAAACGGTTTTTCATTTGTTATCTTGTCGCAATGTTTGAACCTGTGCGTTGTTTCACGTAGAATTGTCATAATGGTTGTGTATTGGCATCGATGGATGGATGGATGGATGGATGGATGGATGGATGGATGGATGGATGGATGGATGGATGGATGGATGGATGGATGGATGGATGGATGGATGGATGGATGGATGGATGGATGGATGGATGGATGGATGGATGGATGGATGGATGGATGGATGGATGGATGGATGGATGGATGGATGGATGGATGGATGGATGGATGGATGGATGGATGGATGGATGGATGGATGGATGGATGGATGGATGGATGGATGGATGGATGGATGGATGGATGGATGGATGGATGGGTGGGTGGGTTGGTGGGTGGGTGGGTGGGTGGATGGGTGGATGGATGGATGGATGGATGAATGGATGGATGGATGGGTGGATGGATGGATGGATGGATTGATGGATGGATGGATGGATGGATGGATGGATGGATGGATGGATGGATGGATGGATGGATGGATGGATGGATGGATGGATGGATGGATGGATGGATGGATGGGTGGATGGATGGATGGATGGATGGATGGATGGATGGATGGATGGATGGACGGACGGATGGATGGATGGATGGATGGATGGATGGATGGATGGATGGATGGATGGATGGATGGATGGAATATAGAAGCGTCCCCTTTGAAACGGGGTGGTAGCAGTAGCTATCATGCTCATTTTTCTCCATATATCTTAATTATTGATTTAGAATGGTTAACTAAACCATCATTCTATTTATTACATTTTTGTTCTTACATTACTAACATTATGTCACTTCTCTGCTTTTAAGCCACCAATCTTCCAGCCGTTTTTTGCTAGTTTCCACCGCCGGTTTATTCACCCGGCCACTGTTATCTCTAAACCCCAGAGCTTCAGGAACAGTGATTGCGCCTGCATCAACTTCCTGCATCTAGATCATGCAGAGTCGAGTCGCCGCCTAGCGGCATACCGGCGAACCCTATTCAATGTGGATGTGTGTTCGCGTCGCGTGCCAGTCCGCAGTGATTTACGTGCGCGCTTGCGATGTGTACAAAAGTGATTTTTGTTTGTTTTGCGGTTCATGTGCGCTTTTGTTTACCTATCTGCCTCTTGCAAACGATATATGAACAAAATATTACATCATGCTCCATTGAAAAAATACTTGTCCATATCCATTATGTCACGCTGGAAACGACGTCATCAGTCACGGTCTTCGGCGCTTGAGATTCTTTGACAAGCGGTATCTCAAACGAAGCGCTTGTGTCGTTAGGCGCCGCTTTAAAGCAAAACAGGTTGCTGCCGTCCATACAAATTAATCGAACTTCTCCAAAATCGTATATTCCAGTTTCTGTTTGGCACTTCTCATAAATGCTGCGCTGCTTAGTTGTACACGGACAAAGGAACTGAACTTCTCCAAAATCGTATATTCCAGTTTTTGTTTCGCACTTCTCATAAATGCTGCGCTGCTTAGTTGTACACGGACAAAGGAACTGGACCTACGCTGAGGTTAAGCGCAGCATTTATGAGAAAAAGTTCCAACTAGCCCAGTCCCAAACACTTCTGTTTGGAATACTGCAACTACTGAAACATGCAATCGCAGGCTGCTGCATAGCAAAATCCAGTTTGAACAAGCCACTCTTTGCCGTATTTATTTACGATAGAGTTGTCTGAGTAATTTTAGTTGTTTTTTTTAATTGCTGTTAAACCTCTCTCGTGATGTCTCAGTGGAAGGCGCTTGACTGCCGATTTCGAGAACAGGGGTTCGGTCCTGGCCGTTTCGAAAGGCTCTCCTCGGGTGTGTTATTTGAATGCACGTTAAAGAATTCTACGTGGTCAGTGATACCAAGGCCCGCCCCTACATTATCCGTCATATAGCCGCCGATCGACAGGGAGTGTTCACACTGGCGTGCGACTCGCTTCACGACAATCCCCTCTTTGAATGAGATTTGATCGAAAAGCCGACTTTAGTGCCTTTATGACCTCTGCTGCCGCGCTCAGGGTAGACCAATTCTTACTCATTTCGGGTATGAATACGTGCAATTATTAGCGACGAAGAAGATGGGATGGTGATCCCTATGTTAAGGGCTGTTTCGACAGCCAAAGCGCTATAGTTTGAAGAAGATGGTGGTGTGTGCACTGAAGTTTGCGGTCTCGCGAAATAGCAGATCACGAAATCGCCTCATGCCCTAGCGTCGAGCACATGACCCAGAATACAAGTACAAGCGCGAATTAGTACGCTTTACTCTTGCAGTGTACCCAACAACTGCAGGCGCAGTAAGACGATCGGGCACACGCACGCATGCAATATTGAATTTTCCCACTTTGGAAGGAGGCAGAAGCGCTGCGGATTGGCTCAGTAGTTTGGCGACTTGAAGTCGAGTCGCAAGAAATCGGTCAGCGAGCAACTCCTTCAAACTACCTCAAACGGGTCGCTGGCGACTCGTTCAGGTCTCCCTCTCAGTGACTAATCACTCACTCCGTAACGAATCGTGTCGCGTGACCTCCTTGAGTAGCCAGTGTGAACCAGTCTTAAAGATAGCATGTCGCGGAATCTCCTGTGTCGGCGTTGTTGTCCTCCAGTGTTGTAACGCAACAATAACCGGCAGCTTGTAGCGCCCAAGCAAAACCAGCGGTCGTAGTGCACTGCCGCAGTACAGATGGCGCTAACCACTATAAAAGCTGTGCCTAATGCATGAAATGCGGTCAGACTATCCTAAAGATCAGCTTCGTCATTAAAAAACAAATTCACGAACTCGACATGCGCTTTTAAAGCCGCTATCAAGTCGACTCTAAGGGCCAAGCTTTAGCTTCCAGCTATTTTCTTTTTCACATTTTACTGAGCTTAGCCCTACCACACCGGCAGAGTCATCATCATCATCAGCCTGACTACACCCACTGCAGGGCGAAGGCTTCTCCCATATTCCTCCAAATAACCCGGTACTGTGCGAGCTGCATCCACTTCACCCCTGCGAACTTCTTGACTTCATCCGCATATCGAACTTTCTGCCGCCCCCTGCTACGCATTCCCTCCCTTGGAATCCAGTTTGTTACCTTAAGCGACTATCGGTTATCCTTTCTTCGCGCTACATGTCCTGCCCCTGCCCATTTCTTCTTTTTAATTTCCAGTAGAATGTTAGTGACTAGTTATTTCTCTCACCCACTCTGCACGTTTCCTATCTCTTAACGTTATCGCTATCATTGTTCTTTCCATAGCCCTCTGCGTTGTCCTCAACTTAAGTATAAACCTCCTTGTTAGTTTCCACATTTCAGCCCCATAGGTAAGTACACGTAAGATACAACTGTTGTACACGTTCCTCTTGAGCGATACCGGTAAGCTGCTAGTCGTAATCTGGGAGTGCTTGCCAAATGCACTCCATCCCGGTCTTAGTCTCCTTGTTATTTTCCTTTCATGGTCCGGATCTGCGGTTACTGCCTGTCCTAAAAAGATATATTCGCCCACTACTTCCACTGCTTCGCTACCTAATGTAAACAGCTGTTCCTTCGGCTGTCTATTCAACAATACCTTAGTCTTCTATATATTATTTTCAAGCCTATTTTTTTTTACTTTTCCTATCTAGGTCATCAATCATCCTTTGCAATTCGTCCCCTGAGTTACATAGCAAGGCAATGTCATCAGCAAATCGCAAATTACTGAGATATTCTCCATCTACTCATATCCCTAACTGCTCCGATTCCAAGTCTGAATAATTCTTCTCAGCAAGCTTTGAATAGTACTGTTGAGATCGTATCTCCTTGCCAAACACATTTCTTTATAGGAATTTTAATTGTTACTTTCTTTATGCAGATATATGGTTTCTGCGCGCCCTCTCTCTCTCTCTCTCTCTCTCTCTATATATATATATATATATATATATATATATATATATATATATATATGCGGCTCGTCTACACCCTGATTTCGCAATGCCTGTATGAGCACCGAGGATTCTGATGAGTTAATTTCTTTTTCGTAATCAATGAATGCTATATATACGGGCTGTTTATATTCCGGAAATTTTTCTATCACCTGGTTGATGGTATGGTAGCACGATAGGGATAAGAACCGGCCGGGTAGTTATCCCTATCGTGCTAAGAGCACTCTCGATTTAAACCTGAATACCTTATCTTCTGCTTACAATCAATCGGTAACTCATTTTGTATGTCTGTTAAAATTGACAGTAATGATCTCAGAAGCCCTTTTTATAGCTCATGGTATCTCTCTGTAAGTATAGTTGATGGTATGCTTTAACAATATGTTATTAAAAGCTAATATTGGTATGTGAATTACATAAGGTACAATAGATTTCAAGGCGTCTCAAACAAAAATAAATACACATTTAGCTTGGTCGCTTTATAACGAGCGGCAGTTTACATGATAACGCACCTTGTTTATAGATTGCAGTTGAAAGTAGCGTTGTAGGTAAATATGGGTAATTCCAGTTCTCATAAGCGCCTCACGACCAATCAGCTTCTCAATACAGCTGTCTTCATTGAGGACCTTGGCAACACCTGGTTTAGATATTGTTTTTAAAAAAATATCAAGTTTCTCTCTTACAAATAAGGGAAGGACATCCGAAACTTCACGAATGAAGTACCAGCCAAAGTAATTTGTCAGCTTCCTCCTGAAACAAAACAAAAATCATGCATGGTGGTTGGTGATAAAATATAACGAATTTGGAAATGCCTTCACTGTGGAGACTGCTTATTTGGAGTAAAACGAAAAGGATGAAAGCCAAACACAGTATGGACTTGGGCCCACTACACATGAGATACCGCACATCAAATATATTTGCTTTCTTCGTTGTCCTTTTCTTTTTAAAGTGATTGCGTGCTGTCTAAACCAAACCGTCTGTCCATTAGTTTCCATGTGCACTGCCAATGCGCACTCGCTCTGTTTAATGAGTATGGTTGGCAGATAAAAACCTGAGACGTGGTCGTCCCCCTCTATCTTTCTTTGCTGTATCCGTTATGCCACTTCCTGAAACCGTGGGTCATCTAGAATGTGTAGAAGTTCCTTTAAAGCCGCCTATTTTTTTTTTCATTTATTTTATGCGCGTGCAGTATTGTCTCTGTAGGCGATCTGACAACATTTAACTCAAGTATTTCTTATCTACAAGCACAAACATATGGGTACTAAAAAGACTAAGTACGAAGAGGACAGCAAGTGGGCCAACTATGGCACACCGCATGTAGCCTACCCCTCAGCAAGTTGATCATTGCATTAAATTAGCTTAGCAACAGAAGCTAAAAGCAAAGAACGCTCATAGGATCTGTACATGCCTTAAAACCAGTGTGCGATGCTATTCATGATTACCTTATTTCAACAGGTAGCTTCTTATGCTAGGTATGATTTCATTACCTTTTCTTTATCTTTTTATTTTTTCCAAGTTCTAGTTAAACATCTATATTTATCTTAATACTTCAGTCCTTGAACATATATATTCACAATCTACAATGCACCCTGGCCAACCCCCGCAGTGGGTATGTGCCATTTTGTCCGAGGTCATCATCATCATCATCTTGGCACACTACAAATACGAGGGGGATTGGCCATGGGTAAGTGAGGTGAGCAAAAAGTACTTATTAAGCTAGTTGCAGGCTTTACCGCTCGTGTCTGTTCCTTGTCGTTGTAGTTTGGTGATGGGCTATTCTTATTTAATGGGTTACCACTTCGCTGCTGCCCTACAGAAAAAATAACGCGGCATAAAGCACCCTACATAAACAGATCAGATATCGCTAGGTGCCGAGTGAATAGCATATCTGACCAATCTCCTCGTATCACTCTGGTTTTTGATAGCCTGATAGAATTAAGTACTGAGAGAAACCTGGGCAGAACAAGTTTTTATACTGTTGCAGGAGCTTGCTACGATGGTTCGGGCCCTTTGCCAAACAGAACAGGGCGACGGATAAATATATGAAGAATTAGGCGGCAGGCCCAGAAATGCATCTCCAGTGTGGCCTTACACGTTATGCCACGATAACTCTAACGCCCGACGACGAGTAGCTAAAGAAATGGTTAGTAAATGTGGCAATTAGCGAGCAGCTGCCTATACAAGCAGTCCTTCGGCGAGCTGTATGGCGACTGCCGTGGGGGAAATGGTGTTCGCTTATCTGGGAAGGAAGCCCAATCGTTTACATGAAGAGCGGCAACTTATCATTTCCATAATTGCTGCAGAACGTCAAATAAAGAACGGCGTGAAACAAAGCTGCGATGTGCAAGTTCTGTTTGCCAATGCCACGAGCAAAACGGATTGCGCTGTCTGGCTTTGGCCAGTGATGCTGCTTTTCTCAATTTCCTGTGGCATTACGCTGCATCAAAAAAGGACCTGCACGTTTCCTGTGTGCAGCTTAATTCAATAACATGGAGCTTGGCTAGCGACATCGGCACTGTGGTGATGGGTAGTTATTTGGCAATATCAATACCACAGCCCTAATACCACTTCCAAGGAAACCGAACTATTAAATAACCCGTAGCTCTAATGTCGAAGTAACCACTTGAACAAAAATCTTGCCTTTTACGTGGAGCAGCTGCACAACATCTTTATAATAATGCTAAACGCCTCCATAGCTACGCCCTCTTACGCATAGAAACTGCAGTTCAGCTGAATAGCAAAGCATTGCTGAGCCAACGGCATGTTGCACTGTATGGCACACCAGTCACTGAGGCAATCATAAAATAATAAAATTATTTAGTGACAAATGTGTCTCATTCCAGCCAGCTAGAAGCTGTGCGCCCAAGGAGCAAATCCTCGTAACATTGTTTTTGCAATATATATAGATTTCCCGAAATTTGCAGTTTTTATAATCGTATTGCTACAGGGCGGCCCCGAGCGGCAGAGTCACACTCTAAAGTCGGGAATACCTCCAGAATACCAATGCACACATCAATACACCAGCTCGAACATCAGCGTTGTTGACATGCGGCACATCGCCCAAACGGCATTGGCTTCTAGCGACATCTTGGCTACACACTGCAACACTACCCCGTGCGGGACAATCATGGCCCCAGTGCTTGCTAAACCGAGGAGTGGGAACAGTAGGGCTCAAGACGAGAGGCGTGGAGAATTTCGGTGGGTAATTTCGTAGAGTCTAGCCTGAGAGGCAGGGGCGTCATCTGTCATCTTGTAGGTCACGCCCCTCAGTTGCTGCAAGATGCGGTAGGGACCCCCGTAACTAGGCATGACTTTCTCGCAATGCCTCACATGGCGTGTGTCCTGGAGCCTGAGGAAGTCAAGGGAGCCAGGCGGGCAGCGACCACCTTGATGGTGATGGTCATAACGGTGTTTTTGAGCTGTTTGTAATAGGGCAAATTGTACTCAAATGCGGCGAAAGGCAAATTGATGTCCCAGTCATGTTGATGTTCAGAAACTTACATGAACAACTTGTCTGTAAGCTTCGGTCAAGGCGCACAGTAAGGCCATTTGTCTGAGGATGGTAGGACGTTGTGAAATTGTGGCGGATAGAGCATAACCGGATCAAGTCGTGAACAACTACTCTGGCGACTTGATCCGTAGAAATTAACGGGGAATGACATGAAGCATGGGGGCTATGGAACGAAAAATGGTGGGGGTAACATTAAGAGATAGGAATCGTGCAGAGTGGGTCAGAGAAATAACTCAAGTTACCGACATTCTAGTGGAAAATAAGAAGAAGAAATGAGCATGGGCAGGACATGTAATGCGAAGAGAGGATAACCGAAGGTCGCTAAGGGTAACAAACTGGATTCCATGGAAAGAAAGCGTAGCAGAGGGCGGCAGAAAGTTAGGTGGGCGAATGAGGTTAAGAAGTTCACAGGGGTCAAGTGGATGCAGCTAGCACAGAACCGGGTTAAGTGGAGAAATATGGCAGAGGCCTTCGCCATATTTCGCCATATTTCGCCCTGCGGTGGGTATAGTCAGGCTGATGAAGATGATGATGATGACATGAAGCAAAATGGCGTTGTAAAGACGAAATTCAGCGATGTCGGTGCACAGATGGTCTCGATAGCTCACGTGATAGCGTACAGGGCGGGGCAATCAATGGCCACCACAGCCCGTCTGTTCCCGGAAACCGATGTTGGGGAAAAGTCCAAGGAGGTTTAAACCGAGGCGGGAAAATGAGTCAGTAGGCACTTCGATGTGCTGGAGGTGGCCACTAAGCTGAAGCTGCGGCTTCTTCAGACGCTGGGACCGGTGACAAGCTGCTGCATAACAAGGAACAGAGCGATAAAGGACCGGCGAGAAAAACTGCTGGCGCATGCTATCATACGTGGGTTATACTTCCTGGTGTCCTGCTGTAGGAGCGTCATGAAAGTTGGTCCCAAGATTTCGGCGCAGATAAGTCGTGACGATTACCAAGATGTCTGTGCATCTGGGTTGCGCGCCACGAACATGCTGCTCGAAGGGTCGGAGTCATCAGTGCGTATTTGGTTGATAATTGGTCGTAGGGAAGGATAAAGACTGTGTTCGGCGTCGAAGTGCACAACGTCCATGCTGGACAAAACGTTGTCGTCAGCAGTACGGTCAAGTAATTCAGGAGGATCGACAGAAGGCGGGACAACCTGTCAGCCTCTTAAAGCAATCGTCCTTACGGTAAAAAATACTAAATGCGCATTTCCATAAGCGCACCGCCCAGCGACCTAAGTGCCTGGTAGGGTCCTTAGGTGACAACTAACACAAGGCATGGTGGTCTGTCACTACGAAGGACGCCTTCCAAACAAATAAGGGCGGAATATAGTAAATGCCCAGAGGTGTGAGGCATTCCCGCTCGTTAATTAAATAGTTGCACTCGGTATAGAGACCATGAGGCTGTCATAGGCAATTACAAGGAAGTGGCCAAGCTGGAATTGGGCAAGAAAGGCGCCAATACAATGGCCACTGGCGTTCGTTCGAGGTTCCTCAATTGCGGAAGGGTTGCAATGGGTCAAGCAAGGTGGAGCGATAAGAGCCCGAAATGAGGGCTTGAAAGGCGCGAGCTTTTTTGCGGTCCCTAGAGAAACGCGCGTTCTTCTTGAGGAGAGCGGTGAGGGGGCGGCCAACTTAGGCGAAGCTCGGGATGAACCATCGGAAAAGAAACATAAGCCGAGAAACATCCGCACATGGGTTATAGAAGGCGTAATTGAAAAGTCATGGATGTCACGCACTTTCTCAGGGTCGGGCGTGACTCCTGTGGTGTAAACCAAGTGGTCAAGGACATTTATCGGGCGTTGGCCAAAGCTATGGTTTTTAATTCATCAGGAGACCAGCACGGCTTAAAAAAGCAATAAACTTTCAACGACCGGGTAGGTGAGATTCGAATGTCGGGGAGAACACTACAACGTCATCTAGTTAGCATAAGCACGTGGCAGATTAACCACCACACCTGAGAGACCCCATCATGCGCTCGAAAATCGTGGGCACATCACATAGATCAAAAGGCATCACTTGTAAATGGTAGAGGATGCAGAGGTAAATGCTAGTTTTCCCGCGGTCACATTCATCCACCTCTACTTGCCAGTAGCTTGCACCATGCAGGCACCTAGCGCATCCTCTATTCGGGGCAGAGGGTAAGCATCTCCGTGATCGCATTCAAGTGGCGGTGATTGACACAAAATTACAACTGTCGTCTTTCTTTCACTAAGACGACAGGTGATGCCCATGGAGTGTTCGATAGCTCGAAAACGTTCGCCAGCATTTGTCTACCTCAGTCTGTACTATTTCGTGTTCAGATAAAGGTACACGATACGACACATGGCGGACCGGGATGACATGTATGGCGCGTATTGATACGGGTGATCACAACGGAACATTAGCCGAGAGGACAGTTTCTGAAATCCAAAATTGCCTTGCAGGAATCCAACAGTCCAGAGAGGGCGCGGGAAAGGTCTAATGCCAAATATATATATATATATATATATATATATATATATATATATATATATATATATATATATATATATATATATCGATCATCGCGGAAGTAAGGTAGGAACGGGTGCTGGAAAAGATTGGAGGTGTGACCGCAGAACGTACGGAGATGGACCACAGACACACTCGTCGTCAGGTTTCCACAAATATATTTGACAGGACCCGCTTTACCGGGCGGGAGCGGGACAGGGAATCGCCGGCAGTCAGTCCTGCTGTCAGGTATAACGAATTCCGCGTGCTTGGCAGGCATGCTGAGACTGTCGTCCTTTACTGCGGGACCACGTTGGCATGCCGCATGTGCATTCGATGAAGGAAAACAGACCCAACTCTGCTTTGGGGCAAGACATCAGACGAGAGGTTGCAGTTCAAAAACTAAAGGGAGATGTTGTTGGCGACGGTGACGATGGTGTGAGGAAGGATGGTGCCGCACTGAAGCAAAACGTACTTTAGCGATATATTCAGGGAAGGATGGTGTCAGTTAAAGTAGGCGACATCAGGAGCTGAAGGGAAGGGGAACTTGCGGACAAATATGAGAACTTCGAATGGCAGGGGAGCAAATCCAGCAGCCCGCTGACCTGACTTCTGAGAAACGCTAACGGATCAGAGCGCAAGTTGTAAGCGTAGAAGGCAAGGGGAGCGACAGGTGAGCGCACCATGAGTTGATTTGGTTTGTGGGGTTTAACGTCCCAAAGCGACTCAGGCTATGAGAGACGCCGTAGTGGAGGACTCCGAAAATTTCGACCCCCTGGGGTTCTTTAACGTGCACTGGCATCGCACAGCACACGGGCGCCTTGCTTTTCGCCTCCTTCTAAAAGTGGCCGCCGAGGCTGCAATTCGATCGCGTATCCTTTGAAACAGTAGTCAAGCGCCGTAACCCCTCCGCCACCCCGGTCGGGTGCAGCATGATAGGTCACAAACTCAATGCCGAGAATTACATGGTAAAGTCAGCTGTCTATAGCGGTGAACAGCACAGGCGTAGCACGGCAGGCAATACTAAAATGAGCAGTGCACATTCCAAAGAAAGCAATGACCCTCCCTCTGGTAACACGAATGGCGGAGGAAGGGGGGTCTAACACTTCCTTAGACGTCGATGAAAGGCCAAACTGAAGACAGAAGCTCGGCCACCAGTATCAATTAACCGGTTACAGTTACACTGTCCACAAAAAGGTCGAGAGATTTGCGAGGATCAGCCGTGGTCATGAAAGGCGTATCAGGCCAGTCTTTATTGTAGCGACACCTGAAGGCGCTGCAGTGGTCAGTTTTTTCGCAAGTGAGCCATAATGGTGGGAAGAGGACTGGCGGCGCGGAAGCGGCGATCGGGATAGGTGAGACCGAGGGTATGGTAAGTGCCTAGACCTGCGCAGGGCTGAAGTGGTGAAGGCAACGAAGGGGTCATAGCATGTCAACGGCAGGCAGAGTTCGTAGTCATTGCGTCTATCATAAACATATCGAGGTCGAAGAGGCGAAAGCCAGCGGCTGCTGTAACAGCAAGAAATGTGGCAGACGCATGCGCAGTGCAAGCAGATGGGCCGTCGTAGGAGCGGCATTCTGAAGGATTACGGAAGCGGTAGCGCAGAGAGAAAGGGCTGAGAGCGAACAGCAGCAGCAACTATAGGTGAGGCGTGTGGGCAACAGGGTGCATCGGAGGATCTGCCGAGGTTCAAGCCCGAGTTCACGAACTCGTGGTGACCGACTGCTTTAGTAAGAGCAATTGGGCCTTCAATGGGATAAGGACCGAAGGCAACGAGGGTTTTCAAGAACAAAGAAAGCCAACGAAATAAAAATACCACGTGACTGCAGCATTCGCCGCTATTAATGTGCTGCTCTCCACCGTGGATTGAGTGAACGATATGAGATGTGGCCATGGCTGCACGGCCCCGTTGCAGTGGCAGGCCGATATGCCTGCAATGGTTTCGTCGTCCGCTTCATGCAGCCGGGGCACGTCACGGGGCTAGTTGCAGTGAGATCAACACGCTCCCTGCAACAATCGCCAACTGATCAGCCTACCGTTGGAACTCGGCTGTCAAGTCAAGGCTGCAGCTAATTTCGCTCACTCAAACCACGACTGCGTCTCTTTGTTTTATGAGGTTTAACGTCCCAAAGCAACTGAGGCTATGAGAGACGTCGTAAATTCGGATGCCGGAAATTTTTCCCGCCAGGGTTTTTTAACGCGCACTCGCACGCACAGCACAAGGGTGCCTTGCTTCTCGTCTCCATCTAAAAGCGGCCACTAAACCCGGGATTCGATCCTGCGTAGTTAGGCAGTATTCAAGCGCCTTAACCACTGCGCCACCCAGGCGGGACTTAAAACACGCTGGAGACCACCCCAATGCGAATCTGTTAGTCACGTATTATTTTGTGCATTTTCCAGGCTTTCTTTTTTTTTGAAACTTCTCGTTGCCTTCAGTCCTGATCCCACTGAAAGCGCAATTGCCCTTATTAAAGCAGTAGTTCGTCAAGAGTCTGCCAACGCGGGCTTCAACCCCGGCAGACCCTCTGAAGCACCCTTTTCCCCGCATATATGGTTATTGCTGCTGTTCCATCTCAGTCCTTCCATGTGTGCTACCGGTTCCGTAATTCTCCAGAATGGCGCACATAGGATGGACGGTCCATCTGCTTCCTTGGAAACAAAAGTACACGTGAGCTATCTTCATCGGAAATGAATAGAATGGGGTTTCAGAACGTGCTCTTCAACTTTGCAAATCACATTTATTGTTTAAAGGCAATAGTTAGTAAATTAGAAAAGTTATTCTAATTACTGATTATCAATTCAAATACAATTTCTCCGTGGTGCGCCAGGTCACTGGAAGTTGTATACAAATGGTTTCTCTGGCCTACCTCAAACGTCTTATTTTTATTTCTTGGATAAAGTTACCTTGAACGCTTCGAATTTCCGCAAGAAAGCTGCATGTCATTTCTTGAACCGAACCCCGAAATAACAATAGTTAAATAAAACATATTAACACGTACAATACTTTCAGAGACACATTCACAGTTGACGGAAAATGTGGAAAACTTAAACAAAAGATATATTACAGGTGCAAATAACTAAAATGTAGATAAAAATTGGCAAAGAATATGAATAAATACTAAAACAAAGAGTAGTGACAGGATGGTTTTCTTCATACCTAAAGAAAGCTCATTTTCAGGTAAGTCAAAAGAAAGCGTGCTAACGCAGTTCTCGTTTCAATTATGAATGCAAAATACCTCGATAACTTCTCCGTCTTATTCAGAGCTCCTGCCAGAAACCTGGTTTGATGAACTAACGGACAGAGTCGATTCAGATCCTAAGTGGGATCTCTCCTGCACCGCTAATGTATCGCGGGTGAACTAAAGGACATAAGGTAAGATGGAGTCCAAAGTCAGACTCCGCCCGCACAAAGGACAGCAGTTTTTGCAAAAGATACGGTATAAAGGCAGGCCTGCTCTTCAGCCGCACGTTGCCCAAAAGTTGCGCTCATTGAAACATTTCGCCGTTGGCCCTACATAACTTTTGACGCTCGTAGAAGGCATCTCACACCCTAGCGCTGAATTTAGAGTACAGCGTTTGGTGTTTGGTCTTACACTCATTTTAGCACGTTTTATAGTCACCATCGAACATAATGTGGCAACCTTGTATGGCGCTAGGAAGACCAAGTGTATCCTGTGTTAGAAGATTGCTTCTTTTTTTCAAATTGTTGAATTAAAATGCAATAAGGCATTACCTGAAAAGGTTTCTTTTCAATCTGGCGCTTACCTTGATGTCATTTCTATCAGAAATGCTACAGACTAAATGGGCCTGATAACCTGCAGATAAACTTCTATCAACCTTGAAGTGGATGCAATGCGTTATATTGTGGGTGCGTAATCTTTCTAAAGCACATTTCCAGCAAAGCTTACCTATACGAAGTTTAACCAACTCAGAATGGACAATATCACAGGAACAAAGGGGCATTCTTCGAGTGCGGCTGAAAAACCAAACACCCACTTATACTTTAAACAATAAGCTGCAGATCAACAAACTGGATTCGATCATGATTTTACCTCCTATATGAGCTCCACAAAAGCAGGCGTAAGGCGCAATTTAGCGCTTTTTATAAATATTGAAGAAACTTTTAGATGATGCTTGTGCTGCTTGTGCAATACGTTTTCAGTTTACTTTGCTTCGCCGCTCAACAGTCAGTGCCATTCTCCTTAAGCTGCAAAGCAAGGTAAACAACACTAACGACTAAGGTGGGATTGGCACAGCATGGAATCCGAAAAAATCAGCCTTGCGGAACGACAGCGATCCGCCATTGAGACGTCAGATAGCAAATCAAATGTGAAACCGACGAGATCAAGCACGTGCCGACCGGGAAACTTCAATACGTGCTACGATTCAACAAGCAACTGGCAGTCGAACAAAAAGGCTACCCCGTAATTGCTAATCAACCAAGCCACCAGAGTTGAAAACATGGTCACCTTTCTGAGCCTTATCGACCCTTAACTGCAGCCACTGTAAACATCGGAGCTGCCGTCGACCCCGACGTTTGATAGACAGCAAACCTTGTTTGGAGGAAAGGTTGCGTCACCAACTTCCATCATTGCTGAAAGGATGAAATCGTACAGACGACCGCCGACGAAACTGCGCAGTTTGATTCATGCACAGAAGTTGTAAACTCGCTAATTATGCATTGCCCAATAATTTTTTATGCACCTTTTAGCGCGAACATATTAGGCGTTTCCATTGTACAGAAGGAAAGAGGCCCATGTACACACATGCCATCTATAAAGTGCTTGCAAGAGAAGTACCTACCACGAACACCGCTTTGGTCAGTTCATCACGATAAGCTCAAATGATTGTTTACACGTTGGGATCAAACAGAGGTGTGTACACGTCGGCTTGAGTTTCAGATTCCTGTGAGCGCCCTCCAGCGATGTGGATGTGTTCGACGCAACTGCGAATCATACGAGCAGGAACTGCCTGCCCTTGGAGGATAGGTGATTTATGTGCCAGAGAAACGGCCACATTCGCCGTGCCGCTGTGGTACTGCATTGAACAAAATAACTCCAGAAAAATGTTGTTGATATAAATACATGAATGCGGTGAGTCATAAACGTGAATCAATCATCTTCGATGTACCATTGGACAGAAAGCTGCTTGCGATAGAAAAAGCTACCATGTAGCCGTGCCCTCATTCTGTTGAAGCTGGAGCAACAGAAACAAGTTCACGGCAACAGCAGGAAGTTTACACCAAACGTTTTGCGTTCACTACTGGCGCTTGAATAAAATCACCCGCAAGGACTTCTATCCTTGGCCCGCACTTATGACGCCATTGCCTGTTTGCAATGAGCAGGTTTTTCTCATTTTAGACCTCCTTTCAGGGTACTGGAAAGTCCAGCTGGCTAGTGCTGACCGTAACAAGACAGCTTTCATGACCCAAAGTGACTGTAGGAATTTGATGTCATTCCATTCGGAATGTGTAATGCAACTGCCATGTTCGAGTGCATGATGGACACCGTATTGCGCGGCCTCAAGTCCGAGACCTTCTTGTGCTACTTGGACGACATTGTTCTTTTCTCCCCAGATTTCCCGACCCATCTCGCTCAATTGCAACATATCTAGGAATATTTTTTTCGGAGCTGGCCTCCGGTTGAACTTAAAAAGAAATGTCCCTTTGCCGCACGTCAAATGAAAATTTTGAGCCATGTCTTTAAATACGATGTTCTCCCTGATCCAATAAAATTTTGTGCTCTCTCTGCGTTCCCAAAACTGTCCACGGTGAAAGAACTTCGAAGTTCTTTCCGCCTCTGCTCTTACTTCCAACTCTTCATCCGCACATTTGCTTTCGTCATGACTCCCTTGATACCTCTCCTTCGTGGAAGCAACGAGCTCTCCGGCTCGTGCTCTTCATGTGACAAAGCGTTGAGCACGTTGCGCCGTCTGCTTACCTCACCGCTGATGTATCAGTGCTGTTCTAGCGCACCGTAATCCCGTGTGTGTTGACTATGTTATAGCCTACGGGAGCCGCACTTTGACGAAGCCGTAGCTAAACTGCTCATTACGGAGAAGTGCCTAGACATAGTTTTGGTGATAGTGAAACTCCACCCTTGCGTGTATGGCCGACCATTCGAAGTGGTTACGTACCACCATTCCCTGTGTTGGCTGGCTTGCCATATAAGGACACACTGGGGCTTACCGCTTCAAGAATATGATATTCATGCGGTGTACTGCCCTGGAATGAAGCAGAACGACGCTGACGCATTGTCACATTCCCTCCATGCCTGAAAATCTTTGCGATTGTCCAATTGATTGTAGTTCATTGTCTCTGACAAACAAGGCAGTCGAGCAGATCACCTCTCCCTGGATTGACGGCCTCCTTTCAATTCTTCCTTTCGCATCCTTCAACCATTTCGGCGCCTCGTGCAATCCGCCGTGAGGCATCTCACAATTGCGGATGGCCTTTTATACTGCTGAAATTATCTTTCTTCTTTCTGCGAACGGCGGCTTCTTATTCCTCGACACTTACGATTCGAAATCTGCTCTTCATTTCACGATGGTCTGCCAGCCGCTCCCGCTGGAGCATTCAAGACTTATACTCGACATCTCCTGCGTTACTGATGGCGCAGAATGTGCATGTACGTTTGCAAGTTCATCTGCTCCTGTCTTGATTGTCAACACCGCAATCTCGGCCATCGCCATCCGACCTGCCCCATTAAGCCTGTTTCTTGCCCATTCAGTCCTCTCGAACGAGTCGGAATTGATCTCTATGGCCCGCTTCCCTAGACCGCAACCGGAAACCACTGGGTCATTGTGGCAGTAGATCATCTCACCCGCTACGCTGAAACCGCCACTCTACATGCTGCTGCGGCACGTAATCTTACCGTCTTCATCTTACACCCCATTATACTTCGGCACGGGGCCCCGCCGGAACTGCTGAGCGACCGGGGTCGTGTATGTTTATCTGAAGCGGGTCCGTCCATGTTGTAGCAACGTAATACCACCCACCGCATTACAATGGCCTACCACCGGATGAGTAACGCTCAGGCAGTAAGATTGAACCGAACACTAGGTGACATGTTGTCAATGGATGTCGCTGCCAACCATTCCAACTGGGACACAACTACCCTCGTCCCGTATGCGCACAACCGCTACGCAGACCACCGCCGGATCCTCACTATTTTTCTTTTATATGCACCTGAGCAATCTTTCCCACTGGACACAATACTACCCAACCGGCCTGATTCTTTTAAAGCCACCACCGTATCTGAAGCAACTAGACAAGCTGAGGACTGCAGGCAGCTTGCCCACTTGTTGAAGCCTCACGACCGGGCGACGACAAAATCGTTTTGTCGCCGCTCGTGCCACCAACAGCTTTCTTCCACAAGCTGATGTTTGGACTCGTGTGCCCTCTACATAAAATGATTTCTCTTCTAAGCTGCTAACGAAATATCACGGACCCTACAGCGTCTTTGAGCGCACTTCACCCGTCAACTATATCGTCGAGCCGACACGCCTTCGCTTGATCTTTGATGACATGTGCGTGAGACTGTCTGTCTCTCGCTTCTGTCTCTCGCTTAAAAGTGTACTACGACCCAGGCATATTGTTCCTTGAAGTTGCCAGGATGACTACCTCTTCTCCGGGGGGTGATCGTAACGAAGACCTTGTGCCAGCATGGCGGAACGAGACGCAAGCATCAGCGGGACAAGCCCGGAAGTACAAGCTGCTATCTTAAACCCAATAAACGAGCTCGCCGTACAATAAAGCTCGTTATTATATATATATATATATTGTTACGGGAAATATTTCACAGTACGGCAGTTGTCCACACCACTGAGGATAATCACAGCACAGCACTCGCACAGCAAAGCACTCGTCTACGTCGTCTTCTTCTGGGAGTCTGTCGCACTTCTTTTTCGTCAGCACGGCAAGCGAATACCGCTCAGTAACACTACCCCCCTCGGGAAAAGCACAGTCCCGGTGCGTTCTACGTTTGTGAAACAGAACGTGCATAATAGGGCTTCATGCGGGACACATGCACTACTTCAGAGGATGGCGCTCCGGACGAGGATTTCGGAGACACAGATTCAACTTCGTATGTGACGTCTGTCACGGGGCGCTAAACTCGGTAAGGGCCTGTGTAGCGGGGCAAAAGTTTTTCACACAAGCCCACGCGATGGCACGGGAGCCACAGCAAGACGAGTGACCCAGGAGTGTAGTGGACATCAAGGTGGCGACTGTCGTACCGGAACTTTTGAGAGTCTTGGGATGCAGAGAGCCTGGCATGAGCTATCCGGCGGGGATCATAAGCGCGGGCTACGGTATCAGTGGCGTAAGTACTGGTGGTGTCTGCCGCGGGTAGTGAGGTGTCGAAGGGCAGTAACGGGTGTCGGCCAAATAACAGATAAAATGGGGAGTATCCAGCGGTAGAATGGACTGATGAATTGTAGGCGAATGTCACAAAGGGTAGATGAACGTCCCAATCCCGGTGGTCGTCAGACACATACATGGACAGCATGTCTGTGAGGGTACGGTTTAGGCGTTCCGTGAGGCCGTTGGTCTGGGGGTGATAGGCTGTGGTGAATTTGTGACGGACGGAGCACGAACGGAGAATTTCGTCGACCACTCGCGACAGAAAGCAGCGGCCACGGTCAGTTAGTAGTTCACGAGGGGCACCATGATGTAGAATCACGTTTTCTAGGAAGAAGTCAGCGACGTCTGTGGCGCAGCTGGTCGGAATGGCTCTGGTAATAGCATACCGCGTAGTATAATCGATGGCGACGGCGATCCATTTGTTCCCTGAGGCGGAAACTGGAAAGGGCCCAAGAAGGTCAACACCTACACGGGATAACGGGTCAGTGGGTAGAGGGATCGGCTGCAAATGGCCTGAAGGCAAAATTGTGGGCTTCTTTCGACGCTGACACAGTTCACATGCGGCAATGTATTGCTGGACGGAGCGGTAGAGCCCCGGCCAGTAGAAGCGTCGGCGCAGGCTGTCGTATGTGCGAGAGACACCCAGGTGGCCAGCCGTTGGAGCATCATGAAACTGGTCAAGGATGGTGGAACGCAGATGTTGAGGAACGACGAGCAAAAGGTCTGCGCCGTCTGGTCGCATATTGCGTCGGTATAGGGTGTTCTCGTGGAGTACATATAAGGCAAGAGATGGATCAGGTCGGTCGCAGGTCAGACGTAGGATAATAGAATGGAGCAAAGGATCTAAATGTTGTTCGTCGGCAATGTTAGAAAAGGCCGACACAGACAAGACACATGCTTCATCGTCAGAGTCGGTAGGACTAGGAGAGTCGACGGGATGACGGGACAAGCAGTCTACATCTTGGTGAAGCCGGCCGGACTTGTACACGACGGAAAATGTATACTCTTGTAATCGAAGCGCCCAGCGTCCCAAACGGCCTGTAGGATCTTTGAGGGAGGAGAGCCAACACAAGGCATGATGGTCTGTTATAACAGTAAAATGCCGGCCAAACAAACAAGGGCGGAATTTTGTAATAGCCCAAACGAGTGCCAGGCACTCTCGCTCTGTGATAGAGTAATTTTGTTCGGACGTAGATAAGAGGCGGCTGGCATACGCAATTACCCTTGTGTGGCCGTGTTGCCGCTGGGCAAGTATAGCTCCCATGCCATGGCCACTTGCGTCGGGGCGGAGTTCAGTATTGGCAGATGGGCTGAAATGGGCCAAGACGGGTGAAGTTGTGAGAGCAGCAATAAGTTCCGAGAAAGCTGCAACTTGTTCCGGCCCCCAGGAGAATGAAACGTCTTTCTTTAGGAGTTTGGTGAGAGGACGAGTTAGCGCTGCGAAATTCGGGACGAATCGTCGGAAATAAGAACATAGGCCAATAAAGCTTCGAACATCGCTGGATGAACGTGGAATGGGAAAATCGCTGACGGCACGAATCTTGTCTGGATCAGGCTGAACGCCGGCAGCATTAACCAAGTGACCAAGGACTTTGATTTGTCGGTGACCAAAGCTGCACTTTTTGTAGTTTAGTTGCAGTCCCGCGACCGTCGAAAAAGCGCTAGGATTGTAGAAAGGCGACGGAGATGGCTTTCAAATGTAGACGAGAAAACTATTACATCGTCAAGATAACACAAGCAAATGGTCCACTTGAAGCCTCGGAGCAAAGAGTCCATCATACGTTCGAAGGTAGCTGGGGCATTGCAAAGGCCAAAAGGCATGACTTTGAATTGATAAAGGCCGTCAGGGGTGATGAACGCTGTTTTTTCACGGTCTCTCTCGTAGACAGAGATCTGCCAGTAGCCGGAACGAAGGTCGATGGACGAAAAGTAGCTGGCTCCGTGCAAAATATCAAGCGCGTCGTCTATACGCGGAACAGGATACACATCTTTTCTGGTTATCTTATTTAAATGACGATAGTCAATGCAGAATCTCCAGCTGTTATCTTTCTTTTTGACCAACACAACAGGGGATACCCAGGGGCTACTGGAAGGCTCAATTATGTCGTTCGCCAACATTTTATCGACCTCTTTTGGATGACACGTCGCTCAGTGAGCGAAACACGATAGGGCCACCTGTGAATAGGACTGGCGTCACCGGTTTTAATGCGGTGACTGACAACTATGGTTTGACCCATTGGGCGGGTACCGAAGTCAAAAAGGTCACTGTAGGTGAGCAAAAGCTGTTTTACCTCGGCGAATTCAGGCTGGAGATCAGCTGCAATCATGCTTTTAACAGGATCAGGGTGCGATGTAGAGGACGAGGGAGGTGTTGCAGGGACGGCATTTGGATTATCGGTAGTCAGAGCTGAAGTGGCACAATCGGTCATCGGCGACAGCTCTGCTAGTGAAATTCCCTCGGGCAGAACTTGAGTTGATAAGCTGAAGTTAAGGACCGCGAGAGTGGCACGGTTCTGGGGGATATGCACAATCAGATGAGGAAGGGTGACGTGACGCTGCAAGATGACATCAGTGATGGGACACGCGAGATAGTCGCCGTCTGGGACGGGTGGGAATGGTGACATAGGGATGTAGACGGCAGCTTCAGGAGGAAGGCGGCAGAACTGTGCTGATCGAAGGCGGGGTGAGCAGGAGGGGTCTTCAGAGCAGGGCGGAAGGTCCAAGCGAAGTAGGCCGGTAGAGCAGTCAATGAGGGCAGAGTGGGCTGTTAAAAAGTCAATGCCAAGGATAACGTCGTGGGGGCATTCTTGGAGGACGGTGAACAATACTGGAGCATGACGACCACCAATGGTAACTCGCGCTGTGCACATGCCAACCGCGGCGGCAGGGCTTCCTTTGGCAAAGCGAACTCTGGGCGAGACGGCTGGAGTAAGGACTTTTTTGAGGCGACGGCGAAATGAGGAGCTCAGAACGGTCAGTTGTGCACCGGTATCAATGAGAGCAGAAACGGAAACACCATCCACAAGGACGTCGATGCGATTATTTTGTAGGACAGGGGTCAGCAGAGGTTTTTCAGTCCGGGTCACAAATGCAGCGTCACCTCCGGGAGCTGCATTGGCTAGTTTTCCGGTATGTGGCTGGAATAGGACGGGGACAAACGGCGGCGAGGAAGAGGAGAACGCGAGCGTCGGGTCTGCGGGGATGATGAACGGTTGGCAGCATGAGCAGGGACATCGCGGTCAACAGTGTTCTGGTCGGGGCGAGGTGAGGTATAGCGAGGGGAATAGTCTCCGCGGCGGTCGAAGTATGTGAATTGACGAGATGGCGTGAACCAACGGCTACGGCAGTGACGGGAAATGTGGCCAACGCGGGAACAAGTAAAACAGATGGGACGATTTTCATGGGTACGCCCCTCATTCGGATTGCGGTACCGATATCGGGGCGAGAAACAGGCGGTGGGTGAGGTAGCTGCAATTACTGGAGGGGCAGGTCCTGAATCCACGGTGTCGGTGCGGCAGGTAGAAGGAAGACCCATATTGGCAACCTCGTGGCGAACAACAGCCTGAATGAGTGATATTGTAGCCAAGGTATTGTCGTGGGTATGCGAGAGTGAAGCTGCAGGACTCGAGCTCTTGGCGGACGATGCGGGTCAAAGTAGTGTCATTAGTTGGCGGTCGAGGAGGCGGAAGATCGACACAGGAAGAGCTTGCAGCCGTGTTCGGTAGACGGTCGAAACGATGAGATATGCGCCTCTGTTTCACTTGTTCGAAACGTCGGCACACTTGTAGTACAGAGTCCACGGTGGAAAAATCCCTGCATAAAAGGAGGTTGAAAGCATCGTCGGCAATGCCCTTTACTATGTGGCCGACTTTATCCTCCTCAGGCATGCCTTGGTCGACTTTGCGGCATAGACACAGGACGTCTTGGATGTAAGAGAGATAAGACTCCGTAGACGTTTGGGCGCGAGAGGCGAGCGCTTTTTTGGAGGCAATGTGGTGGCCAATAGGCTTTCCGAATAGGTCGTGCAGCTTTTGTTTGCAAATATCCCAAGATGTTAAAACGTCTTCGTGGGTTTCAAACCAGACCCGCGCGGTCCCAGCCAAGTAAAATATTACATTCGCGAGAATGAGTGTGGCATCCCACCTGTTGTGCTTGCTCACGCGCTCGTATAGGGCTAGCCAGTCGTCTACGTCGATGTCGTCGGTCCCGCAGAAGGTTCCGGGGTCACGGGGGTGGGCCATTACAACAGCAGGTGCAGCGGCTGTAGAGGTAGAGGCGTCGGTAGTCATCGTGGTGGTTCCGATGTGGCAGCCGCTGCGGAGATCCAGCTTGTGACAGGGGATCGAATAGATTCACCTCCACCAAGAGATGTTACGGGAAATATTTCACAGTACGGCAGTTGTCCACACCACTGAGGATAATCACAGCACAGCACTCGCACAGCAAAGCACTCGTCTGCGTCGTCTTCTTCTGGGAGTCTGTCGCACTTCTTTTTCGTCAGCACGGCCAGCGAATACCGCTCAGTAACAATATATATATATATATATATATATATATATATATGTATGTATGTATGTATGTATGTATTTTTGTGTGTATGTATAGAGGGAAATGAGGGTGCTCGTTATAATAGATGAAGGAAAGAAGCCAGCAGTCGCCTAGGCCAACAAAGATATTGGGGATAGTACTTTGTCATTTTATTTTTATTCTGGTAATCACATAAATTAGTAATGCAAGCTGTTTAGGGGAGAAATAATGAAACGCAATGTACAAGGAAAAACAACGTGCCGGCATTCTATGCTCTTTATCACGTTCTACGTGACGCTGGCGGAGACACAGGACGTGCCACGTCCACCTCCATGGTTGAGGGTGGCGCTGTTGAACACTCTCAAGGTTCGTATACAGACAGCATTAATACACAAGAAAGCAGCAGGTTGGACCGTGGCCGATGTAACTCAGTTAGAAGAGCATCGGACGCGACATTCGAAGGCCGTGGGTTCGGTTCCCACCATCGGCACGTTGTTTTTCCTTATACTTTGTGTTTATCTTTCCACCAAACAGATTACATTACCAATTTATGTGATTACCTAAGTAAGAACTAAATAAAGACGAAGTACAATCCTAAATGCTTTCCTTGGCCTTGCCGACTGTTGGCTTTGCTCCATATATATATATATATATATATATATATATATATATATATATATATATAGAATATTTAAAAAAAAAGGCATAAAGTACCATCCCCAACGCTTTCCTTGGCTTCGCCGACTGTTGGCTTCTTTCCTTCATGTATTATAACGAGCACCCTCCTTTCCCCTTAATTGATCTGCTTGTAGCTTACGGGGGTCTCGGTTCTGGCAGTCTTGAAGCCATAGGTAGCGTAAGAGGGTTCTAGCAAAAATTTCGCCCTCGCTCTTGATCACGTTCTACGTGACGCTGGCGGTACAAAGGACGTTCCACGTCCGCCGCTACGGCTGAGGGTGGCGCTGGTGAACACTCTCAATGTTCGTATACAGACAACATAAATACCCAAAAAAGTAGCAGGGGGGACAGCGGCCGATGTAGCTCAGTTGGTAGATCACCGGACGCGTTATTCGGAGGTCGTGGGTTCGGTTCCCACCATCGGCACGTTGTTTTTTTCTTCTACTTTGTGTTTAATTATATTTCCCCTAAATGGATTACATTACTCATTTCTGTGATTATCCAAGAGAATATTTAAAAAAAATAAGACATAAAGTACCATCCCCAACGCTTTCCTTGGCTTCGCCGACTGTTGGCTTCTTTCCTTCATGTATTATAACGAGCACCCTCATTTCCCCTTAATTGATCTGCTTGTAGATTACGAGGGTCTCGGTTCTGGCAGTCTTGAAGCCATAGGTAGCGTAAGAGGGTTCTAGCACAGCTTTCGCCCTCGCTCTTGATCACGTTCTACGTGACGCTGGCGGTACAAAGGACGTTCCACGTCCGCCGCTACGGCTGAGGGTGGCGCTGGTGAACACTCTCAAGGTTCGTATACCGACAACATAAATACCCAAGAAAGTAGCAGGGGGACAGCGGCCGATGTAGCTCAGTTGGTAGAGCACCGGACGCGTTATTCGGACGTCGTGGGTTCGATTCCCACCATCGGCACGTTGTTCTTTCTTCTACTTTGTGTTTAATTATCTATCCCCTAAACGGATTACATTACTCATTTCTGTGATTATCCAAGAGAATATTTAAAAAAAAAGACATAAAGTACCATCCCCAACGCTTTCCTTGGCTTCGCCGACTGTTGGCTTCTTTCCTTCATATATATATATATATATATATATATATATATATATATATATATATATATATCGTCCTCATGTCATATCATATCATCATCATAGCCACTGGCATGCAACGCACACTGGCGCACCCGTGGACGAATAACTTGGCTGGTGTCTGTGTGATTCGCTATGCCTGAGGCTCCGCTGCGAGTTCATCTTCAGCGCCTGGTCCTGTGTTGACTGAATAAACGCACCTCTACAATTCGTCCAGTTGCAACGGGGTACGTTCCCATCCACCCTGGAACTAAGAAGCCGCACATTGCCCTCAGCTTCCATCATACCGGACGAGACTACCTATACTTTGCCGCCCATTCCTACCACGGTCCTATGTTCTGGCGTTCTATGCCAGCGTGATCCATGCCTTCTCAGTGGCACGGGTGACCAAGATGTTGACGATCGGTTTTCGGCGTATGAGCATGTCAGCAGTTACAACAGATGAGACGACACTATCAAGCTAAGTAACGTAATCTTTTCTCTGACTGACGTGGCGAAACTCTGCTTTCGCGACCATGCGACAGACCTGCCATCTTGGTCTGCATTTAAGAAGAATTTTTCGGAACTGTCCGGCCATCCTGCAGTTCGCAAGCCCCGAGCAGAGCAACGCTTGCTTGAGCGCGTTTAGCATGCCGAAGAGTCATTCACTAGTTACATAGAAAATATTGTTGACCTATGCAAACATGTCGACCTACTATGTCCGAAGCGGCTAAGATTGAAAACATCCTGAAAGGCATCTTTGAGGACGCCTGTCAGATGCTCTGGGTGAAAAATCCTGCCACTATCAGTGACGTGATTAAACTTTGCCAGACCTACGACGAGTTTTGTAAGCAGCATGCTTCTACCCGGTGGTCCGTTAGAGACGACACCATCTCTACACTAGCACTGGGCGGTTCTACTTCCTCAGAGGACAGCCCTTTGATTCAACAAATCAAAGCCTTCGTTCGAGAAGAGGTCGCCCGCCAGCTATCCCTCGGCCCTCAATTACAAGATACTGGCCGCCTTGTTCCGGACATAACTCTCTCCTTGGCCCCTATCATACGGCGTGTCATGCAGGAACACATCGCTGCAGTCCTCCCGCCCAGCACCGTGCTCCCGACTAGCCCCGTACACCCGACCAGCTCTGTGCTGCCGCCAACCCTGTGCAGGCGCTAGTAAAGGCACCGCTCAGCTACGCTCAGGTTGCAGCCAGGCAGCTAATGCCAACCGCATCTGTTTCCTACCAAGCCGCCCCTTCCAATCATCATTCACCTTTGCCTGACTCTGCATTCGATATCCCTGTTCCAAGGGTACGCCAACGCCCTACGGAGCCTTGGCGTACCGCGGACAACCGGCAAATCTGCTACTATTACAGGCTGCCGGGCCATGTTGCACGCATTTGCCGCCAACACCTTCCACCTTCTCGGTGTGACCTCCGGAACTATTCATAGCGCCCGCTGACGCTATAAAGCGAAGGCGCTGAGATCAGCATTACCAGCCCGTTAGAGGAAAATAAAGATGTACAGCGCGTGCTCGGAGCGCAAGCAGAGCACGGGCTGTTCAAAATGAGAAGTCTGCCACACTGGTCATCTTGCTGTGGTGCTCCGCTGCGATCCTGCGAATTCGCAACATACTCATACAATACCAAGCAGACCTCGGAACTCCACCCGGTTCCAATTTTGTATCTCGCGACAATCAACCGTATACCACTCGCCGATTATCTTCACCTCGTCGCCGTTCACCTTCCCCGCTTCTTCGACGTTCTACCGGCGCTGTTGAGGGAAACTAGTAGTCGCAGTTCTCAGGGAAAGAACTGCGCTTGGTTCAAACCCTGAAAGCCCTCCGTGTTCTCCCGCTAACATAATACAAGCGTTTGCCGAGGCGTCGCAATATTTGCTCTTGTTGACACAAACGCTGCTGTATCCGTCATCAATGAAGGTCTTTGCCGTAGTCTTCGCAATGTGACCACCACGCTGTCCAACGTTTCACTAACACCGCCTCATCACAGCGCATTCATCCCTCAGCGGCGTGCACGGCTCGTGTTCTCGTCGAAGGCTTCTTATGCACCAACGAGTTTATAGTACTTGCTCACTGCTCGCACGACATCATCCTGGACTACGATTTCCTTTCCACACATTGTGCCATTATTTACTGCGCCTGCGCGGAAGTTGCCTGCTTTCCTTTTTTTGATACCGTCTTGTGTGACGTCCCTACCCGGTCTGCAAACCTCCTCGTCGCCAGTGGCACAGACATTCCTTCATTTTCTGCTGCCTCGGTTCCACTCTCCTGTGAAGGCATTACTACTTCGTCTGCCTTCTTAACACCTTCGGATGCCGCTTCACGCCATCCCTGCCTCCTCCTTCGTTTGCTGTTATCAGGTTCAAATGTGGCCTAAGTGCAATGTACGTCTCGAATCCATTTTCATGCCCGTACGGCATTCTGCGCGGCGCGTGCCACGGTCGTATTGAAGAACTTGATCCCGCGCTTGTAAATACTCATCCTGCCACGCCTACCTCATTCCACGATAATGTCCTCAGCTCTTGCGATATAGCGACCGCTTTGACATCGCCCGATGTTTTACAACAAGCTATTGACGCAGATCTTCCACCCGCGCAACGCGATCAACTTGGTGCCCTTCTACAAAGCTTCACTTCTGCCTTCGAACTTCCTCACACGTATCTGCGTCGCACCTCTGTCGTTATGCACACAATCGACACTGGTACAAACGCACCCTTGCGACAGCATCCTTATCGCATGTCGGCCTCTGAGCACCACGTCATTACTTATAACGGGAAAGATATGCTTCGCCGGGGGGTCATACAACGATTTAACAGTCCATGTGCTTCTCCGGTTGTTTTGCTCCCTAAGAAAGATGGTTCGATTCGGGTTTGCGTCGATTACCGTAGGCTAAGCAAGATCATGCGCAACGACGTCTATCCTCTGCCACGAATTGACGGCGCCTTGGGCAGCTTACAGGGATTCGAGTGTTTCTCCACTTTGGATTTGCGCTATGGCTACTGGCAGGTGCCGATGGCTGGCGATGACCGCTCGAAAACTTCCTTTATTACACCGTACGACTTATACGAGTTCGAGTTCAAGTGGCAGACCTGTCTTATTTATCTGGTTGACATCGTAGTTTTTCTGCCGACTCTTCGTCTGACCTTCCCCGCCTGAAGTATGTCTTCACGTGACTCGCGACGCTGGGCTTCAGTTAAATGGGAAGAGGTGCCACTTTGCCGCTCAAAAACTCGCAATTTTAGACCACGTAGTTTCTAAGGACGGCATTGTTCCCGATCCCACCAAACTTCGCACAGTTGCAGAGTTTCCGAACCCAACTTTCCTGAATAAACTCCCAAGCTTTATCGGCCTCTGCTCCTACTTTCAACGTTTCATCTTAACTTCGCCTCTATCATCGTTCTTCTGACCCAGTTCCTTGCCGCCAGCTCCGACTTGTCCGCCTGGACTCCAGCCTGCAATAAAGCCTTCGACATTTTACGCAGCTTTTTTATTTTGCCTCCCATTCTCCTCCCCTTTTATCCGACTGCGCCAACGGAGATTCACACTGACGCCAGTGGTATTGGGCTCGGTGCCGTCCTTGCCTAATGTAAGAATAGTTTACGCGAGTATATTGTGGTATACGCCAGCCGAACATTCACTAAAGCGAAGTCTAACTATTCTGTAAAATAAATAGAATGATTTGTCATTATTTGGGCCATCGGAAAATTTCGTCCCTATGTGTATGGCCGACCGTTTTATGAAGTGCCGATCACCGCGCGTTGTGCTGGCTGGCCTCTCTGAGAGACCCGGTTGGCCGCCTTGCTCAATGGGCTCTCCGTCTCCAGGAGTATAACATTCATGCCATTTATTGATCAGGTCTGAAGCATCCGGACACAGATGCTCTGTTCCTCCCGCCATTGCCTAATGATTCCTCGTCTGACCACGTCTGTGCTTACGACTTGTCGACTCTTGCTTCTGTCGACATAGCCACCGAGCAATAGAATAACCCGTGGATCAGTGCGCTTTTGGATTTTATTTCAAATCCTATTACCGGTCAATCATCGAGAGAACTCGCTTAACCTTAACTCGCTTAACTCGCTTAACGCTTAACCGACATGCTGGGCCTGTACATCAACGACGCTCATTTCAGTTGGGACCAGGTTCTTCTCTTTCTAACCTACGCATACAACACTGCGCCACAGACCACCACTGGATTCTCTCCCTTATTTCCTCTTCACGGGCGCGAGCCAACCTGCAAATGTACACACTTTTTTCCTACCACCCTGATGTTTCTGAGTCGACGCCACTTTCGGACGCCGCCCTGAACGCAGATGAATGCCGCAACCCATACAAAAATTTCCTGTGGTCAGCTATAGAAAATCTTTTGTATGGTCGGCTATAGAAATTTGGCCCAAATATCTATAGCCGCTTCTATGGCAGTCTTTAGGTTTTTCTATAGTCTGTTCTGTACAAGTCTTTAACCTGTTCTATGGACTTATGGCTCTCTATATGCTGCAGTCTTTAGCATTTTTGGTCAGGTATAAACTTTTATGGTCAGCTATAGAAAATTCTTCGTATGGTCGGCTACAGATATTTGGCCCAAAAAGCTATAGCCGTTTCTATGGTAGCCTTCAGGTTTTTCTGTAGTCTGTTCTATAGAAGTCTTTAACCTATTCTATAGACTTATGGCTCCCTATGTACTGCAGTCTTTAGCATTTTCTATGGTCGCATACAAACGTTTATGGCCAGCTATAGAATATCCTGTCTATCGTCGCCTATAGATATTTGGCCCCAAAAGCTATAGCCTGCTACAGAAGTCTATAACCTATGGACTAATTCTAATGTTCTAATTTAAGTATTTGCAGTCTTTAGCATTTTCTATGGTCAGCTATAGAAAATTCCCGTGCGCGCACGCGCGTATGTATGTTCGTGCGTGTGTTTGTGTATGCGCAAGCGTGTATGTGCATGTGTGTCTTGCTCTATATCATCGGTTTTATTTTCAGTTCGATGAATAAATAACTGAAAATTGGCCAGCAGTCCCCACGACTAAAACCATCATGGGTCGGAGGTACTCACTGTAGGCGTACTTCCATGCGGCGACAGTGCTCCCACCAGTTATATCAAGATTGTGACGTAATTCATTTGTCGTACAGCATTGTAGTTGATGACATACGGTTTCACGTTGCATACAGCACACAACTCTTAATCAAGCTTGAGTACAAGTCGCGCGAGGGATTCGAACTGACGATATATGTACTTTCATATAAGGGTGTACGCCTACTGGTCTATAGCTTTTGGTATATACAATATTCTGTAGCCAGCTAAGACAGGTTATATGACTTGCAGTCTGTAGCTTTAGAAGCATTGACATTTCTATAGATGGCTAAAGATAACTGTATGGCTACTAGTCTATAGCTTCAAGAGCAAGCACTTTTCTATAGCCAGCTAAAGCAGCTTATATGGCTATAAGTCTGTAGCTTTAGAGCCATTTAAATTTCTATAGACAGCTAAAGATAACTGTATGACAAATAGTATATAGCTTTAGGAACATACTTTTCTATAACCAGCTAAAGCAGCTTATATGACTTGTAGTCTGTAGTTTTAGAGGCATTCAAATTTCTAAGACATCTAAAGATATCGGTATTACTAATATTCTATAGCTTCAGGAGCATAAACTTTTCTATAGCTCGCTAAAACTGATTCTATGGCTTGCAGTCTAGCTTTAGAGGAGTTCAAATTTCTATAGACAGCTAAATATAATTGATTGACTAATAATCTATAGCTCCAGAAGCATAAACTTTTCTATAGCTTGCTAAAACTGATTATATGGCTTGTAGTCTGTAGCTTTAGAGCCATTCAAATTTCTATAGACAGCTAAAGACAACTGAATAACTAATAATCTATAGCTTCAGGAGCATAAACGTTTCTATAGGCTGCTAAAACTGATTCTATGGCTTGCAGTCTGTAGCTTTAGAGCCATTCAAATTTCTATAGACAGCTAAATATAACTGAATGACTAATACTCTATAGCTTCAGGAGCATAAACTTTTCTATAGCTTGCTAAAACTGATTCTGTGGCTTGCAGTCTGTAGCTTTAGAGCCATTCAAATTTGTATAGACAGCTAGACTAATAATCTATAGCTTCAGGAGCATAAACTTTTCTATAGCTTGCTAAAACTGATTCTGTGGCTTGCAGTCTGTAGCTTTAGAGGAGTTCAAATTTCTATAGACAGCTAAAGATAACTGAATGACTAATAATCTATAGCTCCAGGAGCATAAACTTTTCTATAGCTTGCTAAAACTGATTATATGGCTTGTAGTCTGTAGCTTTAGAGCCATTCAAATTTCTATAGACAGCTAAAGATAACTGAATGACTAATAATCTATAGCTTCCGGAGCATAAACGTTTCTATAGGCTGCTAAAACTGATTCTATGGCTTGCAGTCTGTCGCTTTAGAGCCATTCAAATTTCTATAGACAGCTAAATATAACTGAATGACTAATACTCTATAGCTTCAGGAGCATAAACTTTTCTATAGCTTGCTAAAACTGATTCTGTGGCTTGCAGTCTGTAGCTTTAGAGTCATTCAAAGTTTTATAGACAGCTAGACTAATAATCTATAGCTTCAGGAGCATAAACTTTTCTATAGCTTGCTAAAACTGATTCTGTGGCTTGCAGTCTGTAGCTTTAGAGGAGTTCAAATTTCTATAGACAGCTAAAGATAACTGAATGACTAATAATCTATAGCTCCAGGAGCATAAACTTTTCTATAGCTTGCTAAAACTGATTCTATGGCTTGTAGTCTGTAGCTTTAGAGCCATTCAAATTTCTATGGACAGCTAAAGATAACTGAATGACTAATAATCTATAGCTTCAGGAGCATAAACGTTTCTATAGGCTGCTAAAACTGATTCTATGGCTAGCAGTCTGTAGCTTTAGAGCCATTCAAATTTCTATAGACAGGTAAAGATAACTGAATGACCAATAATCTATAGCTCCAGGAACATAAACTTTTCTATAGCTTGCTAAAACTGATTCTATGGCTTGCAGTCTGTAGCTTTAGAGCCATTTAAATTTCTATAGACAGCTAAAGATAACTCTATGACTAAAAGTCTATAGCTTCATGGACATATGGTTTTCTATAGTTAGCTAAAGAGATTTTGTATGGTCCAGAAGCTATAGACAAAGTGCTATAGAATTTTCTATAGCTGCCTATAAATATTTCAATGGCACTTTATAGCCGACTATAAAAGTCTATAGATAGACATAGCTGATTATAAACTTTTCATTGAAGTACATAGACAATTTTTGTATGGGAAGCTCGCCCGTTCACTTACAACGGAAAACCAGTGGCAACAAAAACACCACCGTGACACCGGCGAGGCTTCTTATATGCACCTAACTCCATGGTGTGGCTCTGGGTCCGTGCTACAACCGTCGGCCTTTAAAAGTTGCTTCTACCTCGGTATCACGGTCCATACCGAGTCCTCCAGCAAACATCTCCTGTCAACTACGTAGTTGAGCCTGTTACGCCCTCTGCGGACTTGCGTCGCCGTGGACGCGAAAGAGTCCATAAGAACCGAATGAAGCCCTACTACTACGATCATTCTGTCCTCTTGGCTCCTTAAGTCGCCAGGATGTCTCCTTCTCTACCCGAGGAAACTGTAGTGTGGTAATCTTCATTATAGCCACTGGCATTCATCGCACGCTGGCGCAGTCGAGGACGAAGAAGATGGTTGCTGTCTGTGTGATTCGCTACGCCTTACACTCCGCTGTGAGTTCATCCTGAGCATCTGGATTCTCTCTGCCGACTCAATAAACACACCCCTGACTATATATATATATATTGTGAAGAGGAAGAAGTGCACAAGGAACATGCCAGTCAGTGGCATCGTGATCGCTGCGCGTGCTGGATCTGACTGTGTTCGCTGCCGCTGTGTTCCCCGCTGATCTGCTCAGTCCTGCTGATCAAGTCCTATTGATCTGCTGAATAAACCCCCCATTCTTACATTTGGTGGAACTGCAGGTCAAGATCTATCCTCTCGCCCTGGAACTCCGCAGCCGTACATTACCACCTCCTGCGATGCCTGAGGACGTCAACCACCAAGCCGTACAAGTTGGCTCGGTCATCATCTGTCCCGGCTCCTTCCGCCAGCGAGACCCCGCCATCTTCAGCGGCACTGACGACCACGATGTCGAGGACTGCCTCACATCCTATGAACGAGTGAGCATTTACAACAAATGGGACGCGGAAACAAAGTTAAGCAACGTGATTTTCTATCTCACCGGCGTAGCAAACCTATGGTTTCGAAACCATGAAGCGGACATTCCATCATGGTCCGCGTTTAAAGCCAGCTCCTCTGAAGTTTTCGGCCGACCAGCTGTGAGGAAACTCCGCGCTGAACAGCGCTTGCGTAGGCGGTCTCAGCAAGTTGACGAAAATTTCACGAGCTATATCGAGGACGTCGTCTACTTGTGCAAGCGCGTCAACCCACACATGTCAGACGCTGAGAAGATCAAGCACATTCTGCAAGGCATCGATGACGATGCCTTTCAGATGCTGTCGGCTCGAGATATTCGCACCGTCGCGGAAGTGGTCATACTGTGTCAAAGTTATGATGAACTGCGGAAACAAAGGGCCATAACTCGCGCGAACACCATGCACTCTGAGTCCCTTGCTGGCCTGACAGATGCAGGCGAACATTCTGCGCTCCTGCCACTAATTAAGAGCTTCATTCGGGAAGAAGTTGCTCGGCAGCTCTACCTTATATCCTGCCATCAAGAACCTTCCTCACACCTAGCTCCCTGTTTGCGCCACATTATTCAAGAACAAGTAGCTGAATCTCTTCATCCAGCCCCTCAATCCATGCATGTTACAGCGCCGTTAACATATGCGGCTGTTGCGGCCCGACCGCCACCTACATATGCTCCACCGCCACCTGCATACGTTCAGCCGCCTCCTGTGCCTGTGCGAGAACCTTCGCAGTTTATGCGATCGGCTCCAAGACCACGTAATCCCTGGCGGAAGACAGATAACCGGCCACTTTGTTACACTTGCGAGCTTGCCGGACACATTTCTCGTTATTGCCGCAACCGTCTCCCGGTGTCGGCACCTACTCATGGTTCTGCATACTGGTCTCCGACGCCTCAGTATTCCACGCCTACTGAGCCTCCAGCCCACCCTCATTTCTCCCCAGACCGCTCAGCCATGTCCGACCGCCGTTAACCGTCGCCGCGACGCCGCTCTATCTCTCCGATGCGACGTCGACAGAACGCTTCACATGAGCAAAACTAGAGGCCGCAGTTCCTGAGGCGATAACTGCGACCCAGTCGAACTTCTAAAGTCCTCATCTGTCGCCAACAAACCTAATTGAAGTTTTCGTCGAGGGTGTTGCTGTCATGGCTCTTATTGATACTGGTGCTGCGATTTCGATAATGGACGCAAAACTATGTCGCACTTTAAAAAAAAGTGAAGACGCCAATTGCGGGACGTTCGTTGCGAACGGCCAGCGCTCAGCCTATCAAGCCTTTAGCAGCGTGCACCGATCGAGTAGTTATCCAGAATTCCCTTTATACGATTGAGTTCGTCGTGCTGCCAAGTTGCTCGCACGCTGTAATTTTAGGCTTGGATTTCCTGTCGCGTCATGCTGCTATTATCGATTGTGCTCGAGCTTAAGTGGGGTTGTCGACTGTGCCCGATGAATTACCAGACGCTGATCAATCAAATTCCGGTGCTAAAGCCGTCGTCGCCGAAGATATCGACCTTCCTCCCTGCTCTTCAGTGCTTGTTCGTGTCGCTTGTGCATCTATTAGCGATGACACCGTTCTCTTCACACCAGCCCATGCTTTCCTGCGCCGCACGTGCCTTCCATTCCCCCACGCAGTGCTCGCTATTTCCGCTGGTCTTTCCATGTTATGGGTCTCTAACCCATTTACCGCCCCTACTGCTTTGCGCCATGGCGAATGCCTCGGCAGTATCCAGCCAATCGCATCTCTTTTGATCTCTGAGGAACCTGACGACGCGCCGCACTGTGCCGTGACTGCGCTCAGCCCCCCTTCACCTGCGCCCGCTCCCCCCTCTACATTCTTGTTCCTCCGTTCCATCGATGCCGATCTTCCTCCAGAGCAGCGCACTCAGCTTTTGAACTCACTACATCACTTTCGCTCCTCCTTCGACTCTCATCAAAGTTCTTTGAGTCAAACTTCTACAGTCACTCATCGCATCGACACCGGCGCCCACGCACCACTACGGCAGCGCCCCTATCGTGTGTCTGCAATCCAACGCCAGGCTATTCAAGAGCAAGTCGACCTAATGATCCAGAATGGCGTGATTCAGCCCTCAAGCAGCCCTTGGGCCTCACCTGTTGTCCTTGTAAAAACGAAAGATGGTTCTATCCGCTTCTGTGTCGATTATCGCCGCCTTAATAATATTACGCGAAAGGACGTCTATCCTTTCCCACGCATCGACGACGCTCTCGATTGTTTGCAAGGTGCCGAACTCTTTTATTCCCTATATTTACGTTCCGGGCACTGGCAAGTCCCCTTGGAAGCGGCTGATCGCACCAAAACTGCCTTTGTAACTCCCGACGGCTTGTACGAATTCACAGTTATGTCGTTTGGTCTTTGTAATGCTCCGGCAACATTTGAGCGGATGATGGACACCATTTTGCGTGGCCTAAAGTAGAAGACATGCCTCTGCTACCTCGATGACGTTGTCGTCTTTTCTCGTGACTTTGACACACACCTCTACCGTCGGAAGCACGTTTTGACCTGCCTATCTGATGCCGGACTGCAGCTGAATTGGAAAAAATGACGTTTTGCCGCCCGCCAGCTCACCATTCTCGGCCACGTTGTTTCCAAAGAAGGTGTATCTCCAGACCCTGCCAAACTTTGTGCCGTAACAGCCTTTCCCAAAGCGACTTCCATCAAAGATCTACGTAGCTTCCTCGGGCTGTGCTCTTACTTTCGCCGCTTTATTAGGAATTTTGCTTCTATTGCTGCTCCCTTGACAGAATTTCGGTCCGGTAGTTCCGACCTTTCGTCGTGGTCACCAGCGTGCGACGATGCCTTCAATGCTTTACGACTTATCCTCACGGCACCGCCTGTCCTATGTCACTTCGACCCCACAGCGCCTACTAAGGTCCACACAGACGCCAGTGGTATTGGTCTCGGCGCTGTGCTCGCTCAGCACAAGGCAGGTTACACTGAATACGTGGTCGCCTATGCTAGCCGTACACTCACGAAGGCTGAATCCAATTACTCTGTCACTGAAAAAGAATGCTTAGCGATTATTTGGGCTCTTACTAAATTCCGCCCTTACCTCTATGGTCGCCCTTTTGACGTAGTGACAGACCACCATGCGCTTTGCTGCTTTTCCTCACTGAAAGACCCGTTCGGCAGACTGGCAAGATGGGCTCTTCGCCTTCAGGAATATTATGTCCGTGTTGTTTACCGCTCTGGCCGCAAACATCACGACGCCGATGCACTTTCCCGCTGCCCCCTTACAGCTGAGGTCACGAGCCTTTCCCCTTCCGAAGATTCCCCGCCATCGCTTCACATCAATGACATGATGTCAGCGCAGCGGCAAGATCCTTGGATAAACTCCATCCTCGATTTTATCTCCAATCCTCCATCGCGTGCTCGATTTTATCTCCATCGCGTGCTCTCCGTCGCCATGCTTCCCACTTCGCCATTCGTGATAACATCCTCTACCGCCGCAACTACTGGGCAGATGGCCGCAAGTGGTTGCTAGTTATTCCCCGGCAGCTACGTTCGCAAATTTGTGACTATTTCCACGCTGACCCACAATCCGGTCACGCGGGCGTCTTCAAGACATACACTCGTCTTCGGCTGCGTTACTACTGGCGGGGTATCTACACCTTTGTACTCAAGTACGTTCGATCATGCCTCACCTGTCAACGTCGCAAGCCATCTCCTCAACGTGATGCTGGAGAGTTGCTGCCGTTACCCAGCCCACCACGCCCTTTCGACCGTGTCGGCATTGATCTGTACGGGCCGCTTCCCTACACTGCGGCCGGCAACCGCTGGGCTTTCGTAGCCGTTGATCATCTGACGAGGTACGCAGAAACCGCCGCACTTCCATCTGGCACAGCGTCAGAAGTAGCTTCCTTCATTTTGCAGCAATTTGTTCTTCGCCAAGGCGCACCTCGAGAGCTGCTCAGCGACAGAGGACGCGTTTTCTTGAGTGACGTTGTGAAAGCCTTGCTCACCAAGTGCAACATTATTCATAGAACCACCTCCGCCTATCATCCCCAGACTAACGGCCTCACTGAGCGTTTCAATCGTACCATTGGCGACATGCTCTCTATGTACGTCTCCTCCAACCACTCAAACTGGGACCTCGTCCTTCCGTATGTCACGTACGCATACAATACCGCAACGCAGTCTACTACTGGCTTCTCTCCTTTTTTTCTCCTCTACGGCTGTCACCCATCTGCTACAATCGACACCATACTGCCGTATCAGCCAGACATATCAGAGTATACACCTGCGTCTCAAGCAGCCCAGCATGCGGAAGACTGTCGACAAATCGCCCGCGCATTCACAGCTAACACCCAGTGCCGCCATAAATCCAACCATGACAGCCAACACTCGACACCGCACTTCTCGTCTGGCGCTCTTGTGTGGCTATGGATACCTTCCAATGCCCCTGGACTGTCTGCAAAATTTCTTGCTAAATACCATGGCCCATACCGTGTTCTGGAGCGCACCTCTCCGGTTAATTATGTGATGGAATCTGTTACGCCGTCCCATGATCTACGCCGGCGCGGACGTGAGATTGTTCACGTCCAGCGCCTCAAACACTATTACGACCCTGCCGTCTTGCTCACGCCGTAAGTCGCCAGGATGTCTCCTCTTCGTCCCGCGGGTAATTGTGAAGAGGAAGAAGTGCACAAGGAACATGCCAGTCAGCGGCATCGTGATCGCTGCGCGTGCTGGATCTGACTGTATGCGCTGCCGCTGTGTTCGCCGCTGATCTGCTCAGTCCTGCGGATCAAGTCCTATTGATCTGCTGAATAAGTCCCCCATCCTTACATTATATATATATATATATATATATATATAGATATATATATTGCCAGGGAGCGCCTCCGATGTCTCCGAGTGCTTGTCCACAGAAACCGTGCCACCGCCCACATCCCTCGACACCCTCGATATTAGCTCAGAGCTATCGGTGAGCCAGCGTGAACAGCTGTTTTCATTGTTACTCGAATTCAGAGTGTTTTGCATCGTCGTCAAAAGTGCATCAGACTCCCATTGCCAAGCACCAGATCGTGACGTTCGATGATTTGCGCCCAATTCACCAGCACCCCTACCGCGTCTCTTCGACCGAGCGCGAAGTTATTAAGTCACAAGTTAAACAAATGCTCGAAGATCATGTTATCCAGCCTTCAAATAGCCCATGGTCCTCCCCAGTCGTTCTAGTTAAAAAGAAAGACGGCATGTTACGTTTTTGCGTCGATTACCGCAAGCTGAACGCCGTAACCAAGAAGGATGTTTACCCCTTGCCGCGGATTGACGACTCTCTCGACCGCCTTCGGCGTGCGAAGTACTTTTCGTCAATCGATCTGAAAAGTGGCTACTGGCAGATTGAGGTAGATGAGCGAGATCGTGAAAAAACGGCCTTTTTCACACCCGACGGACTTTACGAATTTAAAGTTCTACCTTTCGGACTTTGTTCCGCACCGGCCACATATCAGCGGATTATGGACACTGTCCTCGCCGGGCTTAAATGGCAGTGTTGCCTAGTCTACCTAGATGACGTGGTGGTCTTTGCAGAATCGTTTTCACAGCATCTTAATCGCCTGCGGTCAGTACTCGAAGCCCTTCGATCCGCTAAATTGACACTTAAGCCACAGAAATGTTACTTTGGCTACCAAGAGCTTAAATTCCTCGGTCATGTCGTAAGCGCTTCCGGCGTGAAGCCCGACCCTGACAAGCTTACTGCTGTTGCGGAATTTCCGATTCCGCGTGACAAGAAAGCTGTTCGCAGATTTCTCGGCTTGTGCAGTTATTACCGCCGTTTTATCGATAACTTCGCTGATCTTACTGAACCGCTGACTCGGCTCACCCGGGGAGACACCCCTTTTGTTTGGAGTCACGAGCAAGAAGCTGCTTTTACCGAGTTGCGTCTCCGTCTCCAATCGCCGCCTATTCTAGCCCATTTCGATGAGCACGGTGAGACAGAAATCCACACTGACGCCAGTAACATTGGCCTTGGGGCGGTTCTCGTGCAGCGTCAAGAGGGTGTGGAACGAGTCGTCGCCTATGCCAGCCGTGCTTTATCCCGCGCGTAGATGAACTATTCAACTACTGGGAAGGAATGCCTTGTTATTATTTGGGCTGCTGCAACATTTCGCCCCTACCTTTATGGTGGCCCATTTAAAGTGGTCACTGACCACCATTCCTTGTATTGGCTGGCCAACCTACGTGACCCATGCGGCCGCCAGGTGCGATGGAGCCTTCGCCTACAAGAGTTTGACCTCGCTATAGTCTATAAGTCCGGACATAAGCATGAAGATGCTGACGCGCTCTCTCGTGCGCCCGTCGAGCTCGCTTCACCACACACGAGTGACTCTGGCAGTTTTCTTGGAGCTGTTGATGCTTCAGATATGTCACATCAGCAGCGTGATGATCCAGAGTTACGAGCACTGATCGATTATTTAGAATGTCAGCCAGCCACAATACCTAAGTGCTTTTCTCGGAGCCTCTCAACTTTCTGCTTGAGAAGTGGTGTACTCTATAAGCACAGCTCTAGATCCGATTCGAGAACCTACCTCCTCGTGGTACCCGCAGCTCTGCGAGAGGAAATCCTTTCCGCGTGCCACGATGAACCAACTTCTGGCCACTTGGGCTATACTCGCGCACCTGCTAGAATACGAAAGACATTCTACTGGCCCAACCTTGCCACTGTCGTTAAGCGCTATGTTAACAGCTGTCGGCAATGTCAGCGTCGGAAGGTTCCGCAATCAAAGCCTGCAGGCCTTCTCGTGCCCATAATACCACCACGCGCACCGTTTGATCAAGTCGGCATGGACCTATTCGGTCCTTTCCCTCGATCCTCCGGGGGCAACCGCTGGATAATCATCGCCACAGACTACCTGACTCGATATGCTGAGACCAAAGCGTTACCTAGTGGTACAGCATCGGAGGTTGCCCATTTCTTTGTACAGCAGGTCATGCTGCGGCACGGTGCTCCGACCTGTATTATTACTGACAGAGGGACTGCCTTTACTTCACAAATGATGGCCGAAGTTTTTCATCTCAGCGGTACGGCGCATCGAAAAGCTACTGCTAACCATCCGCAGACCAACGGACTTACGGAAAGGCTTAATAAGACCATTGCGGACATGCTGGCGATGTATGTCGACGCCCAGCACAAGACTTGGGATGCTATCCTACCATATGTGACATTCGCGTACAATACGGAAGTCCAAGAGACGACACGCTTCACGCCGTTTCGCCTAGTTTACGGCAGGGAGGTTCGGACGATGCTGGACGCAATGCTCCCTTGCGAAACAGATAAAGAGCTTTCTACCGACACCGAACACTTTGCCCAAGATGCTGAGCAAGCACGCCAACTAGCACGCGTCCACATCGCCCAGCAACAGGACAAGGATTCACGCCGGTACAGCCTCCGCCACAAACAAGCTTCCTACAACACCGGGGACCAGGTGTGGGTGTGGACTCCTGTTCGACGCCGTGGCCTATCAGAAAAGCTGATTTGCCGTTACTTCGGACCATATAAAGTCTTGTGGCGCCTCAGCGACGTTAACTATGAGGTCGTCCCAGATGGCCCAGAGCAGAGAGGCCGTCGGCTACCTCGTCCAGAGACAGTTCATGTCCTATGCATGAAGCCGTATTTTACGCGGTAACTGAAAGACGGCGTCTGCAAACTTTTTTTTTCGTTTGCTTTTGTCCACCTGTGTGCACGTGGGCCGTGCGCGTCATGCTTAAGGAGGGAGGAATGCCAGGGGGCGCTCGGAGCGAAAGACGAAGTGGCGCTCGGGAAAAAAGGACGAAGTGAATCGGCTCCGGACTAGAAGGACGTACCTAAAGCTAGGACCGTGTAGTTCCACCTGCACCGGCTCTGATAACCTAGCCCTAGTCGCCAATATCGTGACAATATATATATATATATATATATATTCAGAAGAAACTAGATTACAGGAAGCGTCCTATATTTATATGTTGTCGCTTACTATCAGTACTAATAACAGTGACAACCACATAATAACGCAACTCTAAAATAGGCAACACTCATGCAGTCACACTTGTGTCATCAGGCAGATTAGAACTGCAAAAAATAACATACTACAAAATAACAACATATATAGTACCAGGTGACACGATATCATCGAGGATTCTTGGAGCCCACGCGTGCGCAAAACTGCATCACCAATCATGGAAATAGTAAGCGTACCATGGCACGTGGCTAAGCTGCGGACAATGAGGGGATAACGTTCATCATCATCATCATCATCAGCCTGACTATACCCACTGCAGAACGAATGCCTCTTCCATATTTCTCCACTTAATCCGGTTCTGTGCTAGCTGCATCCACTTGACCCCTGCGAACTTCTTAACCTCCTCCGCCCACCTAACTTTCTGCCGCCCTCTGCTACGCTTTGCTTCCCTTGGAATCCAGTTTGTTACCCTAAGTGACCATCGGTTATCCTCTCTTCGCACTACATGTACTGCCCACGCCCATTTCTTCTTAATTTCCACTAGAATGTCGGTAACTTGAGTTATTTCTCTGACCCACTCTGCACGCTTCCTATCTGTTAATGTTACCCCTACCATTTTTCTTTCCATAGCCCTCTGCGTTGTCCTCAACTTAAGTAGAACTCTCTTGGTTAGCCTCCACGTTTCAGCCCCATAGGTGAGTACAGGTAAGATGAAAATGTTGTATACGTTCCTCTCGAGCAATACCGGTATGCTGCTAGTCATATTCTGCGAGTGCTTGCCAAGTGCGCTTCATCCCAATCTTATTATTCTTGTTATTTCCTTTTCATGGTCCGGATCTGCGGTAACTACTTGTCCTAAGCAGAAATATTCGCCTACTACTTCCAGTACTTCACTACCCAATGTAAACTGCTGTTCCTTCCCGAGGCTGTTCAACATTACCTTAGTCTTCTGCATATTGATTTCCAAGCCAACCTTTCTACTTTTCCTGTCTAGGTCATCAATCATTATTTGCAGTTCATCATCCGAGTTGCTTAGCAAAGCTATGTCATCAGCAAATTGCAGATTACTGAGGTATTCTCCATCTATGCTTATCCCTAACTGCTCCCATTCCAAGTCTCTGAATACTATTCTAAGCAAGCTGTGAATAGTACTGGGGATATTGTGTCTCTTTGCCCAACACCTTTCTTTATTGGAATTTTGTTACTTTCTTTATGCAGAACTATGGTTGCTGTGCAGCCACTATATACATATCTTCCAGTCCTTTCACGTACGGCTCCTCTACCCCCTGATTTCGCAATGCCTGCATCACCGCCTAGGTTTCAACTGAGCCAAATGCTTTTTAGTAATCAATGATTGCTATGAATAAGGGCTGGTTATATTCCGAGCATTTTTCTATCACCTGATTCATGGTATGGATATGATCGACAGTAGAATACCGTTTCCGAAAACCTGCGTGATTCTTTGCTTGATTGCAGTCTAAGGTTGTCATGATTCTATTAGCGATTATCTTAGTAAATACCTCATACGTAACAAAAAATGAGCTGCTTGGTCTGTCATTTTTAAGCCCCTTACAGTCCCCTTTCTTATGAATGAGGATAATGTTTCCATTCTTCCATGGTTCCGGTACCGTCGATGACACCTGGCACCACGCATACAGGGTGGCCAGTTTTTCTAGCACGATATCCCCCCTGTCCTTCAGCAAATCTGTAGTTATCTGATTCTCTCCAGTTTATTTCCCCATTTTCATAGTTTCTAATGCTTTCTTGACCTCGTCCTTCGTCACTGGTAGAACGTCTGACTGTTTTTCCCTACCGCCAATCTCGTTGCGGTCTTGACTATTTTGGCTACTGTAGAGATCTGTATAGAGCTCCTCGGCTACTTTGACTATCTTGCCCATATTCGTGATGACGTTGCCCGCCTTGTCCCTTATTGCATAACATCTAGTTTTTGCCTATGCCCAATTTCTTCTTAACCGCTTTAAGGCTTCTCCCGTTCTTTACAGCAGGCTCAATTTTCTCCATGTTACACTTCCTTATATCGGCCACCTTGCGCTTATTGATTAGCTTTGATATCTCGGCCAATTCGATCCTGTCTGCTGGATTGGAAGCATTCATACTCTGGCGTTTCTTAACCAAATCTTTCGTATCCTTAGACAGCTTACCGGTATCCTCTCCAACTATCAATAACACGGAAAGTTTAGATAGTTGGTACATATTTTTAAGAAATAACAGCGCGGAGACGAAGGACAAGGAAGAAGACAACACCTGCGCTGACTATCAACTGCAGTTTATTAGAAAGAAACACGCAAAATATACTCTTTTCACAACCAATAACGCATGTGCGACACCAATCGTCAAACAGATACCTCAGTCTTTTGAATCAAGATAGATTAGTTCACAGTCATGAACAGATACAGAAGGGGTGCTTACACAGGAGTCAAGATTTTTATGAATATGAAAGGTTTCACTGATTTCCCTTGTTAGTTTATCTGTGTGTTTGTCCAGAATTTTTGTTTCATTAAAAAGGGGAACACATGAATTTTTAGAACAATTCAGTTGGTTGTTAAGCGGACAGTTGCTGTAATGCAGAGCAAGATTTGAGGATGGGGCGCCCTTCAATGAAGTGTTGTGGTCACGTAAGCGGGTATTTAAGCACCTTCCCGTTTGACCTATGTAGGTCTTCCCGCATGTAAAAGGCACTTCATACACAACTCCTTCTGCGCAACCGACAAACCTCAAGTCATGCTTTATCTGGCATCCTCTTTTCATTTTTTTTGTTTCTTTTCATCTTCCCTAGATTTTGCTTCAACCATGGCGCATATTTTTCCCAGTTTTCTGGGGGCAGAAAAAAGAACATCTACTTCATATCTGCTACCTACTTGCTTCAAACGGTGAGACATTTGGTGAATATACGGCAGGACTGCAATTTTATTTCTCTGTTTTTGGGAATGCTGAGGTGATTCTTGTCTACCGCACGATTTCATCCTTTTTAGTATCTTGCTGCATGCAAGAACTATGGTATCATCCGGAAACCCCGCTTTTCTTAGTCTTTGAACCTTTCGATTAAAACTGTCACTGATAGCATGTACACATGACTTATAAATGGCGGCACCTAAACAAGAAACAGCTATACCACATTTTACAATCTTGGAATGCGCGGAATAATAACTAAGTAAAGGCTTTTCAGATCTCTGCAGAAAAGACCAGCACACATGATCCGGTTTCATTTCCACTCTAATATCTAAAAATTGCAGCTCATTCCCATTAGGCTTTTCAAAGGTGAACGTAAGGCCGTGTCCACTGTACTCAAAGACCTTTAACACGTCAATGAGCTGCCTATTGAAGTCACCGGGATCCACAAAAACAAGGTAATCATCGACGTACCTGAAGATGCGTTTTGTTTTGACCGACAGGTTACTTACAATGGCTTTATCTACATAGCTAAGAAAGATGTTGCTTAGTACCGGAGCCACCTTTGAGCCAATGCATACCCCCTTTTTCTGAGTATACAGTCTTCCTTCCCATTCAACAAAGGTGGACTCAAGGTAAAACGACACAAGTTCCAAAAAAGCCCCCACAGAAATTCCGCATTTTGAAATGAATTCTTCTTCATCGTTATCATCGTGTATACATTTGCTAACAAACTGAAGTAGGCTATTGTGCGGGAAGGCATAAAACAAGTCCTGAACGTCTATTCTGAACACACTACACAAACCGGGATTATGAGACTTCAAATAATCAACAACACCCAGAGAATTATACACTAGGAACGGATCGTCAATGGTGAGAGAACCAAGATTTTTCTGTAAAAAACTCGAAACTTTGTACTGCCAAGTAGCGCGTTCAGTAACAATGCAGCGAAAAGGAAAATCAGGCTTGTGTGTTTTCACCGAAAAAAATACATCCAAACAGACCTCTTTTGCATTCTTAACTGAAGACTGAGGTGCAGCTAGATTCATTTCCCCCAGCAACCGCAACGCTTCACGCTTTTTCTGTTTTACATTGACAGGCAATTGTTTAAAGTTCTTTGCAATAGCTTTACTAGCTTTTCCCGTCAAGAGGAGTGGCCTAGGTGCGTGGTAGAATGTGTTGAAGCTCTTAAAAAGACTCGGGGCGTAACTATGAAAAATGGTAGCTTTGCACCATTGGTTAATTTTCTGCATTCCGAAAAATTAAGGGTGACTGTTTCTGACAAAGAGGGGTATTTTGTTATTTGCCCGGAAATTTTGCTCAAGGAAAAAGCTAGTAAAGCTATTGCAAAGAACTTTAAACAATTGCCTGTCAATGTAAAACAGAAAAAGCGTGAAGCGTTGCGGTTGCTGGGGGAAATGAATCTAGCTGCACCTCAGTATTCAGTTAAGAATGCAAAAGAGGTCTGTTTGGATGTATTTGTTTCGGTGAAAACACACAAGCCTGATTTTCCTTTTCGCTGCATTGTTACTGAACGCGCTACTTGGCAGTACAAAGTTCCGAGTTTTTTACAGCAAAATCTTGGTTCTCTCACCATTGACGATCCGTTCCTAGTGTATAATTCTCTGGGTGTTGTTGATTATTTGAAGTCTCATAATCCCGGTTTGTGTAGTGTGTTCAGAATAGACGTTCAGGACTTGTTTTATGCCTTCCCGCACAATAGCCTACTTCAGTTTGTTAGCAAATGTATACACGATGATAACGATGAAGAAGAATTCATTTCAAAATGCGGAATTTCTGTGGGGGCTTTTTTGGAACTTGTGTCGTTTTACCTTGGGTCCACCTTTGTTGAATGGGAAGGAAGACTGTATACTCAGAAAAAGGGGGTATGCATTGGCTCAAAGGTGGCTCCGGTACTAAGCAACATCTTTCTTAGCTATGTAGATAAAGCCATTGTAAGTAACCTGTCGGTCAAAACAAAACGCATCTTCAGGTACGTCGATGATTACCTTGTTTTTGTGGATCCCGGTGACTTCAATAGGCAGCTCATTGACGTGTTAAAGGTCTTTGAGTACAGTGGACACGGCCTTACGTTCACCTTTGAAAAGCCTAATGGGAATGAGCTGCAATTTTTAGATATTAGAGTGGAAATGAAACCGGATCATGTGTGCTGGTCTTTTCTGCAGAGATCTGAAAAGCCTTTACTTAGTTATTATTCCGCGCATTCCAAGATTGTAAAATGTGGTATAGCTGTTTCTTGTTTAGGTGCCGCCATTTATAAGTCATGTGTACATGCTATCAGTGACAGTTTTAATCGAAAGGTTCAAAGACTAAGAAAAGCGGGGTTTCCGGATGATACCATAGTTCTTGCATGCAGCAAGATACTAAAAAGGATGAAATCGTGCGGTAGACAAGAATCACCTCAGCATTCCCAAAAACAGAGAAATAAAGTTGCAGTCCTGCCGTATATTCACCAAATGTCTCACCGTTTGAAGCAAGTAGGTAGAAGATATGAAGTAGATGTTCTTTTTTCTGCCCCCAGAAAACTGGGAAAAATATGCGCCATGGTTGAAGCAAAATCTAGGGAAGATGAAAAGAAACAAAAAAAATGAAAAGAGGATGCCAGATAAAGCATGACTTGAGGTTTGTCGGTTGCGCAGAAGGAGTTGTGTATGAAGTGCCTTTTACATGCGGGAAGACCTACATAGGTCAAACGGGAAGGTGCTTAAATACCCGCTTACGTGACCACAACACTTCATTGAAGGGCGCCCCATCCTCAAATCTTGCTCTGCATTACAGCAACTGTCCGCTTAACAACCAACTGAATTGTTCTAAAAATTCATGTGTTCCCCTTTTTAATGAAACAAAAATTCTGGACAAACACACAGATAAACTAACAAGGGAAATCAGTGAAACCTTTCATATTCATAAAAATCTTGACTCCTGTGTAAGCACCCCTTCTGTATCTGTTCATGACTGTGAACTAATCTATCTTGATTCAAAAGACTGAGGTATCTGTTTGACGATTGGTGTCGCACATGCGTTATTGGTTGTGAAAAGAGTATATTTTGCGTGTTTCTTTCTAATAAACTGCAGTTGATAGTCAGCGCAGGTGTTGTCTTCTTCCTTGTCCTTTGTCTCCGCGCTGTTATTCCTTAAAAATCTCCAACTATCCCACCGCCTACTTCTACCACACACTCAGTAATGATATCTCTGAAATTATTGTTCATTGCTTCTAGGGTAATGTCGCCATCCTCAGTTAGAGCTGTATATCTATTCTGTAGCGAGATCCTGAGCTCTTCTGCCCTCCCCCTCACCGCTAATTCCTTGATGGGTGTCTTTCTAATCTGTTGCGTTCCTTCTTCAGATTTAGGCTAATTTGGGACCTCACCATCCTGTGGTCACTGCATCGCACTTTCCCGATTACCTCTACATCTTGCATAATGGCGGTGGTTGAACACATTATGAAGTCAATTTCATTTTTAGTCTCCCCGTTAGGACTTTTCCATGTCCATTTCCGGTTCTTCCATTTGCTGAAGAAGGTATTCATGATTCTTAAGTTATTGTGCTCTGCAAACTCAACGTGTAACTCTCCCCCGCTATTCCTAGAACCAATGCCACAGTCACCTACTGCCTGGTCTCCTGCCTGCGTTTTTCCTACCTTGGCATTGAAGTCGCCCATTAGTAAAGTATACTGCATCTTCAATTCCCGCATTGCCGATTCTGCATCTTCGTAGAAGCTTTCAACTGCCTGGTCATGATAACTACACGTAGGTACATAGGCCTGTATAACCATAAGTTTATACTGCTTATTAAGCTTAAGTACGATGTCTGCCACCCTCTCATTAATACTGTAGAATTCATTATATTACCCGCTGTATACTTATTGACAAGGAAACATACTCGTAGTTGTCGCCTCTCTGGTAAACCTCGATAACACTGTACATGCCCATCCTTCAGTAGAGTATATACCTCATTCGGCCTCCTAACCTCACTAAGGTCAATGACATCCCATTTCATACCCTCTAGTTTCTCTAACAGCACTGCTAAACTAGCTTCACTAGCTAGGGCTCTAGCGTGAGTGCAGTGCATCACTATATTTATCTCTAGGATCACATTACGTACGCATTAAAAAAATAATAAAAAATAAAAAGAGTAAGGAAGGATAAGGATGCCAGACATCTCCCTGCTAATCTTTCGAAGTTGAAGAAATACTTCTATTTATATAGAGAGCTTAGCTGTACTATGCTTTGGTTAATACCTGATGCCAGTCCTAAAGTTGTGAATTAAGGATGCCTATCTGATTCTCGGTCATAGAGTGATCGCATTTTTGTTAATCTGATCGAATAATTGGAATCTGGATTCGCCATCAGAATGAACGCCATCAGAATGAATTCCTTGCCTTGCCATCTGAACCTGACCTTTTTTTCAAAATTATATAGTGATGCATTGTACTCTCAAACACCTGAATGAAGTTCAGGTGTTAGAACTGGGGCACGCAGGCTGTGTACCTGCCGTGTTCCGGACTGTCCCGAGGATGTTGTTGAATCGTCAAAGACGTCCCCGCAGGCTGATAGTCCTCTCCAGAAGTGTTCATAGAGGCCAACGATGATAGTTGCCCGGCCTGGCGTCTGCTCTGTCCAACGGCTGACGGGTCCAGAATCAATACCCCGCCCCTCCAGCAAGTGCCACGAAGTAGTGAAAGGTAAAACTAATCTATTCACGGGGATTAGGAGGTCCGCCATCCTACACAGCTCCAGATTCAACGACCAACTCAAGGTCGTCCAGAAAGCCCTCGAGGAGGCGAAGAGACCAGATCTCGACTTTCCTAAGTGTGAAACCTGGGCCCGGTGGCGTTGAACTCTTCCGGATACTAAATAAAGGTTTCACTCACACTAAGAGACTGCCTGCGTGGCTCCACCCTTCCACCCTTCCACCCCTTTATCTTTATTCCACTGCTTGAGAGCGCAACGTACCATTCGATAGGTTTCTGTCGGAGGGGTGGGATATATATATATATATATATATATATAGGGCGTTCCAAGGAGCGGCCGTGTTTCTGCTTGTTCTCCTTCACAATATATATATATATATATATATATATATATATATATATATATATATATATATAATATATTGTGAAGGAGAACAAGCAGAAACACGGCCGCTCCTTGGAACGCCCTGCTTTATTCTATCTTCATCTTCGTCACCTTTGCTCCTGCACTGTTCACTTCGTCGTCGCCTAGTACATTACACTCGGCCACAACTGCGCTCGTCCCTAAATGGAGCACCACGGCATCGCAGACATCTAATCTGCTGCACATGGCGTTTTTCTTGGGCGCTGTCTTCCTGTGTAGCCATGATAATATTCGCACCAATAATATTTGCTTATTGTCGGTTTCACCGATTGGCGCGTTGCTCTCTATGCGGGACTCTTTGGGCTGTTGCCGCTTGGGCCTTCTGCCGAGGCCTTGATGACAGTCATGCTCTTGAACGTTTCTCCAATGCCAGTTATTTGCTGTTGACTTGCTCTCCTTGCGCGGTATTCGATGCTTTTCCCTGATCTGTTACTGTCATCGCGAGGCATCCGCAGTGGTGACAAAAATTGAAGAAGCTTCACCACAATACTTCTTGGTGCTGCCATCGTTTCCACCGGAAGCATCGTGCCGTGCACAGCTTCTCTAAATACGCCGGTAGGTATGGTTCCTACCTTCCCGACGAACTCGCGACGTTTCTGTGCGGAATTCGCATCTCGCACACTGACATTGGCCGCAGTGAGGCCCTTTTTCCCTGGAAATACTTCACATTCAACTTCCTGCCCTTTCCGGATGCGGCGGAGTTTACGGGAGTGTTGTAACGCGTTGCGGTGGACAAAAATGTCCTCGCCAGTGTCAGTTCGGTTGATGAAGCCATAGCCACCTACCAAGTTAAACCATTTCACAGTCCCACTCAGGCGCTCTCGGGAAACAGAGGCTTTCTTTTGATGTTGCACCGCTTGTTGTTGGTGTTGCATACGGTTAACCTCACTTTTAGGGTGCTCGTCCACGGGCAGGCTAGAGGCGGTACGGCACGAGCGGAGCTGCACATTACCGTTTTCTATGGACAGAGCCACGTCCCCGGACATGAGGTAGTCTGCGTCCAAGATGCGGTCAGCAGGCATGTCCGCAAACACCGGGACGCCCACCAGGACCTTACTGCCAGCCTGAGACCGGATGCAGATATCGACTGCACCGACGGGAACAGCGCTTCCCCCCAAACCTTGCAGAGGAGACGAGGTCCATTGACTCATCGGGCCCGGTGCACGACGTTGAAGCAATGCCGTTCGCTGAGCGCCGGTGTCAACCAGAGCGGTCAACTCGCCGATGCCGTCAACATGAATCGATAGAAAGGGAAGAGGGTGGTTCTGGAATCGTATGCGTGGGTGGGCAGCATGAGGACAATCCTTGTACATGTGGCCCTGTTGTCCGCACGAAAAGCAACCGTGGCGTTGCTCTGGGGCTGCGGCAGATGTCCCGGCGGCAGCAAGGATCCCGCGACGACTGGCGGTGTCGTGCAAGGAGGCCGCTCGGTAGACAAAGACGGAAAGGCTGTCAGTGTCCAGTGTAGACATAATCGATGCGTGGGTTGCAACGTGAAGCACGTCGACAATGTACTGTTTGGCTGTAGATGCGGGCCACTCGATGTTGCAGGCCTGAAGAAGTCGGACCATATCATAAATGTAAAGTGCGACATCTTCACCTGAAGCCGGGCGCCATGCTCTCATCGTCGTGAGTTTGGCGTCGTGCGCACTGGCCAGGGGTGTAAACGCGGCAAGAAGAGCGGAGGCCCAGGCCATCTAAGTGGTGTAGCAGCGGCCTTCGTACTGGTCCCAGGCGCGGGCGGCACCACGGAGATAGTCCTCCGCGACAGCGAGCGTGGTGGCTGGAGACCAGGCGGAACGCCGGGCAGCAGCGTCGACAAGTTCAACCCGTGCTTCGGCGTCATCAGAGAAGCCACGAAACTCCGGAAGTGGTACCGGTGGTACTGGGCACCCGGAGGACATCGAGACGCGGCCAAGTGCTGCGGCGAAAGTGGCGGATACCTCCCGGAGGGTAAAGAGCACTTCGGGAAGGAGGGCTGCCAGAGCCGAATCCGCCGAGGAGGCATGGACGCCGTTCTCGAATGGAATTGGGGTCCCAGGCGCCGAGTGAGCCAGCCGTGCGACTGCCCGGCCGCTTCGAAGGAGGAGCGGCGGGTCGTGGAGGTCCGGGTCGGGCCCGACGTTCGTCGACAGCGCCATTGTGAAGGAGAACAAGCAGAAACACCGCCGCTCCTTGGAACGCCCTGCTTTATTCTACCTTCATCGTCCTCTCCTTTCCTCCTGCACTGTTCACTTCGTCGTCGCCTAGTACATTGCAATATATATATATATATGTATATATATATATATATATATATATATATATATATATATATATATATATGTATGTATGTATTACGGGTATTACGGGGGTCTCGGTTCTGGCAGTCGTGAAGCCATAGGTAGCGTAAGAGGGTTCTAGCACAGCTTTCGCCCTCGCTATTGATCACGTTCTACGGGACGCTGGCGGTACACAGGACGTTCCACGTCCCCTGCTATAGTTGAGGGTGGCGCTTGTGAACACTCTCAAGGTGCGCATACAGACAAGAGACAGAGAGAAAACTTTTAATGAGCATAATAATTAGTGAGAATTCGCAGGAGCTGGTTGGTCGGCGCCCCTAGTCCAGGGCTCCGCTGGCAGCAGCTGACTTGCGGACTAGCTGGATAATCCAGGCTTGCTGGTCCAGGTTGTCGCTGGTCAGGGCCGCCTCCCACTGCTCGTGTGTCGGGCATGGTCGAGCATGGCACTAGTAACGTTGGGTCAGGTTTGTCCTGGCATTCCCAAGAGATGTGATAGAGTGTGGGGCTTGCACCGCACAAAGGACAACAGTAACTCATGTATTTTGTTGGGCTTATCTTATTTAAAATGTGAAGATTAGGGAATGTGTTTGTTTGTATTTTTCTCCAGTCTATAGCGTTCGAGGAAGGAAGTTGTTTGTGTGGTGGTGAGAAAATTCTTCTTTCTAACCGTAGGTGTTCCAGCCTGTCGCCGTAGGGTCCTAGGAGAGGGGTGCGGTAGGGATGGGAATCTGCCCGATTTGTGAGAGCTCGGGCTAGATCATTCGCTACCTCATTTCCTTCTAGGTCTTCGTGTCTAGGTGTCCATGTAATTGTGTGCGTCTGAGATATGGAACGTAATATTGCACACGCTCTTCTGTGAGGTTTTCCTGCCAGGTAGTCCCGCAGGCTGGTTGGGAGTCCGTCACTACGTGTGATGACTTCTTTTGGTTGTCTTGTGCTTTTATGGTGACGGCTATTGGCAGTGATTCCGCTTCCGCAGGATCCTTGGCATAGATCGAAGCCTGAATAATTAATCTCTTCTTGTGGTCAACTGCCGCTATTGTGAACTCGCCAGGCTCGCCGTAAGCCCCTATGTTCACGTAGACAGCTTCCGCGTCTTTAGACAATTGTTTTTCCAATGATTTGCCTCTGGCTTTCCTTCGACCGTTCTGTAACTCATGGTGCATGTGCTTGGGTATCGGGTTCACATAGATGTTGTTTCTTGTGGATGTCGGAATTTGTGATTTGATCTCAGAAGTTCTTAGTGCCTGCCATAGCCCTAGTTTTGACAGAATTTCCCTACCCGCCTGCGTTGTTGTTAGGCGTTGTTTCTGACTCTCTAGAACCGCCTCCTTGAGCTCCTCGAAGTTGTTGTACACTCCGAGTGCCCAAAGACGTTCCGTTGATGCTGTTGGGGGGAGGTTTAGGGCCGTTTTATAGGCTCCTTTTATGATAGTGTCAATGGCCCTTTTATCAGTGATTCTAGTTTCGTGATATGGGAGCCCGTAGGTAATCCTGCTAACGACTAGGGCTTGTACAAGGCGGAGGGTGTCCTCCTCCTTCATCCCTTTCCGGTGCCAGGTCACCCTTCTAATCATTCTGGAAATTTGGTTGACTGTGGTTTTGAGTATTTTGATTGTATAATCCACTCTCAAATTGCTTTGCAACCACAGCCCCAAAACTCTGATCTTGTCCTTCTCTTGAATTATCTGGTCTCCTAGAGAGAGCTGAATTTCTCCTGGGGACTTGTAATTTCTTCTGTGTAGCCTGATAAGTTCGGATTTTTCTGGGGAGCATTGAAGACCGCTCTCCCCGGCAAATTCCTCAACTAGGTCTATAGCGGCTTGCAGAGCTTCTTCTTTTTGCGCCAAGGTTCTCTGAGTAGCCCAGATGGTGATGTCGTCCGCGTATACAGTGAAGCCAATATCATTGCGGGTCAATAGTCTTTTTGCTAAATTTATCATTGCTGTGTTAAATGGCATTGGAGAGATTATAGAACCCTGCGGTGTGCCTTTGTTCGGCATGGGTACTTTTGGTGATCGGATCTCTCCAATTCCTATGGTGGCTGTGCGATCTGAGAGGAAAGCCTTCACGTATTTCAAGATTTTCTCCAAGCAGTTGATATTGTTTATTCGCGCAATATGGTTTGGTGGCCAATGTTGTCGAATGCTCTTTTGAGATCTAGTGCCAGAATGAAATTTTCGCCTTTTTGGGGTATGGTGTTTATGACTTCTTCCCTAATCCGGAGGAAAGCATCTTGCATGCAGAGTCCCTTGCGGGAGCCCAGCATGCAGGAAGGAAAGATGTTGTTTTCGTCGATGTAATTTTGGAGCCCGAGGTAGACTACTTTTTCATAGAGTTTTCCCAGGCAAGAAGTGAGAGAGATAGGACGGAGACTCTCCACAGCCGGTGGCTTTGCAGCATTTGGTATGGTGATGATAGCCGCGTGTCTCCAAGCTGATGGGACCTGTCCTTTCTCCCACAGTTCTTCGTTGATGTACTTCGTTAGGTCTTGCAGATGTTCGGGGCTTAAGTTTCTAATCATGGCGTAGGTGACTTTGTCTCCTCCAGGGGCAGTGTTTTTTGTAAATGTACGGGCGGCTGAGTAGAAAAGTACCAGGGGGACAGCGGCCAATGTAGCTCAGTTGGAAGAGCGCCGGACACGATATTCGGAGGTCGTGGGTTCGGTTCCCACCATCGGCACGTTGTTTTTCCTTCTACTTTGTGTTTATTTATCTTTCCCCTCAACACATTGCACTACTAATTTGTGTGATTATCAAGTAAAAATTAAAACAAAAAGACAAAGTACGACCCCAATGCTTTCCTTGGCCTCGCCGACTGTTGGCTTCTTTCCTTCATGTATTATAACGAGCACCCTGATTTCCCGTTCATTTATCTACTTGTAGCTTACGAAGGTCTCGGTTCTAGCAGTCTTGAAGCCATAGGTAGCGTAAGACGGTTCTAGCACAGCTTTCGCCTTCGCTGTTGATCACGTTCTACATGACGCTGGCGGTAACACAGGACGTTGTTTGTCCACCGCTATAGTTGAGGGTGGCGCTGGTGAACTCTCAAGGTTCGTATACAGACAACATTAATACCCAAGAAAAGTAGCAGGGGTGACAGCTGTCGACTTAGCTCAGTTGGAAGAGCACCGGACGCGATATTCGGAGGTCGTGGGTCCGGTTCCCACTATCGGCACGTTCTTTTTTCCTTCTACTTTGTGTTTATTTATCTTTCCCCTCAAAACATTGAATTACTAATTTATGTGATTATCAAGTAAAAATTAAAAAGACAAAGTACGACCCCAATGCTTTTCTTGGCCTCGCCGACTGTTGGCTTCTTTCCTTCATGTATTATAACGAGCACCCTCATTTCCCCTTCATTTATCTGCTTGTAGCTTACGGGGGTCTCGGTTCTGGCAGCCTTGAAGCCATTGGTAGCGTAAGAGAGTTCTAGCACAGCATTCGCCCTTGCTGTTGATCACGTTCTACGTGACGCTGGCGGCGGTAACACAGGACGTTCCACGTCCCCCGCTATAGTTGAGGGTGGCGCTGGTGAACACTCTCAAGGTTCGTATACAGAGAACATTAAGACCCAAGAAAAGTAGCAGGGGGGAAAGCGGTCGATGTAGCTCAGTTGGCGGACGCGATATTCGGAGGTCGTGGGTTCGGTTCCTACCATCGGCACGTTGTTTTTCCTTCCACTTTGCGTTTATTTATCTTTCCCCTCGACACATTGCGTTACTAATTTATGTGATTATCAAGTAAAAATTAAAAAAAAAGACAAAGTACAATCCCCATGCTTTCCTTGGCCTCGACGACTGTTGGCTTCTTTCCTTCATATATATATATAAATTTTTTCTTTACGCAGCAATTAAAGTATTGTTACGCCGCGTAGCGGCACACTGAGAAGCAGCAGAAGAAGAAGCGGAGGAAGCGAGGAGCTTATCCGGGTTTTCCTGCGCCATGTGCGTCCATCCTTCATTTAAAGTTCACCTGTATTAAAACCATTTCATCGGTTATATTTGGTGCTAGGCTCTGGGTGTAAACGTTCTGGGTCCACCAGTACCTCGTCGCAGCCGTCGTGTAGCAGGTTTGCCACCTTTATCTCCTCCACAGTATTTTTCAATGGCTACCACCCGCATGACACAGAGTCATGAACAGCGACCTGAAGAAATGACGGCCTTTCCCCACCAGTGAGAGCCGCATACGCTCCACGGTGAGCCCGAAGATGACGTTGAGAAATGGCTCTAACGTTACAAAAGATGCAGCAAGTGCAAGCGCTGGAACTCAATCGCATGTCTGTACAATGTTGTTTTCTTCCTCGCTGGCACAGCTCTGACTTGGATTGATAACCACACGAAGACATCCTGACGACCTGGGACCGATTTGTGTACGAAATTACGAAGTCCTTTGGAGATGCCCATGCGAAGAAGGAACGCGCTGAGCATCAGCTTTCCCAGAGAGCCCAGCTGCGCGGTGAGACAGGCACACGGTATATCGAAAAAATATTGAAACTTTGTCGCATTGTAAACCGGCAGATGTCAGAAGACGACAATATAGGGCACCTTCTCAAGGGGATTGCTGAGGATGTGTACAACTTCCTTATTTCGCGGGACACCCTTGACACCGTTGCAGGTGTCATCAAGCAGTGCCGGGCATTTCAGACGTTAAAAGCACGTCGCATAGCGCCCACATTTGGCCGTCTTACAAATGTGACAACTGTTGCCGGTATCGACATTCCGGAGGCTGAAGACATCGCTTCTATGATTAGGAGGATTATACGCAAGGAACCACCCGACATCGAGGTCCGTATAATCATGGGAACAACGCACGTCATGGGCTGCACAAAATAACGGCCAACCATCTTGCAACAACGGCGTGGAGCGGACCGTGCAACCAACATCGCACCCTTATTTTCAGCAGCGTCCAGCCCATCCGGATGAAGTGCCTCGTGGTGTTCCTCGTTGCGCTTCGGTCGCCCCATCTCAGCCCCCAAAGTATACTGAAGTGAACTACGAGAGCCGCCTGCTGCCCGTATGTTACGGCTGTGGGGGCAGCGGACATATATTCCGCTTTTGCCCGCGTCGTCAAATTGCTTGACCCCCTGTGCAACGAGCACCGCGCTTCACGAATGGCGCCCAATGTGTATATATATATATATATATATATATATATATATATATATATATATATATATATATATATACATATATATATATATATATTGTAAAACAGGTAATGGGCTCCGATATGTTCAGCGCCTGATGCTTTGAAGAGAACGACAATCATGTTCAAACGCGCGTGACCGTCAGGAAAGAAGATGACAACGAAGCTCTCTCTCCGACGCTCGGGCGTGCGCTTACAGAAGTGCAACGACTGATCACAGAACGTTCTACTGACTGTTGACGACGTATCGCCCAGGTCAAGGTCTTCTACAACAAGTGGTGGAGGTGCCAGCAATCCCCTCATCCTGGAGCTTCGCAGCCGAGCTTTGCCTACCACTTCCGCGATGCCTGAGACCGCCAGCCAACCGCCAACCCCATCGCCTGTCATCTGTCCCGGTGCAGCGTGTCAGCGCGACCCAGCCATCTTCAGCGGCACCGATGACATGGATGTAGAAGACTGGTTAGCGTCGTAAGAACGCATAAGTGCGTACAACAAGTCGGACGACACCGTGAAGCTCACAAACGTCATTTTCTATCTGAGCGACGTTGCCAATCTATGGTTTCAAAACCATGAGAGTGACATTTCTACCTGGACGGCTCTCAAGACCAGCGAAGCTTGCGAAGTCGGGCACAACAAACCGGCGAAAACTTCACCAGTTTCATAGAAGATGTTGTAGACCTCTGTAAGCGCGTAAACCCTACCATGAGCGACGCCGAGAAGATCGGACACATTATGGAGGGCATTGACGATGACGCCTTCCAGATGCTCGTCGCCAAAAACCCCCAAACTGTGTCCGACGTTATAAACTTCTGCCAAAGCTTCGATGAGCTGCGCAAGAGGCGGCATTCCACACGACGTGCTGGCCTTCAGCAGGCCACTCTTTCCAGCTTGGCTCTCTCCGGGGACGGTGCCCAGGACCAGCAGTCGCTAATTCAGCACATTCAACAATTTGTTCGCGAGGAGGTCGCACGCCAGCTTTCCTTGTCCACCTTCACTTGCCCGCCAGCACCTGCGCCTGCGCCGCCGCTCACTCCCACTTTTCAGCGTGTCATACAAGAGCAGGTCGCTGAGGTTCTGCCTTCACCTCCTCAGCAGCCGTTGGTGGCGGCTCCTCTCACGTACGCTGATGTTTTGGTGCGGCCACCACCCCCTGGCGCCCCTGTGTACAGCCGGCCTCCCCTCCTATACGAGCCTCAGGGACGCCAGCAAAATGAGCAACCTACAATCCCACCTTATCGTCCAGTTTTCCGCCGTCGACCACAGCCACGCCCTTCCAACCCCTGGCGCACACAAGACAACCGACCTGTCTGCTACGCCTGTGGAGTCGCCGGCCATGTGGCTCGTCTGTGCCGCAATCGTGGTCCTCGTCCCTACGACTATACACGTGAGCCGATGTACAATCTTCCTCCGTCCCCATCGCCTGTGTTCCCTGAGCCTCCTCCGCAGTCCTCTTCAAGTTACGATCGCCGCTCCCACCGCTCGCCTTCTCCTGGCCGTCGTTCCCGTTCTCCGATGCTCCGCCGCCAATCAGCCGTGAACACGGAAAACTAACAGCCGCAGTTCCGGAGGCAAGAACTGCGCCATCAGAGACTAACACAAGACCTGTTTCATTACCAGCCAACATTATTACCGTATTCATTGAGGGCGTTCCTGTCGAAGCACTTGTAGACACTGGCGCAGCGGTATCAGTTATTAATTACACCCTCTGTCGCATGCTCAAAAAGGTAATGACGCCGCTTCCTGCCGTTCCTCTTCGCACCGCCAGCGCTCAGGACATTCGACCATTAGCCACCTGCACCGCCCGCCTTATCATCGACGACGTTCAATACACAATAGAATTCCTCGTCCTCGCCCGCTCATCACACGACGTCATCCTTGGTTGGGACTTCCTCTCCGATCATAACGCCATAATAGACTGCGCCCATGCTCAACTTGAGTTATCACCCCTCAGTGAAACTTCTTTCGACGCGTCCGCTGCTGCTGCCGCTACCGTGCATGTTGCAGAGGACACCGACGTTCCGCCTTTCTCCTCAGTGCTTGTGCCTCTTTATTGTGCTGCTCTTTCCGAGGCCACTGTTATCTACACACCCTCGTTACGATGCGCTGACCAAAAAGCCGTGTTGCTGCCCCATGCTGTGCTAACAATTTTTCGCAGCTCAAGTGCTATTTTTGTTTGTAACCCGTGCCCCTGCCCAACTACTTTGCTACGTGGCCAGTCACTGGGTAGCGTTGCTTTGCTCGATTCCACTCCCACCTATCCCTTCGTCGATAACACTGCCGGCCTTCACATCAGCGCCATAACGCCTCTTCCTGTCGCCACTCCATCTTCCCTCGAAGTTTTCCACCGGTCCATCGACGCTGGTCTGACGCCCTTACAACGAGCCCAGCTTGTCGCTATCCTACAACGTTTCGCGGCTTCGTTCGACTCCCAGCAACCTTCGTTGGGGCGCACAACTGCCGTTACTCATCGCATTGATACCGGCACGCATGCCCCTTTGCGCCAGCGTCCGTACCGTGTTTCAGCCGCCGAGCGCCGCATTATTGACGAACAGATCACTGACATGCTCCAACGCAACGTGATCCAACCATCGCACAGCCCTTGGCCGTCTCCGGTCGTCCTGGTCAAGAAAAAAGACGGTTCCATCCGATTCTGTATAGACTACCGCCGACTGAACAAGATTACGCGCAAGGACGTTTATCCTCTCCCTCGTATCGATGATGCTCTTGACTGCCTACAGGGAGCTGAGTTCTTTTCTTCAATAGACCTGCGTTCCGGCTATTGGCAGGTGCCAATGGCAGAGGCCGATCGCCCAAAAACCGCTTTCGTCACACCCGATGGGCTCTATGAGTTTAATGTCATGCCATTCGGACTATGCAATGCCCCTGCCACATTCGAACGCATGATGGACAACCTACTCAGAGGGCTCAAATGGCACACTTGCCTTTGTTACCTGGACAACGTTGTCATCTTTTCCCCAGATTTCCCATCTCACCTCCAGCGCCTTGAGACAGTCCTGCGGTGCCTGACCGACGCTGGCCTCCAATTAAATTTAAAGAAGTGTCGTTTCGGAGCACGACAGCTAACAATTCTCGGGCATGTCGTCTCCAAGGACGGCGTTCTTCCCGATCCGGCAAAACTGCGCGCTGTGGCAAAATTTCCCAAGCCAACTAATATGAAAGAACTCCGCAGCTTCGTCGGCCTCTGCTCGTACTTCCGCCCCTTCGTTCGCAATTTCGCGCCACAATCATCAACCCTCTCACCAAGCTTCTGTCCAGCCACGATCTTTCAGCCTGGTCTCCACACTGTGATGATGCCTTCGCGACACTCCGCCCCCTTCTGACGACTCCGCCAATCCTGCGTCATTTCGACCCTTCTTCTCCCACGGAAATCCACACTGATGCCAGCGGCGTCGGCCTCGGCGCAGTACTTGCTCAGCGGAAGTCTGGCTTTGATGAGTACGTTGTCGCTTACGCCAGTCGGAATCTAACAAAAGCTGAAGCAAACTATTCCGTCACCGAGAAAGAGTGTCTCGCTATCATCTGGGCAATAGCAAAATTTCGCCCCTACTTGTATGGCCGTTCTTTTGATGTCGTCACCGATCATCACTCCCTCTGCTGGCTGTCTTCTCTGAAAGATCCTTCTGGTCGACTGGCCCGTTGGGCTCTGAGGCTCCAAGAATACAATATTAACGTCATCTATCGCTCTGGCCGTAAACATGCCGATGCTGATGCTCTCTCACGTTCTCCATTGCCGTCTGAAGCCACTCCTGCTAAATCCGTCCTACATCCCACCGACATGCCCACCGATATGACTTCCGAGCAACGCAAAGACGCATGGATCGCTTCACTCCTGGATGTTTTACCTGGCCGCGCTTCACGACCTCCTTGCCGCGCTCTCCGTCGCCAGTCTCACCATTTCGCCATCAGAGACGAGCTCCTCTACCGTAGGAATTACCTTCCGGATGGTAGAAAGTGGCTGCTTGTAATACCGACCCATCTGCGCTCTGTGATTTGCTCCCATTACCACAACAATCCCCAGTGTGCCCAAGCAGGCTTATTGAAAATCTTCACTCGCCTGCGACAGCGGTACTACTGGCGTGGGATGTACCGTTCTGTTCGTCGGTTCGTCCAGTCCTGCCAAGAGTGTCAGCGCCGAAAACATCCACCTCGCCAGCCCGCCGCTCCTCTGCAGCCGCTGACCTGCCCAGCTCATCCCTTCGAGCGTGTTTGAATCGACCTGTACGGCCCGCTTTCTAGCACATCAACAGGCAATCGCTGGATCATCGTTGCAATTGATCATCTCACACGCTACGCCGAAACGGCGTCTTTGCCATCTGCTACAGCCCAAGACATTGCCTCCTTCATCCTCCATAACATCATTCTTCGCCACGGGGCTCCCAAAGAATTGCTAAGTGACAGAGGTCCTGCCTTCCTTTCTGAATTGTCGAAGCTGTTCTGAGAGAATGCAAAATCGTTCATCGCGCCACCTCCGCGTACCATCCGCAAACAAATGAAATGGTTGAGCGTTTTAACCGCACCATGGGCAACATGCTGGCAATGTATGTCGCTTCCGACCACTACAACTGGGACCGCGTTCTTCCATTCGTCACATTCGCTTATAACTCGGCCACTCAAGCAACCACAGGATTCTCGCCATACTTCCTTCTCTACGGTCGTGAGCCCTCTTGTACCATGGACACCATTCTCCCTTACCGACCGGATTCTTCCGAATTCACGACTGTTTCACAAGCTGCAACTTATGCCGAAGAATGCCGCCAGCTTGCCCGGTCCTTCACTTCTCACGCCCAGCAACTGCAGAAAACCACCCGAGATCAATCTGCACTTCTTCCTACTTACCGTACAGATTCTTTGGTCTGGCTATGGGTGCCTTCCTCCAGTCCCGGCCTTTCATCCAAACTTCTGAGCAAGTATCAAGGCCCCTACCGTATTGTCAAGCAAACATCCCCCGTCAACTACCTCATCGAACCCCTTACGCCATCCACTGACCACCGTCGCCGCAATGGTGAAATAGTACACAGTAACCGCCTGAAGCCTTACTACGACCCTGCCATCGTCACATCGCCATGATCCGCCAGGATGGCGTCTTTTCGCCCGGGGGAAGTTGTAAAACAGGTATTGGGCTCCGATATGTTCAGCGCCTGATGCTTTCAAGAGAACGACAATCATGTTCAACGCGCGTGACGATCAGGAAAAAAGACGACAACGAAGCTCTCTCTCCGACGCTCAGGCGTGCGCTTACAGAAGTGCAACGACTGATCGCAGAACGTTCTACTGGCTCTTGACGACGTATCGCCCAGGTCAAGGTCTTCTACAACAATATATATATATTATATATATTTCGCAAACGCCGTTAATGCATCCCGGCTTACGCTCCCATGCTTCATTGCGCTCACATCCCTAGGTTCGTAGAAGGTGCGCATACAAATCAGAAAAATATTTCAAGAAAGAAGAATATTTGTCCACTATAAAAAAAAACTAAAATCTATTATACTTTCATACAATCTGTCAGCAGAGCGGGCTACCCACTGTCAACCTTTAGATAATTTAACTCATTTTTGTTTCCTATTCTCATTTTTTAGCGTTGACAGTAGTGATCACGGTGGAAGCATAGACGTGGTAGTGATGCGTACACTTTTGAAAAATTCAGTCCGTTTCGCAATATTGACAAAAATATACACTTCTAAATATCAGCATGTTATAGCTTACACAGGCATTTTGCTGAGGAACTCATGTAGGTTTAGGAAATAGTTTTTCATGCGAACGCCAATAAAATAGTTGTCAGCGAGAGTCCTCTTCGCTTTGGTGAAATCCGTCCATAGCGCATCTCGAAACGGGAACTGCAATAAACGGAACAAACGCGACCGCATAAAAAGTTGGAAGGTGACGCCAGGGATTGCAGAAATACGCCAAATGTTACCTCATGATGAAATTAGAGAGCGGCACAACTATTCGCGCCGCCACCGCCACACTAGCGTGCATTGTAACCACCGGTCGTGCGGTAGCATCAACGAATGGAAGCCTTTATATAACAGCAGCACATGATCGCTCACTTGCTTCAAATGCAATCAGAGGGACTATGGTTAACCTAATCCCGTTTTGCATGCTAAATATCACCGGAATCTAATTCACGCATTCAGCATATTTCTCTCTTGCACTAGATAGTTTTTAGCCCTGTGCAAGTTTTTTGCAAGCACTTATGTGCTGTTCTATAACTCTTAATTTGGCCCCAGAAAAATAACTGAATAATTGTTCCTCTTTTTTGCTCCTTCTATCTTTCAATTTCTTGCTCCGTCATAATGCTACTAGAGACATGGATTATCAGACCAATCTTGTGGGAAGCATTACAGTTGTTAGCATGTTGCTCGTTAGGCATGCATAATGCTTGCAAATTATAAAAGGCAATGTGCTTCCTAAGTTATATTAATGTGCTCAATGTAACGCAGTTTTATGGTAAACGTAATATTGATAAGGGTTGAGGTGGAGCCTTTCTCTACTAGGCACAGTGGAAACAAAAAATATTTGTCATTTGGTGGTAAAAAGTGTTTGTTGGGAGGAGGGCGATGGATGAGAAGCACGACTTCGCAGAAGTACTGTCTATACAGGGTGGTTGCGGGAAGTTTCATGAAAAGAGGTATATGTTCTTCGACCTGCAAACCGCAATAATAAATAAACAATCTAACCATATTATAGAAAATACAGAAGCTGAGGGCTTAGAAAAGGTGAACATGAACTTGAAGTGAATGTGTCAAGAGGCGTAATGGCTACGGCAGATTTCCTGGTAAATAAAACTGAAGGTAATGTGGTAAATGTTTCATATGTAATGTGTGCGATGAATTAGAACCGGGCGGAATAATCTTAATTTGTAAGGTGAAAAAATCAGACGGCAGGGAACAACAACAGCAGCGCAGAGACGTAGAGTCCTGCAGAAGGGACTGTTTTGTCACATAAAAAATCTGTCCAAATTTAAAGAAAAATGAAACGGGAAGCAAACATGAGCAAATGAAGTGGAGAACAAGCGTCACAGAGAAAAATAGGTGAAAACGAAGAGCAAAGGTCAAAAGTAAATGAAGGGAGAAGAAAAAAGTAGACAGAGCAAGGATGAAAAAATGACAAATTCGTAAAAGAAATCATTGGGAAGGCAGGTGTAGTGTGTCCTCCTCTTTGGTATCAAATATTCTCTAACTTTGTAGAAAATTTATTTTGTCAGGAAATACAAATACCTGAGAGGTACCTAGTCTCCAGGGGTATAATACAAGCATCTTGTAAGTTTTTTCATTTTTGGGTTAAAAACCTGCGCTGTATTTTGTCTCTTCCTTATCTGAATTCTCTTCTCTACCATGCGAAGACCGAATGTGCACTTCCTAACTGCCATTGTGGCATCATTTCCTTTGTCGGCATAGCGGTCAAGCAGTCTTGCACTCATTCATTGCCGCCTAGTTAATATAATTCCTTTCAGTAGAGTTTTGTCACACGTGTGTCGATAATTCATAGAAGACTCATATAAGAGGGCCTTTTGGTTTTCGCACATGTATCACCTTGAGCAAAGAACAAACGCAGCGGATTCATTTCATTTACAATAATCTGTGCCTTCAACCATTCTAAAATGGCAAAATAAAGCATATAGAAGCACGCGTGCAGAGCCTTGATTTATATTCTTGTGTGCTGATGCGTTCGACTTTCATTATGAAACACACCTGGCGAGATAGTGCTAATGCACAGTGTTAGGTGTTAAACGGCAAACGTATTCTAAGGTCTAAGGCAATAGTTTTCAAATGAAGAAGAGGAGGGTCATGCGGGTTCAACATGCAACACAAAATTGAAAGTGTAAAATATCTCTAAAATTTGTATTTACTATTTTTGATGTGATTTGCATTCTTTTCATTACAATACGTTTATTTTTTTGAAATAAAAATTGTTTTCTAATCCGACGAGTAGCTCCGGTGTGAAAGCAAGAAAAGATTGTTGCCGGCGAGCAGGCAAGCTGTCATTCGTGTTTGGCCGTTCGCTCATGGCAGAGCAGCCAACGCCATGGAGTATTACTAGCTGGATGACAGATGAGGTTCCCCCTTTAGGGCCACCCTATAAGACCACTCTTCCTATTGTTCAAAATTGTAGTAGGGATTCGGCTTGTTACAAAAGCCTCTGTTTCTAAAAAGAACAATATTTTCTTAGGAACTCTCAAGTATGGTGCAGTTAGAGAGTGACTGAGTAGTTAGTGAACCACTGAAACCGTTTAATAAGTGTTGCCATTTCAGAAGGAAGGTTTGTTCGCTGCTCGCACATATCCAACTGCCGACTTTAAGCAATGCAATTAAATTGTTGAGGTTTCAAATAGAATCATACTGTTTTATTAAATATTAAAAAAGTCAAGGCTCTGCTTATGTCCGCGTTGCTTAAGCGGCTTAACAGCTTTCGGCGTTTTTGATGCCTTTTAAAGGACTGTGTGCAATCTGCAGCTTCAGGACATTTTTTTTTCTCAGTTCCTAACTCTTATTGCTTTAGTTGGCTAACGAGGCCCCACTATCGCCTTATAAACTCTGCATGGATATTTTTACGGGGAAACGCGTGACCGAGGTCGTCGTCGCGTGACAGGCGACGACGACGACCACCAAGGAACGCGGGGACGACGAAGTGTTTTGGAAGACGACGACGCTGACCGAGTGGATGCTACACTGCCCCTGAAGACTTTGCGCCGAGCTTCGCCCATCAAAGCGCAAGTTACGCTGAATACATCCCCGTAACATCTTGGTGGAGGTAGCGGGTTCGACACGATCTGACGCTGGATCTCCGCAGCGGCCGTCACCTTGGAACCATCACGCTGACAACCAACGCGGCTCCATCTACCTCCGCAACTCCAACTGTCATCGTAGCCCACCCTCGTGACCTTGCCCCATTCTGCGGTACAATTGAGGTGGATGTCGAGGACTGGCTCTCGCTTTATGAGCTTGTTAGCCAGCACAACAGGTAGGACGCCACGCTGACGCTGGCCAATGTCATCTTTTACCTCACTGGCACGGCATGCGTGTTGTTCCAAACGCACGAAGCAGATATTTGTTCCTGGGATTTTTGTAAAGAAAAACTCCGGGACTTGTTCGGAAAGCCTGTTGGCCCTCAGCTTGCCGCCAAGAGGAACCTCGCCACTCGGGCTCTGACATCTATCGAGCCTTATATCACCTAAATCCAATATGTTTTGGCCCTATGCCGAACGGTTGATAAAGACATGCAAGAAGCTGATAAGGCGGATCACATCCTCAAAGGCACAGCCGACAATGTCTTTAATCTTCTACATTGTCGAGACCGTTCTACGGTTTACTCCGTTCTACAGGTTTGTCGACGCTTCGAGCAGGCAAACGCCGACTCATTGTGCATCGCTTCGACCGGCTTCCCAACACCGCCTCTAGCTCCACGTGCGAGTATCTGCCGATCCTAAGACAGTCTTGAAACCCTAAAACGCTACGCGCATCGTGCATCATGAACTAGAAGAGTTCGCTCCTGCTGCATCCAACCCGCCCTTCGCGGACAACAACCTAGCAACTATATCGCTTATTCAAGCTGTCGTCCGTCAAGAGGTTGCCAACTTGGGTGTGCCCTGTAGCCGTACCGTGGAACGCCAGAGTTCGAGCCCCGTCTCTCCCATGATCGCTTCTGCTACGTCCTGCAACACGTACACCCCATATTACCGATACTGCAATCTCGATGAGTGGCGCACCACTGAAGATCGGCCGATCTGTTCCACGTGCTCGAGTATAGGCCCCATCTTGCCGCTGTCGCAGCCGCTGGTCTTCACTACCTCGACCTCCGCCTTACGTTGACCGCTTCTCCGACTACAGCCCCAGCCGTTTCTCGTCTCGTTATGAGCCACCTCGCACCGAGAACACTCCGCTTTTGCCTCCTCCTGTGTCCAGTCGCTCTCCTTCCCCGCCAGCCCGCCGTTTCCGTTCACATCTTTCTCGCCACAATTCCCCACCGTTCTCAGCCGGGCGCTTCCTGGCAAAACTAGCTAATACAGCTCCCGGAAGTGACGCTGCATTGGTACCCCGACCTGGAAATCCTCAACTGCCCTTTTCTTCGCCCTCAAACCTCCTCTCCCTGTTCGTGGATGGTGTTCATGTCTCTGCCCTCATTGACACTGGTGCAAAAGTCTCGGTCGTAAGGTCAACCTCTTGCGGCCGCATCAAAAAAGTACAGACTTCCCTCTTCGCCCACCATTCGTGTTGCCGATGGCAGTACTGCTGCTGTCACTGGCCTGTGCACTGCCCTAGTCAACCTTGCCGGTCATCATATCCCTGTTCTGCTCACCGTACTCAACCAGTGCCCTCAGAATGTGACCCTCGGTCTTGACTTTTTAACGGCCCACACTGTCCTTATCGACTCCTCCAGTGCCCTTCTTCGTTTGGACCTACCTGTCTGCTGAGAACATCCTCAATCTACAACCCGCCTTCGCTGCACTGAGTTCGCTCACCAGCCCCCTGACTCTACAAATTACCTAACTCTGTCACCTTTTCCGCCTCTTCCTGACGGTGACTATGTTGCTTGCCCCATCACCGAGGTCTTTTCGACCGCAACATCGTTCTTCTTCACGTCATCATCTGCATTACCCAGAGTAGCACCTACCTGTCGATCCTAAACTTCAGACTGTTGCCCCAAGTTCTCCCCGAAGGAATACTCTTGCTACCATGTCCCCTCTCACAGACTGCACCGTTCGTGCAATTACATCTGGCCCACCTTAAAGCGTCCTTCAAGCACCCGTATTCCCCACCATATTTCAGTTCAGTGCAGTCGTTCAGTCGTGTCCGACTCTTCGTGAAAGCGTGGCGTGACCATGTCACGCCACGCTTTCCGGTCTCACTATCTTCCTAACATCACATAACTTCATCTGCAGTGCCTCGAGGATGCCATCTAACCATCGCGTTCGCTGCCTACCCCTTCTCCGGCGACCCTCAACCTTTCCAAACATCAAATCTTTCTCCAGCGACTCCTCCTCTCTTCTGATCAGATGACCAAAGTAGCTGAACTTTAACTTTAGAATTTGACCCTCCAATGAGCAGTCAGGGTTTAGACAATATTTGGCGGACAACAATGAGTCCGCCTTGCGAGCAACAGCCCATTATGTGGCCCTTCTTTTGTATTTTTAGGACTGCTGCAGCTTAGGCTCTAAGGGAGCACTTCAGGTGAGTGCTCAAAGGAAGTACCTTTCCAAGACAAACAGAACCACCTTTGCAGGCTGCGAGGTTCGAAACTGGGTTTGGGCCCACTGCGGAGGAGGGGTGTGCAGCGGTGTTTACGGAGCTTCTCCCAAACGCACACCCCTGGAAAAGCCGAACGCCAGGCCGGGGGACGCTTGTACGCATTTTTACCGACGGGTGTCCGGCGGTGGGTTTCGAACGCCACCATATTTATCAACCCTATTTCCGTGACGATTGCCTGTGAACGCTGCCCCGAACACGTTCAGCAACTTCACAACCTCTTGTTGTCCTTCACCAACATTTTTTAATTTGCCGCTGGTTCCCTGGGCCAAACATGGAGTTTGAAGTTTGCCAGGACCCTTACTTGCATTAAGGAACGTTTCTTCTGGCCAAATGGTCGTAGAACGACGCAGCGTTACGTGAACCCCTGTGTGCAGTGCCAGCGGTTCAAGCTCCCCATGACTTCTCCACCGGGCAGCTTGCATCCTGTGACACCAGTGACCACACCATTTGAATAAGTGGGCGTTGACTTCATAGGCCCGTTTCCCCGCTCATCCAAAGGCAATCGTTTGCTTATCGTGTGCGTTGATCAACTCATGCCTTACTATGAAACTGCCGCCATTCCCTCCGCCACTGCCGCTGACGTCTCTTTCTTCTTAACGCTGTCGTCCTCCATCATGAGCCTCCTCGTGTGATTATCGGGGACCGAGGCCGCCAGTTTACGGCAGATGTTGTCGAACAGCTTCTGCGTTATTGTACTTACCAGTTACGTCAATCTACATCGTACCACCCGTAGACAAATGGTATCGTTGAACGTACAAACCGGACACTGACGAACATGCTTGCGATGTATGTTGACTCGCAGCACAAGAACTGGGAGGACGTGCTTCCATTCATTATGTATATAACACCTCGAAGCATGAGACAACTGCTTATAGTCCATTTTTCTTCCTCTATGCCCGTCCACCTCGACGTTTTGTCGACGCCATTTTGCCGTACTCTCTCGACATCGACCCTCCTGTTTCGAGCACCCTCTGTCGCGCTGAAAGGGCTCGTCGGGTTGCCCGATTACGCATTCTGGCCCCACATGAACGCTCTAAGCAGCGCTCCAATCGTCGGAATCAGGATGTCTTCTACCTTCCCGGCGACTTAATGTGGCTCTGGACACCTCTCCACAAACGTGGTTTGTCCCAGAAGCTGTTGTCGCGGTAGACAGGCCCATTTGTTGTGGCCGCACGCATCAATGTGTTGAATTACTTCATGTCTCGCCAATGTTCCCAAGGCCGCACCTCTCGTAAAACACAAGTAGTCCATGTCGCAAGAATGAAGCGTTGCCACTCTCGGGACTCGGACTGACAGCACAGGGGCTTCGTCTGCGAAGGGGAAAATGTCAGGCGTGCGCACAGAAGAGGACAAGGAAAAGTGAAAAAGAGGATCTCTAGAACAGAGGTTGAGGAAGAGAAAGCTCATCATCTGTTGGTTAGCGCACCAGGGTAACGTGAAGAATCGCTACGTAAATAAACCCTAACAATATATATTTATGAGTTGAACTATAATAGAAGCACAAAACTAAAAAGTGAAAATACGGATATGAAATAAGAGTGTACCAGCTGTAGAAAAGCCGGCAGGAGGGGCGTCCCACATTCTTCCACAAAGGCTGCTACTCGGCCGTACAAGCTTTCTACCATCTCAGTACAAACAAGCTTGTCAATTATCAAGCACGCAGGACCGAACAAAAGAGGTAGTAGTCCGTAATATTTCCTAGTATTCCAATCCCCTTCTGCTTGATGCTCCTCGCAGTCTCCAGCTTTCGTACAGCTCCAACACTCTTTCTTCCCATCCGTATTCAATTTTAACTTTTAGTTGTTTACTTCTATTCTTTGCTCGCTTCTCTAAGCCCTATAAAATGGGAATAGCAGTGACGAGAAATTATAATTGGAAATGATCGGTGCCCCATCGAAACGTCCAGTCCAATAAAAATGGTTCTTTTGATGAAGCGTACACTTACGTGCACAATTTTTTAGGCGGCCAAGTATGTTATGTTCTCGCACTCTATATGAAGCCTAGGCAGATAAGCGACCATTTCCCTTGTACGTTTTCGGTGAGGATGCAGGTAATATTTACGGGATGACTGGAGCAAGCGCATATCTCACTTTCAAGTTTAGGTGGATATGTTTTGTCGAGATTATGTGCTATCTTAAATGTATATACATAATTCGGTTTTCTGGTTGCGCTATTTATCGATGGTGTTCTCTTTGTAAATGATTACGCAACCATCCGTTAAGGACAGTCATTAACATTTACGTCTCTGAATTTTTCGAACGCAGAGCACACATTTCACCACGCTGGCTTATTGGTGGAGCTTCAAGTGGATGATGTGCTTGCAGTTACCGCCAAAACTAGTGGAAAGACTACGAGATGGACGTCGTGAATCAATCAGACCTCATCAGTGCAGTTGATATCTGCCGCGATCGCCACACGGCCCGCATGAAACGTAGGCTCCGAAACCACAGCACAGCAAGGACATATTACTGCTTACTTCTGCGCCCTCTTCACTGCTGATACTCGAGCCTTTGCTACTCAGTGCACATCTAGAAAGCCGTCGTGCACTTTTCTAGATGTTCCGCTCACATTGTCTAACAAAGCTCTACCGCTACAGGAGCAGTGCCCAGCTCTACGTCTAACATTCTGCGCTCCACCTGTAACCTAACATATGCGCTCACCGGCTGGAGGCTTTGTTGACGATTGCATGGTTCCCCTTCGACGCTGACGGCATACCACCCCATGCATAGCACTATCTATATGTTATATGGAAATGGTCAACTGGTTGAATATCTACTGTTAAATATTTCTTCAACAGGAGATATTCGACCAGCTGAGCGTTCCGCTACCTGATGAAAACATAATTTTCACATTTAAAATGTCTATCGCAGCCACCTTCGGCTATTGTCATACCCTCATAGTGTGGCAGCCCACAAACTATCAGCACATCACGCAGATGTTTTCGGTAATTGCCTGCATGCCCACTTCAGAATGTAAGATGGAGTCCAAAGACAGACTCCGCCAGCACCAGTATACCCACTACAGCTTAACAACAAGCCATACTTTCTAACCACATTGACATCTGTTCCCCGCATACAGTTCCATAAAACGCCCACAAGTTTCGATTAGGCAATCATTCTTGAGCCGTAATATTAGCGCCTACAGCGCTGCTTGCCCATGTAGCCATCTTCTGTGAAGTACAGAGACGGCGCTGACCTCCATCATAACGGACACGTCGTCAGGCGCAAACTCTGAGAGATGCTTTCATTGCTGACACCTGCTTTTCACATGAAAAATCTAGTAATTATATTTGACAAGTCGCCTATCACCCCAGGTTTACAGCCACCGTATCAATTACAAGAAGTTGATTTATCACACAGTCGCTACGGCGACATGAGCACCACTGCCTGCAGTGGCGGCCTTCTCAGAAACACCACTAATCTGGCAGCTACGGGCTGGCTTACACAGCCTAACTTAACCAGCGATTGAAACCCTTAACTTTTAAAAGTAGCAAGTCGCATGTCAACTATGCCCGTCTGATCTGTCAATTTTTGAGTTTCCTGTCAGCGTCTTCACCAGCGCATCTTTAAAATTTATATTGTGCTATGTTCCTGAGACTGAGAATTCGATCTTTCTATGCGCAAGAAATTAGCAATGAAAGCCGCCGCATATGACGTGAACATCAACGCTCAATATTTTTTCTGCCTCTGTATTGCCCTCACCTTGTTTTCCTAACCTTCTGCAGGGGTGTCTAACCCGATAACATGGAGCCCTGAAACAGATCTTGCCGCTCAATCGTCTACATGTCCCGAGAGCCCTAAAAGCATGCTGCCTAAAGCGGACGATGGCGTACACGGCATTTGCCTTCAACAGCTTTACACAAGATGAAACACCGCCATTATCCTGCGACCTAACCATGGAATGCTGAGCTCCTCATTGTCTGCGAATTGTAATAGTGGTGACCTAGGGTGTAAAACTGAGGAGATTCCGAATGTGAACCTGAACAAAATTTCGTGGGTAGCAGCTGGTGCCTGTCTGCTACGCTGTCGATAGGACAGCGCATGCGTCAGCGAATATCTTACCAGTCCAGTAGATAGTGAGGTCAGCTAGCTGCGCGGAAAGCAGCCTATGCTGTGCCCTCAAACCCCGAGCGACGCGTTCCTGGCGGCGCATGACGAGGAACGCGACAGCTTCGAGCGGGTCACCGTCGTTACAAAATGCGCGTGGCGGCCGAAAATATAAACACGTCTCCTGATTCCACTCGATGGACGAGAGAAAAATTCAACGAGAGGCGCTTATGCGCGCTACCTCATGATATAACTTGTCAAGAATTGGGTGAAGGCTGCCATGGCCCATGTGTGAATACTCATAATTTTCTCAAATGGCTGCGAGGAAGGACTTATAGAAATAGATCTGGATATTGTCGAGCTTCAAGCTTCATCCGTGCTTCGATCCAAGGAGCCACACTCTGCAACCACGTGGAAAAAGGGAACAGCTGGGGACTATACCTCCTACAATTTCTCGTCGGTGAAGAGTTTTGTGTGTTCTGCGCCAGAAGGAAGTATGTGGCAGAAAACTTTCAATGCAACGTAGAATAAAACCAAAAGGATCACGCCTTATATTTGCTAAGCACCTCAATACTTGGACAGCGAGCTGCACATAATCAAGAATTTCAGCTCCCAAGAGCGAATTGGCGATACTTGTGCGAAGTGAATATGCAGGCGTCTGGTTACCACAAACGTCAATGAAAACGCTGGGGTACGAGGGATACACCCAGCATTCTTCGTATCTACAACCTAAGCCTGAAGAGCAGCAAACTAAGCTTTCTAACCTTGTTTTCACGCCGAAACCAATATTGTCATTCCACCTGAAAACGTGGTTAAACTCGGCAATCGAAACTACAGAACTTCAAATTGCTTCAACCAACTTTGATACCTTCTGTTGTGATCTAGAGGAAAGGCGAGGTAGAGGTTTGTTAATAGCAACTAACAGTAACCTTCATTGCTTTGAAATTGAAATATCTTCTTTGTTGGAAATACTTTTTGTTGGTACTAAAATATTCTACCCGCCTTTATTTTGGCAGCATGTTACCATCTTGCCGACCAACGGCCTCAATGGGAAAGTACTTAAAACAATTAAGACATTATTACTGTCCTTTCGTCGCACATCTTTCCAAGTCATCGTCTGGAGTGGTGCCATTGGATTGGAAAACAGGTAAGATCCTTGTAGTTCCCCCAAAACATCTACGACATATTGCCTTGAGTATCGTCCTGTTTCAATGGCAAGCGTATATTCTAAACCAATGGACTATTGCAACTTTTCACGAATAATGCGCATTCTTATAACAGTCAAATTCTTTCATCCTAGTCAGAATGGATTTCTTAAGAACGTTTTGCGTGAGAGACAACTGTCACTTTTCACTAATAACATCAGCTCTCAACTAGGCTTTACATACCTGCATATTTCCTGTTTTTACGCTTCGAGAAAGCTTTCGATACAGTAGCCAATAACCGTCTTTTTTAAGCTTTCACGGCTAAACCCTATCCCCTAGTCTTAAATTGGTTACATAGTTTTTTACCGGATGCCATAAGTTCTTTTTGTGAATAGCTACTCCCCCCCTCTGTCTGCTGTGATTTCTGGTGTACCACAAGATTTCATCCTAGCCCCTTATTTTTCTAATCTACATCAATGACCTCTAAAATGATATATCTTCAGACATGCATTCATTCGCAGATGACTGTGATATTTACCTACTCAATAACAACATTTCAGATGTCCTCACTCTGCAACCCAACTTACAAGCAGTAGAAAAGTGGTGTACGTGGGATGTGGTTAATCTCCTTAAGCGTTAACAAAATCTCGCTACTTTATATTCATCGCCGCCGTTCCTATGTACACCCCACGTATTCTGTTGGTAACTCTGCAATATCTTATATATCATCTAATCTATACTTCGAACTTATCTTTACACTCAGTTTTTCATGGTCCTCACTCGTAATGGAAACGGCTAACGAAGAAAATAGCACCCTCGGCTTTCTCCGGCAAAATCTGAACTTTCCCTCCTATTCAGTAAAGCCAACCGCTTATAGATCTTTAATCAGGCCCTAACTGAAGCATGCATGCTTAGGTTGGGAAGATCACCAGACTAATCTTTCTAAAGCTCATCAATCAATCAAAACAGCGCAGCCCGATTTATCTTGTATGATTATAATTTCGTGCGAGTGTCACAGCGTTAAGGTCTAACTCGAACCTTTCTGAACTAGAAACCAGACGCACAGTAGCTACGCTCACTCTACCATATGTTTTATCGGATTCTTATTACTGAAACCGTCATACCACCTGCCTGCCATCACTCATCTCATACCAGTCCCTCCAAGTTGGTATGCCTTCAACATGCGCGCACATCATCATATCTTCATTCTTTTTTTTTTTCTACTTACAGCAAAGTGCTGGAATGATCTGCCTGAAGAAGTTGAGCACCGCTCCAGTTCGATCAATTTTAAGACTGCTATCAAAATGCTCCTTTTGTAAAACCACTCGCGCCTCATGTTAAAAACCATACTGAGGTGCATTTGAGGTATGAATACATAAATAAGTATGTGAAGAGCATCAGCCTCATTGGAGCGATCATTCAATGTGATATCTCCAAAACCTATATTTGCGTCCGATGTTTGCAAAGCGGAAGTGCCCTGGGCGATCATTGTTTCACCAACACTGGTCTTTCGGAGGGCAGCGGGGCCGGAAATTACATTGCTATGCAAAACCACAGCGGTAATCGTACAGCAGAGAGAAAACTGAAATCTGAGATGGCTCAGGGGAGGCAGACTGAAAGAGAACGCGTGAGATCTGACCGTTGTAATGAGAGACATGTAAGTAAATCTACCACACGTATAGCTGGCCATGATTCTCTTACGAGTACTTCTTCCGGGGAGCATATACTTGGATAGTTTAGACCTTGCTGACCCTGTAGAGCCACATCATAAAACGTTGTGAGCGCTAGAAATGTTAGAAGCAAGCTCTTTAGTCAGAATTTTGTAGGTTCAAGCGATATGCCGAATAAAGAGCGCAGCAGCATCCTGTAATTGCAGATGAATTCCATACCAAACACAACTTCCTTGTGCGCGGAAACCTGGCGTCATCGCAATTTGGTTAATATAAAGCTGCAACCAAACTTAACAGAATAGGTCATCTTTCAGTTATGTAAACATGTGATAGATAGCTTAATTGCTAGCGATTTAGCTGCGTTACGTGAATCATGCAGAACTTCGTATAATAAACAATTAAAAACTTCCATAGAATATACCCCTATTATTGAGACAGTTCAGGTGAGTTTTGCAACTCGCAGCAGTGTCATTGAAAGTTTTCAGTCATAAAAAGAATTCAGGACTTTTATTCAGAATGGATGCCGTCGATGCTCGCTCTTAGAAGCCCAAGAGCTGACATTTAAATTCTGTGGAAATTCGTTTTCTCATCAATGCAGCGCAGTGCCTCGCTTGTTCTCGGCGTTAGATGGTCATAAGCCAGAGAGAGTGGCGATTTCCAAGCATTTCAGCAACAAGGTGCTGTCCCTCACTTAGTTGATGGCAGATGTGTTTCTTGTGTACGCGCGTGTAGAGGTGTTTGCCGCCATCAGAAAGTTGATTGCATGTTGGATAGCGATGTGTGAGGAGGTACGCATATCTGTCTATAGGAGCTATAGTATTCAAGAATGTCTCTGAAGTTTAGCAGACACTCCCCATCAACTAAGGCGACGTGGTGCTCTCGTGTTTCGAGGTTGCGATCTCTGACGAGGGCGTGTTCCTATTCGTTTCCGGGTAGTCGCGCATGCGCTGGCACTCAGACGAGCGTTGTTTCTGGCTGGTCAACCTGATTGTCTTTTGGTTGTGATTTTGGATTGTTTAAATTGTATCAGTGCCAGATACGTGGACCGTGAGAAACATGCCTAGCATGCGAATGTTTGGGGCTGTGGGAACTGATCTCGTGATCCACGCTCTTGAGTATGGCGCTGGCTTGCCGAGAGATGCGTCCAGAGCTAACATTTAGAATGGCTGTTTGGGAGTCTTATATTTTGGTGTCGAACGAAGAAGAGATGGCTAGAGTGATAGCCTCCTCAGACGTAGTTATAGATGAGGTGCAAATGGTTTCTGCTATGTCAGGGCAGCCATCGCTGCGAACACCACTATCGCTGCCTGCGCGCCTTATGTATATAGCGAGTTCCTCAAACGTGCTAGAGGCACTCAGTGAAAGCGCTCGGGCGAAGGCGTAAAGCGGCGCGCGTGCTTCTCCTAATCAGGCAATCTAAGCGTTCCCTATCCTTCGCTATGAAGGGGAGGTATGGTAGTGCGTACGTGATTCTGCCGGTAATGTAGGTTTGTGCAAGTTGAAGCGTGTTTTATTCCGGTAAGCCGGTTTTTCTGTGTGCCACACTTTTTATCAGCTTGATTGCCTGTAGGTTGTGATCTTGGATTCTTTGAATTGTATCGGTGTCAGATACGTGGACCGTGAGAAATATGCCTAGCATGCGAATATTTGGGACTGTAGGAACTGATCTCATGCCCAAATTAAGCAGATTATTTGGTGTTGTGCCAGATCGGTGCGGTTTGCACATGAAAAGTGCAGATTTCGTGGGGGCGCATGACAGTCCTCTCTTATTTACATAGGTGAAAATTATATTTGGCGCTGTTTGTAAACGGTGCTCTATATCCGCGTCGTTACCAGAGCCTAATGTCATCGGCATCAAACCTCTATTGCAGGTTGGGTATTATATCAAGTAATGTGGGTAACCCCAACATGGCTATATTAAAGACACTCGGACAGAGGACCACTCCCTGTGGAATACCTCGTGCCCCGACGGAACTGTCGTTGAGTAAGTACGCATAGCGCTCAATCGGAGCGAGTATGACAATAGGATGAGCGAGGAGCAGGCATATCCGTCCCATTCACAATAAAGCTTGCTGAAATTATTCCGTTAATTTTAAACCTTAAAAATTAATCATCTGTCCAGTCTCTAGACAATATCTGATGAAGTGTGTACACGCGCTATGGATGAACAGCTCGTCTCCCGCGCTGTGAGGTCTTGGATCAGCGGACAGGTGGTCTCTGTTCAAAACGCGATTGTGTCTTCTCCTGCCATACATCAAAGCAAAGTGGCAGACTACGCAAAGCACAGCTTTCGCATCATTCTGTCTCTGTGCTAATTAGCTTCACTGTGCAGCCACCGCAGAGGGAATTGCTCTTTGACGAAAGCGACCTCCTGCTTTCAAGCTCGCAATGCAAGCGGAAAACCTAGTACATAATACTTGTGTGTCACTGTTTCCAAGCAATGCTTCGTAAAAGCTACACAGTTTATCCGCATATGATTCCTAGCAAATTATCGAACTGTTATCTTGCAAGCGCGGTCACATCTGCTAATATGATATATACCACGCTTCCTAGCCAAGGCTCAGTCCTAAATATGGGTTAACACAGCATCCTAATATACTTTGTTATTACCTCACTCGTCCTTAGTATACTCGCCAGTTCGTTTTTATGAACGAAACAATAAGCTTAGGCTTTAGACAGAGCTGAACTACATTCAGTTTTCTTAAACTAGGGAAGGCATTTTTCTCTCAAACGTAATATGTACAGGAGAAAGCATGCCCTAGCAAAGGAGCCCTACACTTCACTCACCATGATGTATAGCTTCTGTCGAAAGTGTAAAGCCCAGATGGTCTGCTTCATGGCCTTTGTCGAAAGGGTAACTTCCAGAGGGTCTGCTTCTGAGCCATATAGTGGCGCTGCTTCAGCGTAAGTGGAGGAATAGATTCGAAAAATTGGAAATGCGATACAAGCTGAGCGAAGTGGCTCAGCAGCAGACCTCCAAGGCTCTACACTCTTCACACAGACGGTACATCTTCATGCAACAGGTGAAGCGAATAGTGCTTGCAAATATTGTAACGAGCGAGGTTTTATTTTTTGTATGAGAAGCGTTGGAAGCTTGAGTTCGCTTGCTAGAGCTCCCAGTACGAGTCAACCTTTCGTCCTCTTCCTTTTTGACGATTGTCCCTTTCTCGTCGTCGTCTCCCCCAGTCTGAACATCATACTTCCCTCTACGCAGCCGATGCCCGATGGACGAGCTAAACGATAGTTGCGTGATAAGGGTTTCAGACGAGCAACATGTACGACTTCACTTTTCACGGAACGACGGCCGCTGGTCTTGAAGCGTACGATGCGGTAATTGAACTAGCTGAGTTAGGCAAGGACGACAAAGGGTCCATCATAGTGGCACAGCAGCTTTTGGGACAAACCCCGCTTCCCGACAGGCCACCACAGCAAGACCAAATCCCCTGGTTCATAAGTGACGTGATGGCGGTGAGCGCCGCAATGAGCTTTTGAGCGATACTGAAACGCTAGAATACGAAGGCTGGCAAGGCGGTGGGACTCCTTGGCAAGGCACAGTGTCTCCGCGGCCGAGGAATATTCATCAGGAGCGGCAGGAAGGGGGAGGATGCTGTCCAGGGTGTATCGTGGGGAACGAGCGCAAAACAAAAGGAATGGGCTGAAGCCAGTAGCCTTGTGGCGGGAGGTATTAAAAGCGAACGTGATAAACGGTAGGACGCTGTCACAGTTCTCGTGGTTGGAATCAACGTACATGAACAGCATGTTCATGATAGTACGGTCCGTGCTTTCAGTTAGGCCATTCGTCTTAGGATGGTAAGTCGATGAATGCCGAAAACCACCGGCACACGAACAAAGCAACGCCTCCACAATGTCGGTGGTCAGGTGGCGACCACAGTCGGTAATAATCGCTCTCGGGGGTCCGTGGCGGAGGAATGCTGCCCGAAACAGAAAGCACAACACATGAGATGCGGTGGCTATGGGTAGGGCTGCCGTCTCGCAATGCCGAGTGAGGTAGTCAACACAGTGGCAGGGCGCCAAGAAGATCAATAACCACTTGCTCAAATTATACACGGGGTGGAGCCACGGGGTGAAGGTGACGCGCTTCAGTGCTTGTGGGACGTTTATAGCTCTGACACTGAGTGCAGCAGGCAAAGTACCCGCAGTTCTAAGAGAGTTCTCGCAGTTTCAAGATGGCGGGAGGTAGGGTCATCGTGCATGGCCTGCAAAACAGAGGTATGCAGGCTCTTCGGAACGAAGAAGAGGAAGCGGGGGCCAGCAGAAGAATAGTTCTTTCATAACAGGCCATCACATACACAAACGTTGTATCCGCCTGATAGGTCTTGAGCTTCTACAAGAGAGGGTTTAGGCTTGCGTTGCTCTTTTCTTGGAAGTCGTCGTGTCGAGGACAGCCGGTGACACCGACTCGATGCTACTGTCGAAACTATCGGCATCAGGATACGTCGTAGAAAGGGGCAGGCGTGAAAGACAGTCTGCGTCAGTGTGCCAACGACTATTTTTCTACATGACTGTGAAATTATACTCTTGCAGCCGCAGAGTCCATCGTGCAAGACGGCCGCGCACGGGTCTCTGGGGTTAATTAAGCAACAGAGCTCATGGTGGTTGGTGACAACAATGAAGCGGCATCCATAAAGATAGAGTTGAAAACGCTGCGTAGCAAAAATGACGGCTAGGCGTTCCTGCTTTGTTACGGTGTAATTCCGTTCCGGCCTACTAAGTGATCGACTGGGTAGGCTAGAACGTGCTCCCCGGCTTCGGAGCGCTGAACAAGAATAGCGCCGATTCCAACACCACTCGCGTCGGTATGAACCTCTGTGGGCGTCGATGAATCGAAGTGTCGGAGCGCGGGATAAGACATGAGAAGAACTTTTAGTTGGCAGAAGGTGAAGTCGCCATCAGATGTACACTTGAAAGGCACATCTTTGTGAAAGAGGCTCGTCAAGCGGGGCGCTATATCCGCAAAGCGATAAATAAAATGGCGAAAGTACGAGCATAAGCCCAGGAAGCTCAGCAGTTGATTAACGAATTGGGGTGACTGGAAGGAAGTGACCACTTAAGTCTTGGTGGGATCAAGTCTTACACTGTTTTTATCCCCGGGGTTCCTGAGAACAAGCACTTGACAAACTCCAAAGCAAAATTTTTTCAAATTCCGCACCAGGCCTGCTTTATGCCTACAGTCCAGCACAAGGTCTAAATGGTAGTTGGACTCGCTGAACGTACTCCAAAAAATTACATCCTCCGGGTTACACATGCAGACCTCCAATTTTAATCCGCGAAATATAGTATCCATGAATCTCTCGAAGGTGGCTGGTGAATAACACAGGCCGAATGTCATTACCTTAAATTCGTAAAGGCCATCGGGTGTAATAAATGCAGTTTTCTTTTTGTCGGCTGTATGCATTGGTATTTGCCAATAAACGGATCTCAAATCTACGGAGGAAAACGAAAAGTAGGACGCTGAAGAAAGGCAGTCGATGGCACTGTCTATACGTGGAAGAGGATATCCGTCTTTCCGAGTCACTTCATTTAGACGAAGATAATCTACGCAATTGCGCCATGTGCCATCCTTCTTCCGGAAAAGAATCACTGGTGCAGCCCAAGGAATAGAAGACTCTTGAATAATGCCCTTCGTTAGCATCTCCTGAATTTGTTCGTTATTCACTTTTCGTTCTGCTGATGACACTTGGTAGGGTTTTTGTCGGAGTGGATGTGAGGCAATGGTGTAAATTCTATGCAGGGTCCGTGAAGGAGGAAATAAATGAGCCCCATCTGACTGAGAGAAGGCAAACAAGGATAAGTGTCGCCCTATAATACCCGACAGGGCACGGCGCTCCTTCGTTAAGAGCGAGGGATCAAACACGCGAACTAATCGCGATTCATCCAAGCACTCAGTCACTTTCGTGTCGATGGCGTCAGTAACCAAGGCTACAGATACAGGCGGGTCGGCGCTACAGGATGTAAGTTTCAAGCCTTTGGGCAGAACAACAGTGGCGCAATTGACAGTCCAGAGCGCAGTGCGACCTTTGGCGACAGACACCCAAGCATGCGGAATAATTAGCTTTTTCTTTACGCAAGGGTCCATTGGTTCGACACTTGCATCAAACAGGACGACGGCGGTATCGCAGCGGAAAACCGGCACGCACGCAGCTGACGAAGGAGGCACAATGTTATCTTTGAAAGCAGAAAACACGGTCACATCACTGCACGCGTCTTCCATCAGAGCTGAGTTAACACATTCGCCCATGATAATCTCGCCAGTGTGACAGTCGACGTTGGCACACACATGTTCAAAACGTTGAACCCGACAATGACATCATGCATTGATCGGGAAATCACCACCATTTCCGCAGTGAACACTTCACCACCTAAAAAGACTTCAACACAGCACACTCCAATAGCTGGCAACGGCTCGCCACTAACGCCACAAAACTGCACACTTTTGTCCCACTGAAATAACACTTTCCGCCTCAGGCGATGCTTGAAATCAGCACTCATAACTGATATGATGGTGCCAGTATCAATCAAAGCCATAACTTGCGCGCCATCAACTAGCACTTGAACTTTGTTCCGTAGCATGAGTACAGGTGGAGGTATCTGCTCCAGCAGCGTCGTCCAGAAATTTCACCTCCTTGGGTTGTGTCTACTAGTTTTTCGGCGGAGGGGAGCGGCGCCGGGGAGATGTAGAACGGCGCGCGTGGGAAGCTGGAGGCGGTATCACGCTCCTGTCTTATACCGGTGAATGATCCCGGAACGGCACAAGCCACGAGTCTCCGGAAACAGGAGTGTAGGGTGGATGCCTTGAAGGGCCAGGGAGGTAATCTTGCTGTGAGGCGTAGGTCGAGGAGCCGTAATAAGGTGTTTTGCGTTGAGTACAGAATAGCGAGATGTGGCTAGGGTGACCGCAGCGGTAGCATACAAGCGAATATCGAGGAACAGGCGACGCTGTCATATAGACGCCATGCGAAGCGTTGCGACGAAGGTTGCCGCCATACTGCATTAGTAACAGCTGGTAGTAGCGGGTCCTTTGCCTGGGGGGCGCTCTCGGCGTGTTCCGCGGCCTAAGCTCCTGTGGTTCCCGGTATTCATCTGTCTGCTGCATCAAATACGAAGGAGGGAGAGCTGAAGAGTCCCAAGCGAACTCTAGAAACCGAGCTAGTTCTCAAACTATCTGGCGGACGATGGACTGCAAACCACGAGATGCTGTTGGGTTAGTATCGTCAACAGCGGCCACCGACATCACTTCAGCCAGACGCCCAAAATTAGGGGTGACGCATTTTAAGCGTCTAAAACGTTCAGCAGTCCTGCATTACGTCGGCAACGGTGTCGAGCCTTCACTTGCCGATTTGGAAATTGTAGATATCTTCCATGAGCCCTTTTAGTAGAGGGCCATACTTGTCGTCTTCGGTCATGAGAGGAGATATAGGCTTGCGCAGCGTTAACACTTTCTCGATGTACTTCGTGCAAGTCTCGCCGGGAAGCTGAGCTCCTGAGAAAGTGCTTGTTCAGCCCTCTTCTTCTAGGCATCAAAATCGCCGAAGCAGTTCTTAATCTCTTCGACGAAGCGGTCCCATGTCGTGAAATTATCGTCGTGGTTGTCGTACCCCGTTAAGGCCGTGTCGGTAAGCGCGAAGACCAGCGTTGACTAACTGGACGGAAGAGTCCCACTTATTATACCGGCTCACCCGCTGATAATGGATCAGCTATTCATCCACATCTTTCTCGAACGAGCCTCTGAACGAACGAGGCTTCCAGTGATGTCGCCATGAGTTGCTAGGCCTAGTCCTCAAGTCTTTGCCGACGAGAGACATCGTAGGACAGATGGTTTTAGGCCAACAAGACGGTGATTTCGGCGCGGTTCAAGCAGGGGTTCCGTCTTCGGGGTATCTGGGGAACGTGTACGCAACACCTTCAATCAACATGTTATAAGCGAGGTTTTATTGCCCGTATCGGAAGGGTCCGAAGCTTCCGTCCGCTTCCTAGAGCACCCTGCACGAGCCGACCGTTCATCCTCCGCTCTTTTTCGCCATCTTCCCTTTCTCGTCGTCGTCTCAATCTGGGCGTCACAATATAAACATGCACAATACGTGTTTCTGTTTAAACACATCTTCATTCTTAAACCCAGCGCTCCAAGACTGCCGGGCGCCTAAATTCTGTAGACTTAGGCATAAAGTTTACTGCATGGTCTATAGGCAAATTATCTCCTAAACAAAATACTGGACAGATATGCTCAAAGTTCCCTGCACTTCAACATATGGTTCTGATATAAGAAACGAACCATTCTGGGTACTTTCAAACTAAAGCCTCTCGTTTGCGGATTTACTGATAGACGTGACAATAGCATATTCAGCCAAACATCTAGTGTTCTGGTCGAGCATACTAATCAGCTAAACCTTCGAATTGCCTGACTCCACTCTACTGCAGTAGTGAGGGGGAGAAACGGAGGCCCCCTTTTTTTTTAAGAATCTTAGTATGATTAGGATATCAGTCAACAGACTTCATGTGACCTAAGAATTCATGCTAGTCATCCATTCCCATGAGGATTTCAATTACGTTTTAGCATAAGGAGCTTGTCTAGGCGACTCCGATTAGTGCCACTCACTTAAGAAATATAACTTCCTAACAGGAGAGTTATTGTAACCTTGACGAACGCGAACATAGGCGTTCTAGTTTCCGATGCTACATAGCGCTGCGCCACTGCTGCAGCTAAACACCTCACACGTTATATATGTACTCTCCGGCCTGTAATATCAATTTATCGTTTTATTCAGCTTCCCGCATTCTAGCGCGCCAATCTACTAGTTACCTGAGCTGCGTCGTCGGCAAAGTACGTAAACGCCAGACCAGGTTACCTCTGCTATTGCAAACTTTGCTGCACTTCTCTTGGATGTCTGATTGTTACCCGACTAAGGCTTATCTGTATCATCGTAAACTAAGTCATCATATTCAGAAAGGCCGATTTTTTTTTAATGCTGCTTCAGAGTGGTTAAATTTTATATCCTCATATCCACAGCTCACGGATGCTAGTAAGTTTCAATTAAATGAATTGTTACTCCGCAATGCATTTAATTCTGCGGGAATTGGAATGGAATTATAATAAAAGTATGGTGGAGAAATCACTGCAGTAATCTGCCTTATAGCCCTTATCTGCGAATTCACGAAAAATTACATATGCATCAAGTTGTAAGACGCCCGACTACTGTCCGGAATACCCTGGTTCGAACCGGAGCTCGGAGGCTGCGTTTCGATGGAGGCGAAACGAAGAGGCTTCCGTGTGCTGTGCGATGTCAGCGCACATTCAAGATTCCCAGGTGGCCGAAATTACTCCGTAGCCCTCCACTACGGCTCCTCTTTCTCTCTTTCCACTTTAACTCTCGCCTTTCTCCCTTCCCTTACGGCGCGGTTCAGGTGTCCACAGACACAAGTGAGACCGATACTGCGCCTTTCCCTTCCTGTGAACCAATTATTATTATTATTATTATTCATCAAGTTCAGTACGTACCTCTCTATCAAACTGCTTCTCCCATTCGTGCACAGTACGTGTTTCATAAACATCATTTCGAGCGTCGAGCATCATCTGAAAAAACCAAATCGTATTTACAGACTTAATACCTCGCCGACTTTCTAAATTTAACAGCAGTCTCTAGAAATAAAAATTAATATGGTTGAAAATTAGGCATTATGTTTTGTGCAGGTAAGTTTGTAGCAGCGATAGGTTTTGAAAAAAAACATCCCTTCACACCTAAGCACACGCATAGCATCCGAAGAATGTCAGTCAGCCACTCTCAGTGTCCACTGGTTTCGCTTCATATAGTTTTATTGTTGCTCGAGTTTTGCACTCAATCAGCGCATTTTCACGACTAGTGACTGACAAAAGTATCAATCAAAACGTTCCTGTAATATTTGGCGGTGCGCTGCCCAAGGATTAAATCTTTATAGTCCTGCAAATATATTTTTTTCTTCAGAAAAAATAATCTTTGCAATTTTGTCAATAATATATCTCATTACAAGACTGGTACTAAAGAAATCGGTCATATTTCCTTTTCTTCATATTCCTACTAGATGAAATATTGCTTGCTTTATTTACATACAGCCTTTCCTTTTACAATCCCGATTTTCAGCCTGTAGAAAGCACATGTAAATGATTTAATTCTCGTCATAACCTTGAAGCTACAGGTGAGTTGCTGTAATTCTTGAATCCCAAAATCCAACTAGATTCCGCATTACCACGTAGAGATTTCAAAGATGTTGGCTTATATTCTACTAGAGTAACTATTATACGATATATTGTGTGAGTTAATTTCGGACATCCATAAGAACAGCGAACATGAGGACACAATGCAAAAGTAATGCAATAGCTCTAACTGACAATTCAGCGATGGCTTTCAGCGCTAACGGCTGTGCCCTATTCTTCTTTGTGCCTGAGTTCCATCAAATGCACTGTTATGTATGTTGAATAACAAATTACCCGTATACATGCGCGTTCATTCCGAGTTCTTATCCCATGTAGGAGGCAGTGAAAGCACAAAGAAGTCTTCCTACTCTTCCTTATGCCTCTTGTGAGCACCAAGCATACCAACGGTGGCATAGCCAGCACTTTGAAATACTCGGCTATTATCGCTTTCTCCGTGCAAAGCTATAATGTATTTATTCTATTATCCAATTGCGTGCCGTGTTCCGAATTGTTTATATCCAGCAGCTGAAACCGAGCATGCAGAGATAAAGCTGGCATAGGTAACTGAGGCCATTAAATCAATGTCGTTAGAGTGAGAAAGAGCGTCGACAGCCTTCTCTCAAGAAACCACGTCATGCTTTTGCCGAGTTAACTCTTAACGGTAATTATCAATTTGAGTATCCGTTCCGACCCACTATTTCTCTGTAAGCTGCCGATTAAGCAACAGTGTCGGCCATGATGGCAGGCTTAAGTGATTTTTCTACAAGCGGCGATATATATTCTCACGAATAACGAAAGACGACGAATTTTTTGTACTTTTGTGTGGCCTGTATGCTATGCCTGCTCCCTGATTATCCTAATATCGTACCTCGTAGCACCACTGCAGCACTCACGGAGTATTATTTACCCACCACGGGGCTGCATATTAGCGCGGTTAAGGCCGAACTACCAACTTGTCTTAGCATGTTCATTCCCATGTGATGCCACATTTATACCATTTGTGTTTCATAGCGCTACATATTATCGTGAACAACAAAATAGCAAAGTCACTAACTCTATAATCAGGCCAGTCTTGTTGTTTCTGCTGCTGCCCCACACGGAGGCGCCATTTTGAAAGCATGTCAGATGCCGCTTCCAAATGTGACATTCCATCGACGCTGAATCACATCAGTTCTCAATTTACTACTGTATCGAACTTACTCGATGCCACCTCCCACTACGTTCCTATCCGAGCACTTATGGGCACCGGTTCGTGTATATCAATCATATCCTTCACCGTCTCCACTGCAAGGTTCTCCTGCCTGCAACATCTCATTTGGGAACGTTGCAGCAGGTGCAGTCTTTGTCAAAAGCGTAGAGCACAGGGGGTTTGCTTCTGAGCCACTTCGTGCCGCTTGTAAGGCCTTTCCAATGCTCCGAATCTCTCCATGGTAATAAGATTTCTGTTTTACGCTATCCAATGGGAAAAACTTTCATTATTGCTAAATCAGCGCCCCTACATGGCTCAAAAGCAGACCCCCGGGCTCTACACTTTTGACAAAGGCTGCACACCTGCTGTAGATAAACTGCACCACATGCATTTTCAGTCTGCGACAGAGCGATCTAAAAAGGAAGCATTGAGGCAAACCTTCAGCAGATGGTGACTATAGTGGCCCATATTCACACTGATGCGTCCATACGCATGATGCTTGCTGGCATTCGCCTTCAGTGCTCCCAGAAATTAGAATTTGTGTACAAACGCCCTGATTTTAGTCCCAAAACGCAGCTTTCACTTCATTCAGGGCCAATTCCACAAATGCAAGAACTCCGAGTACTGGGGTGTTTCATTTCGTAACGTCGCAAGCCACGCACCTCAGTGGCTCAAAACCGCAAGGTGGCAAGGTAGGAGACAAGGTAAGTCTCTTTGTCACCCATGTTTCCAACAAACGCGCCACATGGGCAACAAGAAAGAAAACAAACAATCAAAAATAAGTATTTCACAAGAACTACACCACGCCACCCGCTTAGTCCGGAAATATTTTATTACATTTCGAAAGAAACAAAGCTTTGACGTCATGTTTCGCCCCACCAGACGGGAAGCAGATCAGGATCCATACGTGTATGATCCGGTCAGGAAACAAGATCCGGTCAGCAAACGCATCAGCAGATTTAGAAGAGTGGCTAGTACCATACAGACAAGTGAAAGCTTTCATCAATTGGGATAATGCTTTAACACTAACGATCGTCTTCTTCGCGCTTTAATTCTCTGTCCGTATACGGTGCGAAAACAACAAGTCATCACTAATCACTTCAGAGTCATACAAAAAACTGTTGAAAGTGTTAGCCAGTCTAGTGAAGATGGAAAGAGCTGAATAGCTGAGAAAGTGTTAGCCAGTGTAGTGAAGATGGAAAGAGCTGAATAGCTGATTCAGTTCAAGGAAGAGCTCCTCAGTTATCCGTCCTCACTTACATTAAAAAAATGAAGCTCCTGTTTCGTCGCGTCGACCTTCAAGCCTCAAGTAAAGGTGCATCTTTTATTGCAAGTCATCAAGAAGTGTCTTTTTTCCTGACCTCGGTATGGAACCCTCCAAAACCATTGCCGAGTCTTTTCAAGAAGCGTCGACTGTGAAAAAAAATCCCGACTCCCGAGCCCAACAATATACCACCCTATATAGACCTCACCTATTGATGCCGGTGCAGTGTCCCTCGGCACTGAAAACATGCGCTAAATCATCGGTGAAGTCGAATGCGAAAAACCTCGTTGACTACTACCATCTCCCATAAGACCTCCGCCGTCGACGATGAGTGACGACGTTACATCATTTACACCGCCGCTATGCACGACGACAGCATTGACGACGACGCAACCAGATTCTGAGGTTACACTTGCGCCCAGCAAAGTGACAACTTTGCCCCACCATGACCTCAAAACATAGAAGAGCCGAGATCGGACACCATGGTCCACATACAATGCGAAACGGCTAACCAGCGACCTCGAACTTGTTGTCCACGGTGGCATAGTCACTGTCCTATTAAACACGAGAGCTGACAGTTCCGTCATCAGTGGACCGTTTGCCTCCCATCTCCAAAGAGTCGGCCCCTAAGAGTGGGCCTCCTATTCTCACCGCAGATGAGAATCAATTCATTGCGCTGTCGGGGCGAACCACAGAATAACTGTAAATTGATATTACTTACTCCATGAGATTTGTTGTCCTTCAACAGTGTTTTCCAGATGGGATTTGAGGTCTGCACTTTGTGAATTACAATGGGGTACTGATTGTCCTTTACTCAAAGCTCATCGAGCTGTCCATATATAGGGCCCTACCTGCTGCGGCACATTAGACACATCACGTTCCTCCAAATATGCGCAACGAAGAATATGATGTACCGCTCTGATCAACCTTTGATCGATCTATCAAAGGTCGATGAAATCAAATCAAGTTAATGGTCTGTGACTTCTGATTTCACCTTTACCAGCGAAGGCATCCTAGAGCAAAACATCCAGTTACTACTCGATCGAGGACTGAGAATCGCATTAGACATCTCCTATACCCTGAAAGGTCAACCTCAGGTGCTGGTGATGAACTTCGGCGAAACATACGCTATCTCCCCAGAGACACGACGATCACTTTCGTCCATGAGCTAGCAGACACCCGAGATGTATTTACCCTCCCTGACTAGACCGTTGACGAAGCACTCCCCAGGGAAAATCTTCCCATGTTCGACGTCAACCCAGCACTGTCCCAGAGAAGACAAGACCAGATGCAAACTAGCTACAGCGAGTGCTTTTTGTGAGCGTCGAACGTGAAGCAAACTGTGCTGGCAAAGCACCACATTATCATAGACGAACACGCCCGACCTCTTCGTCAAATTCGTTTCGCGTATCGCCGTGAGAACGTCACGCCATCCACAAAATCAGTTGAAGAGATGCTTCGCGACGACATTATCCAGCCATCGAAGATCCTCTGGGCAGCACCTTTCATCCTGGTGAAAAAAAAAAAACAGGACACTTCGCATTTTGGTTACCGACTCTTGAATAACATACCAAAGAAGAATGTCTACTCGCTCTCCCGCATCGATGGCACACTAAATCGATTCTGCAGCGCTAAGTGTTTCTCACCCATGAACTTGAGGAGCGGTTACAGTTAAATTAAGGGCAAGAAAACAGACCACGAAAATACTGCATTCATGGTGCCAGGCTGCCCTTCGAGTTCAAGCTAAAGGTATTCGTCCTCTGCTCCGCGCCAGCGACGTTCAAACAAGTGCCAGATGCTGTGCTGGATGGCTTAAGTGGCAGATTTGTCTGGTACACTTAGACGATGTCATTACCTTCTTTTCGGACTTCGAAGGCCACACGAGAAGGCTTCGGACAGTGCTCGACACAATGAAGTTGTCAGGATTAAAATTGAAAGCAGATAAGTGCCACTTTGCTTGCAATGAGCTGTTCCTAGGTTGGTACGTCATATCAGCAGCATGAAGGGATTTCTCCTCGACCCACAGCAATCAGCTCCGGTCACAATTTCCGCAGCCCGATGACAAAAATGACAAAAGACGAAGTTGACGCCCTTATGGCACCCGTAAGCTCCAGTATTTTGGCAGAACAGCAGCGCTCGGACCCTCAGTTGAAAGACAACAGATTACGTCGAAGGCTAGATCGCTTCTCCTCCTGCTGTGCTCATACGTCATATGTCCCTGCGTTGCACAAAGATGACCTCGTGAAGTACTTCATATCAAACTGACAACTATTCTTCTTGTCAGGCCCAACGAACTCCGAAAGAAAATTTTGCAGGCATTCCATAATGCACGGACATCAGGGCAATTTCGGATTGGGCACACTTTGCATGGGAAGAAAAAGAGTTATTACTGGCCGCGGATAATTACCGACGCTTCTCATTACATGAAAACGCGCCATGAGTGTCAGTGACGAAAGATCGTACAATGAATAGATCTATCTTGGGAAGGAAGAGAACGAAAATCTGTCTTTTTTATGTTTCTGTAATTGTTATTCATAAAGATTAACCAATTATTCCTTCTAACTGTTCTTTCTATCCAAGAACAAATAGCCATAATTCCGGTTTCATTGGCAGCAAACAGATATATTCCCTCTTTAAAATAGGCTCACAGTAATCCCTGCTTGCAACATCCACTGGATAAAACTAACGTGTTTTTGTTTCTTTTTTTTTTTTTGACCAGATGAGGCGCTGTGTTTGTGCCAAACATTCACAAATTAAACGTAGTGCATATCTCCTACAAACCGCAACCATCTAGACAGCCGCACATTTCTCGTCTAAAACACCTCATAGAACTGAAAAACGCAGTGTGAAACAACCAAAATTTTAAAACGCTTCCGGTTGTTACACCCTTTGCCGAATCAATGTGCCCACTGTTTATAACACTACGTACTCCGCATTATGATTGCATCAGTGTATTGCATCAGTGTACAGGCAATTCTGAGTTTTAACAATGCTTCAGTTACAGACGAAACGCGAAATAAGGCAGATGCAATGAAATATTAAATGGCCTCAAAAGTGCAACGTACTCAACATTTCTTTTCTAGGAGTCAGGGCAAAAAGATTAATTGGGCTATTTTCTTTATGGAAATATTTAGTAAACTCTATGCATGAATTATAGCACGTAGCTTCATTGCACCCGGCAGTTTATTCCTAAGTGGATTCTAGCTGCCATTTCGTATTAATTTCATATACAGAACTCTCGTTAGGACATAAACTCATCCCGAAATTTGAGAATTCAGATAATATTGGCTTATTTTTTTTTTTTTTTTGCATTGTAACTCTTGATTGAAAATGACACAAAACTTTGACTATGTTACATACAAAAATTGAAGCGGCGCCTATTTTATAGTTTTCTTAGCCTCTATATTCGTATTATTCTTCTGCGCGCCACAGCAGCTATACTACAGCGGAATATCCAGTTCGTCAGCTGGAACGAAATAGAGCATGAGAAGAATACTAGTATCTGCACAATTAAAGAGTCAGTAAGTCTTCCTTCGCAACAGCCTCATTGCCCAGTTTATTATCTGTCATGTTGTGCCTTTTCAAAACCCATGGTTACAAGGTGCCGCACTGCAATTTTCTGCCAAAGTAGTAGATTAGCTCGAAACCATCATAACATCAGGCATAACAGTGCTTTGAGCACTCTTCCATCATGTATATTTAACAGCGGAAGTCTACGAAGTAGAATTCTGTAGCGCACGAATGATTCCCTCACTGCCTCGTATCAGCAGTTATCCACTGCCTATTGCAAATATTTTAGTCGCTTGTGCGTGCCAATTACCTCCTTCATACCTGTCTCGTGAATATTCTTCAAAGATCTTTTATCAATAATCTTGGGAATCAGGCACCTTCATTAGCAGCCTATATCTAGTTTCATGGATTGCGAAATGCCATCCGTCGATATGCCGTCCGTCGGCAGTTTTTCAAAGCAGCATACCAGTTGGTATTACCCTTCTATCGGTCTAAACAAATATTTAAGACCAATATTTACTAAGACATAACATTGTACTCACTTTGGCAAGGTCTATTTCGAAGTCAATAATGTCAGACACTATTTTAGCAGCTTCATCACCTTCCTCTTCGGGGCTTGTGGAGACGCCGTTTGGCATCTCATCTTTTTTTCCTAGGCCTTCGAAGTCTTCTTTATTGACGTTGGTGTCGTCAGTATTCTGGGCGTCTTTGTTTTCATCGCTTTCTGAGTATTCAGTTTCCGAATCATAATCCTCATTACTCGTTTTATATTCAGAACCAATGTTATCCACGTCAGTCGAGGGTAGGTCCGAATCTATTTTCAGTTCAAAGAATAAGCTCAACACGGAGCGTAATAGGCTTTTATATGCTGTGTACACTTTGGCCTGCTTCTTAATGTTCACCATCTTGTCTGGGTAAGCTCCAAACCGAGTGAAAGGCCCTGTGACCTGCACAAAAAAGATCGTGAGCGAGGTGCTTGGCAAAGCATTGGTTTACAATCATACATTCTATAAGGAATAGTTTCGCATGATGCGCCACATCAGCACAGCGTTTAAGCTGCCAATAAGTACACCTAAAGTCATCATCATAATCAGCTGGACTATACCCACTATAGATGATGGCCTCCCCCATTTTCTGACAATTAGCCCTGTCTTGTGCTAGCTGTACCCCCCCCCATTTCTCTGACGCCCCTGCTACGCTTTCCTTCCCATAGAATCCTATTGAATAATGTTAGCGGCCATCGGTTATCCTCTTTTCATAATACATGGGCTGCCCAAGCCAATTTCTTCTTGATTTCGACTAGAATATCAGTAACTGGAATGTTGTCTCTGATCCACACACCACACTTCCTATCGCTTAACGTTCCAGCTGCCATTTTCCATTCCATAGCCCTCTGTGCTATTTTAAACTTAAGCGATAGGAAGTGAAAGGGCACGGCAGCAGGGCTTGTACGCAGATGGCTCATCCGTTCGTCTTCTTTCCGCAGATCATCGCCAGCCTGCTGCTGATACCAGCGGGACATCAAGAAGTATATCAGCCTTTCGTGATCTACCACGCGCATGTGCTACAGAATAGCAGCTTTATGCCGTCTCCTATCTTGCATCCCGCGGATGGGAACCCAACATCGTCTACTTCCAGCGGCAGGACACTCTTCAAGCCATCCACCGTGGCGCTTCACACTTCTCGGGACATAAAAGCCGACAGCGAGCTACCAGTTACCAAAGGGCACGGCAGCAGGGCTTGTACGCAGATGGCTCATCCGTTCGTCTTCTTTCCGCAGGTAAGAAGGCGCTATGGAAAATGTTTTCGCTCCAGTGAGCGTTGTCTGGTCGTGCTGCCGTGCCCTACGGTACTTCTCGGTTCTCTCAGTGACATAGTGTATCTTGCAAATTTACTATTGCTTTCCGGTGATGTAGAGACTAATCCCGGGCCCGGCTTGTCAGATCTTGCCGAACAACTAACTCAAATCGCCGCAGACATAAAGACAATAAAAGAAGAACGTCTGACATCTATCGATAATAAACTAGAACGCTTAGCATGCCTTGAAAAGAATGTTTCAGCCTGCACTGAACAAGTCGCTAGCTTGCAAAAAACTGTAACTTCCTTAGAGCTAAGATTAGACGATCTAGAGAATCGGTCTAGAAGATCGAACCTTATTGTGTACGGCATACCGGAAGACGAGGAAGAAAATTACGAATCACTGGAACGCGCAGTAAATGAAAATGTCATTAAGCATACCTTGCAACTAGAGGAAGTGGCTATTGAACGTATACATAGGCTAGGAAAACCAATGGCAAACAAAACTAGGCCAGTAATCTTTAAATTGTTAGACTTCCGAGAGAAAACTAAAATTTTGCACAACTGTCGCAAACTCAAAGATAGTGCTTACACCATTAGCGAGGACTTCTCACCGCGTGTTCGAAACATTAGGAAGAAATTATGGGAATATGGAAAACCAAGGAAGGATTCCGGTGGTAAGGTGTCATTGGTGTACGACAAACTAAAGATTAATAGTTGTCTTTATTTTTGGGACGAGGAAAAGAATGACGTGTCACCCGTAACGTCAAATTCAAACGACACAAAAAACCAGGACATCGGTGCACGAACCCTCCGTCCGCGCCGCACACAACGTCCAAAATAAGCTTCGCTAATATTAATGCTCGAAGTGTCATTGGTAAACTCGGTCCCCTCGAATCAATATTAATAGCTTACGAACCGGCATTTATAGGAATAACAGAAACCTGGCTAAACAAAGACATCAAAGATTTAGAAATTACTCCCCCAAACTATGTCATTGTTCGCAAAGATCGTTTAACTCGAGGCGGAGGCGTTGCTTTACTGATAAAAAAAGAAATCCCTTTCGTTACACTGCCTGAGGTCGAAGGAGTTGAAGCCGTTTTTTGCAAACTTTGCCTTACTAGTGGCACCTTCATTGTGGGATGCATTTACCGTAGTCCTTCTTCTGATTTGAATGTTCTACAATCATTGCACGTGTATATGCAGCAGTATGTGAAGGGAAACAAGGTGATACTATTAGGCGATTTCAATCTACCCGATATCAACTGGCACACACTACACCACCACTCACCTTGCGCAGATACCTTATTAGACATCATGCTCTCTTTTAATTTAACCCAGATAGTAACTGAACCCACTCGCGTACAAGGATCCAGCTGTAACATTTTAGATCTAGTATTTCTAAGTGATCATTTTCCCAGTCATAAAGCTAATATCGAAGTTTCATCTGGCCTGTCGGACCACAGACTAGTATTATGTGCGGTACCATATCACGATTCGCTACCTTCGCAATCAACAAAAACATACAAAGACTACAGCAGAGCAGACGATACAAGCATCATTGATACACTGTCTCATGAACAGTCGTCATTCAATGAACTCTCACATGATGCAAGCACAGACATAGAAATTTTATGGCAACGGTTCAAATCAGTTGTGTCACATTGCATCGCTAACTACGTCCCATTGAAGACTAAGAAAACGCACAAACACAACCCCTGGATAACTCGAACCGTTATCCACGCAAAAAGAAAAGTTCGCCGGCTCAGAAGAAACAAAAAAAGCCATCCGTCGCAACGCACAGTACAAAAATTAACTTCCGCCATTGACGACTTGAAATCAAAGATAAAGAGAGCCAAATCATACTACTTTACAAAAACACTTCCCAATTTCCTAAAGAATGCTCCCCAAAAATTCTGGAGTTATTTAAACCCTAAAAAACGAGATGAAAGACCAACATCTACCGAAGATAACAAACATACTGCGATTACTCTGAACAACTACTTCTGCTCCATTTTTACAAGTGATAATGGAAAACTTCCCACGATGAACTCTAGCACAGGTATGAAGATGGAACCTATAATTATAACAGAAACTGGAGTATTAAATCTATTACTAAATTTAGACACTAAGAAAGGACCAGGGCCAGATAACATTCCTAACATATTTCTACATCGATATGCTGAGTGGGTGGCCAAATTCCTTTTTCTACTCTTTAACAAATCATTATCCACTTGCACCCTTCCCAGGGAATGGAAATCAGCAAAAATAACCCCTGTACACAAATCGGGAAATAAATCTGACCCTTCGAATTTCAGGCCAATATCATTAACCAGCACAGTATGCAAGCTACTAGAGCATATTATCTTGAAACACATAAATGCCTTCCTAGAAGTAAATGATATTTTAACCCCCTGCCAACATGGTTTTCGTAAGGGCCTATCCACCATTACTCAGTTAATTGAATTAACACATGATATGTGTTAATTCAATTGTGCCTGTGTTGTGCCTGAGTCAATTTGTGAATTCATTATAGTCGATTTTCTCTTAGTATTTCAAACCTTGATTGTGCCTTGTCTGTCAATTACAACTAATACTGATCCCCTCGCTGTATCATCCGAAATCATGTAATTAATATAAGTGATATTATCTGTGTTATTCGATTGTTGTAAGCTGCATGTAACACTCGACACCATGTATCATTGTGTATGCTTTTATGCTGTAGTATAATATGCTAACAGCCCTTCCTGTTACAATCCCTGATGGGATTCACAGTATCAAATAAATAAATAAATAAATAAACTTACGTAGAACTCCTCATTAGCCTCCAGGTTTAAGCCTTATAAGTAACTATCGGTAAGATGCAGCTCTTATATACTTTTCGTTTGGGCGATACCGTGAATTTGTCAGTCATTATGTGCGAGTACGTTCCAAATGCGCTCCATCCCAATCTTACACTCCTAGTTATTTCCCTTTCGTTTTCTGTATCTGCAGTTACTACCCATCTTAAGTAGACGTATTCGCCTACCAGTTCCAGGGCTTCAATACCTATTGTGAACTGCTGTTCATTCCCAGAACTGTTTTCCTGAGTTACTTAGCAAGGCGACGTCATCACGAATCGCAGATTACTGATATATTCTTACATTGTCATGATATACACAATATACGGCATGGAAGCACTAAAAGTATTTCTTGAAACGTATTGCTTAAGTGCCACGATAACTGCACAGTCAGGTGGTTTGCGCTGTTTGGACAAAATGCTCTGTCGTTACATCTCTGTTAAAAATTTCCTCTTTTCAGAAATTAATATACACATTTGCCTCTCCTCTATGCAAAGTATTTTCGCTATATTTTGGATCAAAGGTATGGTATTTTATTAGCGGTGCAGGAAAACATTGCATTGATTGGAAATGAAATGAAATGAAAGTATGTTTTTAAAACTTTATTAAACACGTTTACCCATTTTATATACGACCTATATATATGCATTTCCACATGCTTGACATTCTTTTATGGCTGAGGGCTCTACAAATGTTGAAAAGAATTGGTAGCTTACAATCCAATATTATCTGTCACTTTTTATCGAGTTCATCATTCTGCCTTCTGGTTTCATATCTTGGGTTTTCATCACCTATAGCGCGATGCTGTACTACGGATTGTCCTCTGATTAAGCTGCCATTCTCGGTATAGCCATTTAGCTACCGGACATTGGTAGTTCATGCTAACTGTGAAAGCCCTCGTCGCCGAAGATATTGACCCTGATTTATCATCTCCCGTCCGCGACATTGTGTTCTCACCACTTCGCCTACAGCCCTAAACCATACCTATATCAAGTAGCCTCTACGTATAACTCGTCAATCTCGCGAAACTTCCTTTCCCTCCTAATTTACGACGGGGCAAATCTCTCAGAAGAATCGACCCCATTACTTTCCTCTCAACCAAGAATAGACGAACGATACATCAAACCTAGCTTGACGGCTTTAAGGCAACCTCCCACTGTTACATCGTTTCCTTTATTCGAGCTCTTTCACGAGCAATTTAATGTACGCAACGTATCACAACCTCGGTTGTGGCCCGCACGTTTTTCTCACCTCTCCGTGCCTGCTGATCATCAGATGATCGTTTGAAGATTGTCGTCTGCATCTGCGCTGCTTTTTTATGACTTCAAGCATCATACTCGTTATTAACGGAGCAAAGTGCATTTTCACAATTAATAACTTCAAGTCACTCAGCCATGAAGTGGCAGCGCAGGAACTTTCGCGTTTCAGCATAGAGATGTCATCATTTCGCCACTTTACCACTTTGCCACTTTGCCACTGCCATGTCTCTTAGCAACTTTCAAGACTTTCTGCCCCTACTAAACTTAACCAACGCTTCCGTCCTAATATAGCGCCAACTCACCCCAACCCTCATGAGTCTGTCGTTCAAAAACTATTACACACTCATCGACAAGACGCCAGATGCCAGGAAAGCCCTAAACGACACTGCTCTGCTCTTGTACTCTCTGACTGAAGCCAAATACTTCCTGTCATCAAGCCACATCTTGAGCTCTCATTGCTGTAATGAAACAGCGTGACCCGTGATGCCCACGGATTATTCGTCAAGGACCTTTAAGCATGCAAAGATCAGCTAATGAACATTCACCTTTCAGCTGTCCATCGCATGACTCAAAGACCAGTCGCACAACCTAATGAAAAATAACTTATAGCCTGCTCACAGGCTAGAAACTTGAGACCTTAACATTTCGACAGAATCACACCTTTTTGTTTTTAAAATACCCTTAAATACCGGCGAAGGGTATCACATAATAGGGAACAATTTTGCACGCTCACAGGGAAGACAGGATTCAAAAACAGCACGCCTATAGAGAGAAACAGCTGCAAAACAATACACCTCAATTGCTAGTACACTCTATGGCAGTCGCTAGCTCGTTCAACAGTTTATTCGCCAAAAGCAAAGGTGAGAATTTCAGTTCACAGCTCCAGTGGACTGTGGCATCAATGCACTCGCGCGTCTGGATGCCTTCGCTTCAGTCTAACTCAATCTCAAAGCGATATCATGCGCGTCGGTTGTTATTCCCGCTTTAATTCGGACATCTATAGGCTGCACAGCGCAAGCCAACTTACTATGAGTTACACAATTACACAATGATTTGTGACGTTTAAGTGCATTTCGGTGAGTGCTAACCAAGATTCTTAAACTACTAACGTTTAAAAGCAATGCCCCGCATAAAATCACCTTATCAATCTTTTCGTTCCTTTCACTCTTGTTTCGATTATACCCATGTCAACACCTAGATCCTCTGGCCCTTTGGCGACGTTGCTGCTCTAGAACGGTCACGACTGATCACAACCACCAATCACAGTTACTTGTTTCATATTCCCACAAGTATTATTCGCGTGCTAACATTGACGTGACTGCAATACCAAACATCGTCAAATGTTGCAAATCAGCGTACGTCGACACCTGAAAGCCGCTCATATCGCCCGCGACGCTCATAGTTTTAAATCAAATGACCTATTTTTCTATGACCTTTGTAGATGTCCTACAAAGTACTGCGGTTTATCTAGTCTGCGGACCACTTGCGGTGACAAGGCATGTCCTTTAGATCAGTAGATAGCGAGGACTTCCCAAAGCTCTTTAATGTTAAGCTGCTGTTCATACTGTTATGCTGCTGCAGCGTGCATTCCGCAATTCCGCACAGCAGTCCCTGAACCCACGCTTCCGCACTTGAGATGATATAAGGCCTTCAAAACATCGTCTTACGGCAGCTATTATAAGTGGTCTAATCCTACAAAATAATGTGCATCTAGTCACATAAGCTTAAAGCGCCTCATCACTGGCCGGCTTAACTCAGCCAAAAAGACCAAATCTTCTACTGTGCACAAGCCGCCAAACACACGTAATCAAGATTTTAATTCGAATATTTCTGCAGCGCTGCTCTAAAGCGCTTCGATCGAGGGCTGTTTTTGAGGTCCAAATATATTCTTTTGTTTCACTGTTAGAGTTAGTAGCAGGGCTGAGGCGCTATACCTCCACCATCAGCACTGGATTGTTTTAATCGGGCCATGCTCGGCTCCCACGTCTACGCACCATAAAATCAACGAGCTGAATGGAACCTGCCGGTCGATCCATTCGGCGAGTCCGCAAAAGTGCATGCCCTGAGGATAGCAGCGGCTAAGGCTCATTTCTCCTTCTGTATGCGCCCTATCGAGCACCTAACTATTTGTTTCAGCATACTACATGAACTGGGCTCACGTCCTTTTTTGCATCACTTACGTTTACAGTTTCGCAATACCAGAACAATATTCGCTCGTAGTCTGCTAGCAACACAGCTGTAGCAGAGTAACGAACTCTAGAATTTTGTTTCTCATACACTGTACAAGCGCATCTCGGTTCTCGACTGTTTGTAATCTAGCGGATTAAAAGGCAAACTCGAATGCCGAAAGAGCGTAGTTTCTTCTCGTGGTTTCCTTTTGAAAGTTCTAATAGCGCCAATCTTCAGCTTTTCGAGAAATAATTGCGACGAGCCCGGCATAATGCTTTCAGTGAATTTCAGAACTGAAAAAAAGTAATCGCCACATTTGTTCAGATCAATTTATTCGTGGCAACACCTCTTTTGGGTGACCATGAAATTGCCTTCCACTAACTCGTCGCATGAATGCATGTTGTTCATGGCAATGCTTTGCAAGTGCACCGCAAGCCTGTCATAGAACTTTGAATATTGTCTCAGACACTTTAGCGTTTCTCTAATAAAGTGTTCCTTTGCAAAAATGCGATCAAGATAGCATTTTCGCATCTCGATCGGGTTGCATTATCTCACCAGCATGATCGTATATCAGCTCTATTGTTGGCACAGAAATATGCTGAAGCGATTGCCCAGCTGGACTCAGATAAAGAACGTTAGTGAAATCATGGCATTTCTAGATTGCCTGGATTTATTTTCTAAACCCTCAGTCCCACTCCCCCTCTCCTCCTCTTCGAACACCCTGTTAGAATCGTAAACAAGAAGTTATGAACTGCTTAGGTTATGTACTCATATTTCCTGGTCTTGATCTCTCTACGACCACACAACAATGGTAGCATAGGCGGCCTAAACAATGGTTGAGAGCCTACTGTCTGCATCGTTGGTGTCACTGGTATTGATCACAAACATTTCTATGAGGACCTCTTGCCGTACAAAATATTTTGGAGCAAAACCTTCACTATGCCACCTGGGGCCAAGGTCAACGTGGGCCAGCAATTTATCTTTAAGAAGCAAAAAGAGAAAGTGTGGCTATAAACAATGTCTCACTCAGAAACCGAATCACTATCCATCCGATCCCTACCGAGCGCACAATGCACTATTCTAAATCTAGCGGGTGGAAAACAGCATAATCTTCTCTCTCTCTCTAGCATAAGATAGTAGCGATGACAATGACGGCGCAGTTAGTGACAATGATAATATTAGCGATGACAATCATGGAACATTTAGTTTATAATAGTGGTGATGGTAGTAGCGCTCATGATAGCGCCGATGACAATGACTATGCGGTACCAAAACAGTCCTGTAATGTGGTTTTTAACAATCCGAGACTAATCTCGATGTATGTCAGGCTGAGTGGGAATTGGAAAGCTGGAGAGCGTTTCCAGAAACCCCCATTCTAGTAGTCGCGATAACGAAAGCATCACGTATATCTTTTTTCTGGGTTCAGGAGAAAGCCCGCGAAATACAAAAAACCCAAGTGACCAGCCCTTTCGAGCGCCACGCTTGTGGTGCTCTCAGTCGTGGTTTCAGCGAACGAAATCAACTGCGGCCCGATGGTCCTGTTGCAGCGGCAGGGTGAAATGTTGGCGATGGTTGGAGCGAGCTCAAGCTCGCCCGTCGCCACCGAGATCTTGGCAAGGCCTGCGTACCCCAGCAGCATACAGGCGGATGGCGATATAGTACCAGCAAATACAGGTGCGAGCACGAATCTGAGTCGAGTCACATGATGTCATCTCGCCCTTTTACCCAAGTATGTACGCGCAGATTCAGTAGCTGATACCTTATATCTCATTCGCTTGTCATGACGTTCGCTGATGGAAAAGGAGGTGATGCAAAGGCATTGTTAGACTCTCGGTGGTATCGGCTGGCCGCACTCGCTGCTACGTGCACCGTCTCGTGCGCCGGCTGTCTGACGCGAGAAGCCATTGCAGACACATCGGTCTGCCGCTTTAACGGGGCCGAGGAGATGCGGCCGCAGTTGATTTTGTTCACTAAAACCACGAATGAGAGCACAACAATAGTGGCGCGCGACTGGGGTAGTCACGTGGTTTTATTTGTATTTCGTGGGCTTTCTTCAGAGTCTTGAAAGAACAACATACGTAGTGCTTTCGTTATCGCAATTAGTGGAATGGGGGTTTCTGAGGGCGCTCTCCAACTTTTCCAATCACAGTTTTGGTCTTTCATTAAATTAGAAAAATCAACATAATTAGTCAATTAAGTAATTGCAAAACAAAAAATCACCTGTAGTGCGCAAGGACGCCTGCTTCTGGGAAAAAGAGCAATGTTTAGCCTTGACAGCCTAGTAAAGAGCAGAAACATTAGTCTGCCAACCAAGATCCGTATAACTCGTGCTATGGTCTTTCCAGTTGTGATGTATGGATGCGAGAGTTGGACTGTGAAAACGGCTGACCGCCGAAGAATTGACGCGTTTGAATTGTGGTGCTGGCGAAGACTCTTGAAAGTTCCTTGGACTGCCAGAAGATCAAATGAGTCGATATTGTCGACCATAAACCCTGACTGCTCATTGGAGGGTCAAATTATAAAGCTCAGCTACTTTGGTCATCTGATGAGAAGAGAGGAGTCGCTGGAGAAAGATTTTATGTTGCGAAAGGTTGAGGGTAGCCGGAGAAGGGGTCGGCAGCGAACGCGATGGTTAGATGGCATCCTCGAGGCACTGCGGATGAAATTATGTGATGTTAGGAAGATAGTGAGAGACCGGAAAGCGTGGCGCGCCATGGTCCATAGGGTCACGAAGAGTCGGACACGACTGAACGACTGAACTGTACTGATGGCATATATATATATATATATATATATATATATATATATATATATATATATATATATATATATATATTTATATATATGGTGAAGAGGCCGAAGTATATGGGCAACATTTCATTCAGTGGCATTATTATCGCTGCGCATGTTGCACCTGAATGTGCTCGCTGTCGCTAGGTTCGCCGCTGATCTTCCTCCCAGTTAGAATTCCATCACCCCCATTTTAGATTTGGTGGAGGTTCCTAATATATATATATATATATATATATATATATATATATATATATATATATATATATATATATATATATATATATATATATATATATATATTGTAGTGTGGCAATCTTCATCTTTATAGCCACTGACATGCGTCGCGGGCAGTGATTCGAGAACGAAGAAGTTGGTCATTGTCTTTATGATTCGGTGCGCCTCACGCCCCGCTGCGAGTTTATCCTCAGCAGCTGAATCCATCTGTGTCGACTGAATAAACACACCCCTAAAATTGGTACAGGCGCTGCTGTGTACGTTCCCGTCCACCCTGGAACTAAGAAACATTGCCATCTAAGAACACTAAGAACACATTGCCATCTGCTTCCACCATGCTGGATGATACTGCCTCGACATCGCCACCCCTCCCAACCATGGCCCTGTGTTCTGGAGCTCTACTGCAGCGTGATCCGTGCCTCTTCAATGGCACGGCCGATCAAGACAACGAGGATTGGTTGTCGCCGTACGAGTGTGTCAGTAGTTGCAACAGATGGGATGACACTATCAGACTAAGTAACGTAATCTTTTATCTGACTGACGTGGTCAACCTCTGGTTTTGCAACTATGAGGCAGAACTGCCATCTTGGTCTGCATTTAAGACTTTTGCGGAAATGTTCGGCCGCCCTGAAGTTCGCAAGCTCTGAGAAGAAGAACGCTTGCACGAGCGCACTTACTCAGCATGCAGACCAGTCGTTCACCAGTTATACAGAAGACATGATTGACCTGTAAAAGCGTGTTGACCCCCTAATGTCCGAAGCGGATAAGGTCGACAACATCCTGTAAGGCGTCTCTGAGGACGTGTCCCAGATGCTCTACGTGAAAAGTCCTGCCGCGGTCAGTGACGTGATCAAATTTTGCCAGAGCTACTACAAGCTTCGTAAAAAGCGCGCTTCTACCCGGCGGTCCGGTGTTAGACACGACGCCATTTCTACACTAGTGCTGGGTGATTCTACTCCATCTGAGGACAACCCTTTGCTTCAACAAATCAGAGCCTTCGTTCAAAAAGAGGTCACTCACCAGCTATCACTGGTCCCTCAGTTACAGGATACTGGCCGCCTTGGTCCTGACATGATTCCGTCTTTGGCCCCTACCATACATCGCTGATGTCCTTCCGCCCAGTTCCATGCTCCCGCCCTGCTCTGTGCAGCAACCCAGCCCCGCGCCGCCGCAAGTAATGGCACTTACTCCCAAGTTGCGGCCAGGTCACTAACGCCACTAGCATCTCTTTCCTACCAGGCCGCTCCTTCCAATCTTCCTCCGCTTTGGCTGGGCCTGCATTCCATGTCCTATCCCAAGGGTACGCCAACGCCGTACGAACCATTGAAGTACCTCGTACAACCGGCCCATCTGCTACTATTGCAGGCTGCCGGGCCATGTTGCACGACTTTGCCACTAACACCTTCCTCCTTCTCGGCCTGACCTCTGGAACTAGTCGTACGATTCCGACCAGACCTCGCCGAGAACTCCACCCGGTTCCGGCATTGTATCTCGCGACAGTCAAACGTAACAACTCGCCAGTCATCTTCCCCTCGTCGCCGTGCCACGTCCCCGCTTTTCCGACGTTCTACCGGCGCAGTAGAGGGAAAATAACAGTCGCAGTTCCCGGGCAAAGAGCTGCGCTTGGTTGGAACTCTCCGGGTCCTCCGTGTTCTCCCGATAATGTAATAGAAGTGTTTGTCGGCGTCGTCGCAATACTCGCTCTTGTGGACACGGGCGCTGCCGTATCCGTCATCAGTGAAGCCCTTTGCCGTCAGCTTCGTAAGGTGACCACCTCGCTTTCCGACTTTTTAATTCGCACCACCTCATCACTGCGCATTCATCCCTCAGCGGCGTGCACGGCCCGTCTTCTCATCGAAGACGTGTTATACACCATCGAATTTATTGTACTGCCTCACTGCTCACACGACATCATCCTGGGCTACAGTTTCCTTTCCACTCACCGTGCCGTTATTGACTGCGCCTGCGCGGAAGTTTCCTTTTTCCTCTTTGTGATACCGTTTTGTGTGACGTCCCTACCCGGTCTGCAAAACTCCTTGTCGTCAATGACACAGACATTCCTCCATTTTTTTCTGCTCTCGTTCCACTTTCTTGTGAAAGCGTTACTACTTCGACTGTCGGCTTCACACATTCCGACGCCGCTTGACGCCATCCTTGCCTCCTGCTTCCATTTGCTATTCTCAAGTTCGAAGATGGTCTTACTGCTATGTACGTCTCGAACCCATTTTCCTGCACGTCCGTCCTGATACGCGGCGAGTGTTCCCGCCATATACAAGAACTTGGCCCCGTGCTTGTAAATACCCTTCCTGCCACCCCTACTTCATACGACGTTAACGTTCTCAGCTCTTGCGATATAGCGACAGCTTCGACACCACGCGGTGTTTTTCAACAGACTATTGACGCAATCTTCCACTCGCGCAACGCGATCAACTCGCTGCCCTCCTACAGAGCTTCACTTCTTCCTTCGACCTTCCTCACACTGCTCTGGGTCGCACGTCTGTCATTATGCACAAAATCGACACTAGTAAAAACTTTGCGCCAGAGTCCTTATCGCGTGTCAGCCTTTGAGCGCCAAGTAATTTCTGATAACGTTAATGATATGCTTCACCGGGGCGTCATACAGTCATCTAACAGTCCATGGACTTCTTCGGTTGTTTTGGTCACTAAGAAAGTTGGTTCCATTCTGTTCTGCGTCGATTACCGTAGGCTAAACAAAATCACGCGCAAAGACGTCTATCCTCTTCCACAACTCGACGGCACCTTGGATGGTTTACAGGGAGCCGAGTATTTCTCCTCTTTGGATTTGCGCTCTGGCGACTGGCAAGTGCCGATGGCTGACGATGACGGCTCAAAAACTGCCTTTATAACACCAGACGGCTTATACGAGTTTAACGTTATGCCCTTTGGCCTTCGCAATGCCCCGGCTACTTTCAAGTGCCTGACGGACACTGTTCTTCGTGGAATAAAGGGACAGACCTGTCTTTGTTATCTGGATGACATCGTAGTTTTCTCTACCGACTTTTCTTCTCACCGTCGCCACCTGAAGCATGTCCTCACGTGCCTCGCCGACGCTGGGCTTCAGTTGAATTTGAAGAAGTGCCACTTTGCCGCCCGGAAATTTGCAAGTTTAGGCCATGTAGTTTCTAAGGATGCCATTCTTCCCCACTCAATCAAACTTCGCGCAGTTGAAGAGTTTCCGAATCCAACCTCCCTGAAGCAGCTCCGGAACGTTATCGGCCTCTGCTCCTACCTTCGACGTTTCATCTTGAACTTCGCCACTATCATCTCTCCTCTGACCCAGCTCCTCGCTGGCAGTTCAGACCTTTCAACCTGGACTCCAGCCTGCGATAAAGCATTCGACATTTTACGGCGCCTTTTGGTTTCGCCTCCCATTCTCCGCCACTTTGAACCGAATGCGCCTACGGAGATTCGCACTGACGCCAGCGGTGTTAGGCTCGGTGCCGTCTTCACCCAACGTATGCCTGGTTTCAGCGAGTATGTGGCGGCATACGCCATCCGAGCATTGACGAAAACGGAATCTAATTATTATGTAACAGAAAGAGAATGTTTGGCCATTATTTGGGCCATTGGATAATTTCGTCCCTATGTCTATAGCAGATTGTTCAATGTCCTGACCAATCACCACGCTTTGTGCTGGCTGGCCTCTCTGAAGGACCAGTCCGGCCGCCTCGCTTGCTGGGCTCTCTGTCTCCAGGAGTATGACATTCATGTAATTTATCGATCAGCCCTGAAGAATACGGACGCAGATGCTCTTTCCCGCTCACCTTTGCCTTGTGGTTACTCGTCAGACCACATCTGTGCTTATGATTTCTCGACCCTTGCTACTCTTGGCATGGCCACCAAGCAGCGGAACGATCCGTCCCTTACGGAAATCCCATATGTGTTCCAGATATGGAACATAAGCTCCCAGATACAAATATATAAGGCAGCAAATAAGACCTTATCTGGGCCAGTTAAGGTCATATATGTGCAAAATGTTGCCCTTATATGGCTCAGATTTGGCCATATCATGCAACATATAATCCATATCTGAACGGGTAGCAAGACCTTATATGGCTTGATCAGGGGCAATTATGGTATCCTCGCGACCTTATGTGGCCTGATAAAGGGCATATATGGCATCGTCATGACCTTATATAGACAGACCAGGGCCATATGTCTGGTGTCAACAGGACTTTATATAACCTCATCGGGGCCTTAATTATGTAGGCGCCATAGTTATTGTATATTAGCAATATATGGCCTTCGTCTACCTTCTGCAAATATCCAATATTGGCATCATGTCGTCGAGCTTCAATTTTTCTACACTCAGCATGGCCTGCATGCTTATGTTAATTGTATCCAATTTAGAAAATATATAGCTACGACTCTTAATATTTCAAATATTCTGCAGATTTTGCTGCACTATAATTATTACACCATGTGTTCCTTAATCCAGGAGGGCGCTGGGTTATAGCTACATGCTCCTCTTTCCGTCTACTAACTCGCATTTTCATTTAAAATGCGGCCGCAGTCCGGTGCACAAAAGCATGGTCGGTTAAGTTGAGCGATTCAAAATATCAAGAAAATGATGGCAGTTCAGTATACGGCCCCCTCCACGCTGTCAGACGGTGACTCACTCTCAGAGACAGCTGGCGGTTGCTTCGTCGAGGGCTGCAGTGGCTAGACAGTGACTCCTTCTCTTGCGCGTTCCCCTCTTCCCTCTCAGACAGCGGCGGCCCCTGCGTCACTGGCTCGCATTTCATCTCTCCTCCTCGCTGCCACGCTCTATAGCGCGTAGGCCTCGCGCTCTCCGTTTTGTGTGTGCTTGCTTCTTTCCCCTCCCCCTTTCAACTCCTTGCGCCTAAGCACTTGGTATCTCGTTCCTTTTCGGTGGCAGACATCGGAGTTCGGTGCGGTTGGCGGGCGTGCTACATGTTGTGTATGCTGGTGTGTGTGTGTGTGTGTGTGTGTGTGTGTGTGTGTGTGTGTGTGTGTGTGTGTGTGTGTGTGTGTGTGTGTGTGTGTGTGTGTGTGTGTGTGTGTGTGTGTGTGTGTGTGTGTGTGTGTGTGTGTGTGTGTGTGTGTGTGTGTGTGTGTGTGTGTGTGTGTGTGTGTGTGTGTGTGTGTGTGTGTGTGTGTGCGTGTGCGTGCGTGTGCGTGCGTGTGCGTGCGTGTGCGTGCGTGTGCGTGCGTGTGCGTGCGTGTGCGTGCGTGCGTGCGTGCGTGTGTGCGTGCGTGCGTGCGTGCGTGCGTGCGTGCGTGCGTGCGTGTGTGCGTGCGTGTGTGTGTGTGTGTGTGTGTGTGTGTGTGTGTGTGTGTGTGTGTGTGTGTGTGTGTGTGTGTGTGTGTGTGTGTGTGTGTGTGTGTGTGTGTGTGTGTGTGTGTGTGTGTGTGTGTGCCAGCGCCTGTTCGCTATTAGCTGTGTGCATGTAACAAAAATGCGACAGCAAACCTACAAGAGCTTCAGTTTGACCGTCGGCACAGAGGAAATTACTGTGTCCCACTGCGAGTGGAAGCTGCCTCCCCAGCCTTGGCAACGAACCTGATAGTCGATTGAGCTTTTCGGGGCTTCTGTCCTGTGTGGCCAGGCCAAATCTTCACCATTGTGTCGGATCGCACCCTCATCGTGCCGCCTCATCTTCATGCCCGGTCACCAAAACCGTGAGCTTGTGACTTCTTGTCGGAACTAGCACTTGCCAGCCTCAGGATATTGTTCACTTTATTATTTTGATGGAAAAATAATTTTCCAATCTGTAAATTGGATGGTAATTGCCAGTATGTGATATTTTTCCGTACATTTCGTTGCTAATTTGTCTTTCGCTCCAGCAATTTTGACAAATTTCAGTAGGTGGATAGGGTCCTTCGTTATTTACTATTATTATTTGCATTACCTAAGTAGCTTCATGCTTGATTTGGTTTAGGGGCAGAGCTGTCGCTGTCATGGCAAATGCCATCGGACATGCTTTTTTGGTTTTCTCTCCTAATTTGAAAAGCAACCACAAGTTAGGCGCGTTCGCTCATTTTGCACTGCAGTCTCTGCTTAAGGTAACACCAGTACTTCCTGACAGCCTATATGTACTTTGCTAAGGTTTAGGTATTAGTGTGTGTTTTATCGCGCTACACTTTAGCGGTACCTTTTCCGGGTGTCGACAAACCTTTAAATTCCATTTTAATAGTCTAGTTCGATTATTAGCCGTTTATTTTATTTAGCTTCGCAAGTAAACCAGCTCAAACTAAAAGCATTTACTGGTTAAAGCTCTGTGTGTAAAAAAGTAGAATAAAAATGTAATATCTAATTTATTACGTTAATGTATTTCAGTTTAGCTTTTCGTGTAGACATTATTCTGTTCAGATATCTCATTAGTTTGATATAGTATCGCGCGTAAATGAGGAGAATCTCAATATTTGCTAACGGATGAGCATGTCTTTGACCCTCGGTATACACGCGTAATTCAGGACCGCCTTTGAGCGATTTCATATAGGCAGGGAAAAAACAAAACCTGTGGTTTCAAAGCTATTTTCCTGTAAGGTTTGAAATAAAAGGGGAAATTCAGGTTTCCCTTGGCAAACTTGATTGAGCGTGCGTTCAGCTGGAATACTGAAATTGTTTTGTGTGTGTTGTAATAAAGTGTTATGTTGATATGCAGATATATAGATCTATAGTTCAAAACCTACCTGCCATGCGGGCTAGATCTTTAAATCAGGAATTGGGTAGATAAGGCATATCTGACCAGATATGCCTTATCTGGTAATCGAAATCATGAATTGGGCAGATCAGGCATATACAACCAGATATGCCTTATCTGATACTCGAAATCAGGAATTGGGCAGATATGCCTTGTCTGGCCTAGATCTGTCTTAATATACCATATCTGCCCAATTCCTGATATAACTGATCTGGATTTTTTTATAAGTCCAGATATGGCATTTCCGTAAGGGGTGGATCACTGCACTTTTAGACTTTCTTTCAAGTCCTACTTCCGGTCATTCATCCACAGCCCTATTCCGGCAAGCCCAACATTTCTCTATTCACGAGTCTCCTCTGTCGCCGTAATTATTTGCTTGACTGACGGAAATGGCTTCTAGTCATCCCACGTCATCTAGGCGCCGACATTTGTGCTGCGTCTCATAGCGGCCCACAGTGCGCCCACTGTGGCATATTGAAAATCAACACGCGCCTCCACCTGCGATTTTACTGGCGTGGAATGTTCCGCTTCGTAAGAATTACGAGCACGCTTGCGAATCTTGTAAACACCGAACAATTCCTCAGACGTCCTTTGTTTCGTTTCAGCCGTTACCTTGTCCAGCTCGTCCAGTTGACCGCGTTGGCATAGATCTCTATGGCCCTCTTGCTACTAGTCCCGCTTGAAGCCGGATAATTATCGTGGAAGTAGACCATGTTACACGCTACACTGAAACCTCACCGTTACCCTCTGCCTCCGCATGAGACGTCGCTTTGTTTCTTCTCAAGAACATAATCCTTCGCCACGGGACTCCCAAGGAACTACTCAGCGATCGTGGACGCATTTCCTTGTCCGACGCTCTTCAGGCCCTCCTGAAAGAATGCCGTATCATTCACCGCACAGTTAATTCTTACCACCCACAGACGAAAGGCCTGACAGAACGCTTCAACCGTACTCTGAGTGACATGCTGGCCATGTACATGAATGAAGCTCATTCCAACTGGGACCAGGTTTTTCCCTTCATAACCTACGCGTACAACACTGCGACACAGAGCACCACTGGATTATCTCCCTTCTTTTTTCTTTACGGGCGCAAACCAACCTGCACAGTGGACACGCTTCTTACCTACCACCCTGATGTTTCTGAATTGACGCCACTCTCGAACGCCGCCAAGTACGCAGAAGAATGCCGTCAGCTCGCTCGTTCGCTTACAAAGGAAATCCAGTGGCAACAAAAACACCACCGTGACACTGGCGAGGCTTCTTCATATGGACCCAACTCACTGGTGTGGCTATGGGTTCCTGCCACAACCGCCGCCTTTCAAAGAAGCTTTTTGCTTGGTATCACGGTCCATACAGAGTCCTTCAAAAAACATCTGTCAACTACGTAATTGAGCCCGTTACGCCCTCTGCGGACTTGCGTCGTTGTGGACGCGAAATAGTTCATGTGAACTGACTCAAGCCCCACTACGATCCTTCTGTCCTTCCGGCTCCATGAGTCGCCAGAATGGCTCCTTCTCTACCTGGGGTAATCTGTAGTGTGGTAATCTTCATCGTTATAGCCACTGACATGCGTCCCTTGCTGGCGCTCTCGAGAACGAAGATGTTGGTCGTTGTCTTTGTGAATCGGTACGCCTGACGCTCCGCTGCGAGTTCATCCTGAGCAGCTGAATCTATCTGCGTCGACTGAATAAACACACCCCCACAATATACATACATACATACATACATACATGAACTTTATTGCGAGAAATATACATGCAAAAAATATCGGGTATATATATATATATATATATATATATATATATATATATATATATATATATATATATATATATATATATATATACCGAGTGTCCAAGCCAACTTTAGCCAAGGGTTAAAAAATGGAACGTTTGAGATAGGCTGGGCGACCACCTGTATAACAGCTTACCGGTATCGCTCAAGAGGAAGGTATACAACAGTTGCATCTTGCCTGTACTCACATATGGGGCTGAAACGTCGAGGCTAACCAAGAGAGTTCTACTTAAGTTGAGAACAACCCTGAGGGCTATGGAATGAAAAATGGTAAGGGTAACATTAAGAGATAGAAAGCATGCAGAGTGGGTCAGAGAAATAACTCAAGTTACCGACATTCTAGTAGAAATTAAGAAGAAATGGACATGGGCAGGACATGTAGTGCGAAGAGAGGATAACCGATGGTCGCTGAGGGTAACAAACTGGATTCCAAGGGAAGGAAAGCGTAGCAGGGGGCGGCAGAAAGTTAGGTGGACGGATGTAAGAAGTTTGCAGGGGTCAAGTGGATGCAGCTATCACAAAACCGGGTTAAGTGGAGAAACATGGGAGAGGCCTTCGTCCTGCAGTGGGTATAATCAGGCTGCTGCTGCTGCTGATGATGATGATGATGATGATTATGACCACCTGTATACAGCTGCCAGCCATCTGGTGTACCACAGGCAATTTTTTTTTTTGTTTTGCAATTAACTAATTAGTAATAGAGATAGTTTTTCTGACAACAAATGTGATTTTTAAAGTTGGAGAGCATCTTCTAAAACCCCCATACCATATATTTCCGATAAAGAAAGCCTCAAGTGTATCATTTTTCCAAGCATTAAAAAATCTCGCGAAATGCAAAAAATATCACGTGACTGGCGAATTCATGCGCTCTATAAAAGCGTAAGGGCCAGCGTAATACGCCGAGATTTCCTGGGATAAAGAACGCTTCCTGAGAGGCTGCCAAAGCGACGCGAAGTCTGCAGGGACGTAAGACACATGGTGATGCCGGTTGCCGTATCTAGCTTTGGAACGCTCTTTTGAAGCGAGAATCCGCAAACGGCGAGACGGCAAGCTTCATCGGCCCGAAAGAGTTCATCATGGACGTAGTGGTTGAATGGTGCCAAGTGAATACCTAGGAGCATGGGCATAGAGAGGAAAGAACGGGCTGTAGCCGTTCGTTTCCTGCGTTGCACGAAACCGCTATAGAGAACCCAGCCTGAAGTTTGATTGCGTGACTGCGCACGATCGCAACACGCGCTCCTCCCCAAGTGGAAAAATTGAGAAGCGTTCTTCGGGCGCGATGTCGCCCCGACGCCTTCACTCACCGTGTAAACAAGGTTTCACGCGCTATCTCTTTGTTCTTTGTATACTTGTACTTTTTATATAATGGTTAATCAGTAAGCCCTTCAGTTTTCTCATATGCCTGGCTTTAACAAAAAGGCACATTTTTTCCTCTCCAACAACGTGCCGAGTCGGGAATAATGATGAGGGGCTCGTAAATAGGTATGGTTATTGTTCAAAATCGGTCACATATCGCATCACCCACTCAATTTAATCGTTACGCAAGAATGCACAGTTGGAGACGGGGCGCACTTTTAAAGACGCTGACAGGCTGTCATCATTGTATGTGGTTTGAAAGACACAGCTATGCCCCGTGGATATCCCAAGAACAAAACGGGGGACAGTGTTACGACCGACATCGACTTCAACGAGACCACGTAGCACCATGCCGCCGAGTCCGCTATCAATCTGGCCCCAGTCTTTCCCTGGGAACAAATGGGAAGTGTTTTGATGACGAAATCAATATTCGACGCCGCGTACTGAGTTCTTCATACGAAGAGAAATCCGGTGGTCTGGCTGAATTTTGTTAGGCCAGCCGTCGCAGTGAACACAATAAGCTGTCTCGATGTAGAGAAACGGTACAAACGTACGTCACTCGCAATTCCAGCCACCTTTGTGCAACGACATTACAAAACGCCTTTTCGCATTTTGTCCGCTTCAAAAAGCGCCAAGTGTCAATAAGGGACGTTCGGGTCAACATCATGGAGCAAAAGCGAATAAAGGCACCGCGGAAACGAAACAAAGCAAAAGTAAGAAATGCAACCAGGACAAGAACTGTGTGGAAGCGACAACGGAATGCCGATCAGGAGCGGTATGAAGGCGCGAAAAAGCTAAACGAATTAGTGTCGCTTATTCGTAAGGAAAGTCTTTTATGTTCGCTTCGTATACGCGGTTAGTCGCTCACAATAAATATTGGCTGATAAAATAAGCGCAAAATACCAATTATGTAAACGATGGGAGCGCGTTTCAAAGCTTTTATAGCGGCCTCATAGCACACGGGAAAAGTGTCTCCTATGCAGATGGATAACCAGCAGTTCACCCTTTTTTGCATTTGTGCTGCGAAAATAAAAACAGCTGTCGGCTGTTTTATTGCACCAACAAGGAAGTGTGCACATCCCTACAATTCACTTTAAGCATGACTTCGTCTGAGTACGAGTTAGTCACCTTCAACCGGTGAAGCGTGAGCTGGAAGCAGAACTGAGCGTGCGAAGACAGTTTCTTTACGACAAAAATCAAAGCGCGGGCCCAAAACGTACGCGCTAAGGGAGCTGCCTCCGCGTGTAGACGACGTAACGACACAAAAGTCAACAGGCGAGCTATTCGCTCAGCGCGATAAAGGATGCGACGTTACCTGGAGAGGGCGCTGTTCACTGGCGCCCACAGCGCCACCCTGTGATCTTTGGGTCCCCAGTGAACCGCAATGCAGTATCGAAGTTCTTCTGATCACTGTGATCAGATGCAACGTGCATAGATAACATGTTGATGAGTCTGCGATTTCTACGCTCTGCCGAACCGTTGGTGAGAGTGTCATATGGTGTGGAGTGTCGAAACTGCGACTGGAGCAAATAGAGCTCTTCCACAATATTTGCCGTAAATTGGCCACCTCGGTCACTGATGATCACTCATTTCATTTCATTTATTAATACTGTCAGCCACCAAAAGGGGCTGTAACAGGAGTGCAAAATACAAAACAACACGATGAAAATCAATATTCAATCAAAAATTGTCTCTTAATGCACACACAAACAAAACAAAAATGAATTACACTGAAACCGGAACAACAGCCATCCTACACAACAGCAATAGAACCTCATCACCCTGTGGTAGTGCCATAGATGAAATTTTTTAAATGGCGTACAAATTCAGATAATGATGATGATCGAACAGCAGAATCTGGAAGAGAGTTCCAGTCCTTACAAGTTCGCGGGAAATTACTAAACTTGAAGCAATTATTTTTTATAGCCGGCAATGGAATGAACTTACTATGACGATGCCTTGATGTCTAATTAGTTTTGATCTCAAAGTAGTCTGATTTATTAATTTTTAGAAAATTATTGATAATGAGGTAAAGAGTTTTTAGTCTTTCATACCTGGTTCTGCTTTCTAACATTGGTAGTTGGGCTTGTTGGCAGAGGTCTGTTGAAGAATGGTTACGGCGGTATTTATTATATCTAAACCTTGCAGCGAGCCGCTGAATCCTATCTAGCTTGTGAATGTTAGTTGCTGTGTGAGGATCCCATACTACTTTGGCATATTCAATAATTGGTCTGACTAGGGTTTTGTAAGCCAGGCACTTTACATCCGGGGTAGCACTGTGCATTGTACGCCGCAGGTACCATAGTGTTTTAAAAGCTTTGGAGATGACATTTTCAATGCGGGTATTCCATCGTAGGTCTGATGTAAAAGTTAAGCCTAGGTATTTATACTGATCAACTCTTTCGAGCATGTAACCATTTATTTGATAATTGAAATTAAGAGCATTCTTTTTCCTAGTTACTGACATGAACACAGACTTTTTTAAGTTTAACTCCATCTGCCAGTCGTTACACCAATTGACTATTCTTTGTAGGTTTAAATTTAATTTAATCTGATCATCAATCGTATTTACGCTACTGTACATCACGCAGTCGTCAGCAAACAGTCTTATTGAAACATCAATGCTACTTTGCAAATCATTAATGAAGATGAGAAAGAGGAGTGGGCCTAAAACGGTACCCTGCGGTACCTATGGCGCAAGATAACAGAATGGAGCAGGAACATGAACAAGCGGTGAGCGATGACAGAAGGAAGAGAAGTCGCTTCACAGTAGCGGGTGACGTAGTCTGCAAAAACGACAGCGCAATAATTTCCGTCGGAAGAAACCCATAAGATCGATTACAACTTTCTCGAAAGAACCACGTGGTGGAGTCACAGGATCCAGCAAGTCCTGTGACGTGGACGTAAGGCGTTTCGGCTGCTAGAACTCTCTGCAGTTCGTGAGATATCGTTGTGTCGTCTGGTGCATCTTCGCCAAATAAAACCGGCCACGGGCACGGCGGAACGTCCGTGCAGATTCTGGGCGATCGGAAGTGGGGTCATCCTACGATCAACGCAGGGAACACGAGCAGTGGCTCCAGGTAACCACGAATAGAAAACTCGTACCGATGTTTGAATATACCTTTATGTGAAGGAGGTCATCCCGGGGGAAAAAAGGGCTGGTTACTGTGGAATCCCGCACAGCCGCAAGCAGTGGCTCGAGGCTTATGTAGGTCGCTTGCGCAGTTCGCAGAGCTAAGGCGCCGGAAGACTAAGGCAAGACGTAGGTGATATATTGATAAATTTGATATGTTGATAAATTTGGTCGGGTCTTGTTCGCGCATTGTCCGGCAACCGAAGTCAGTGACATTTGCTGAGGTCGGTTTGCGCGCACTTGCATAGGCTGGAGGAGCATATCGAATCCAATAGGCCCTGAAAGCTGCTCACGTCGTGATATCTCATCCCAAGCACTTTTATGGATAGCGCACAGGAGGCTTTGTGAAGGAGATTCTTCAATACTGCTGGCGGTAGTGACATTCGCAAGCCGCCCAGTCATCGGCGTAGTGCGGCGAGCTTTGAAGGTCTCAAATGCCCGGCAATGTTGAACAACTTTGGAGACCAACTTCAAGTTGTCCTTCTCAATGAGCATTTTGTAGACGTCTTCCACGAAACCCTTGAGCAGATGGCTTACTTTTTCTTCCTTAGTAATCTAGTTGATTACTGTCTTGCATGATTTGAGTATTGCCTCGATGTAGGTAGTGCATGATACTATGCTGTCTGGGACCTCTGAGTAATTATTTGCTCGGTCTGTTTCGTCTTCGCAGCTAGGTCACCGAAACATTCTTGACGGCTTTCACAAAACCCTTCCTAGCGTTCAGGTCATCCTCGTAATTTTCATAACACATCCAGGCGGTCTGCATTAAGAAGACAACATTCGCGAGTTTGCCACCGAATCCCAGTGGGTATAGCGTCTCACATATTCAAATTTAGTAAGACACTCATCAAAATCTTCCCTGCTTGACCAGTAAACAAACAAGGCTGTCAAAACGGTAGCGTCACATTTCTGGCGGTGGGCGGCTTATCGCCAGACTGGCGTAGAGTGTCGCGCGTTGATATTAGGGTCTGCGTGGTAGAAATTTCCGGAGTCCTCCACTACGGCATCTCTCATAGCCTGAGCCGCTTTGGGACGTTAAACCCTACAAACCAAACCAAACCAATGAATAGTCTGCTACATTCTCACGGGAGCGAGAGGGAGACCAGCGAGCTGGCGGCTACAGCGAGGCTCCAGTAGTTAAGGATGCGTCGTGAGGGCAGGCGTCCCCCTCACGTGACAATTTTTACGGTGGAGATTTGCTGTCGGAGCACGAAACAGATCGAGAAGGCAGAGCACTCAGCTGGTCAACAGCTGCGATTTCGACACGAGAGCGTTTACCAACGTCTTTATCTTCTTCCATTATTATCCTATATATATATATATATATATATATATATATATATATATATATATATATATATATATATATATATATATATATATATATATATATATTTACTTATTCATATATTAAATAATTTATTTATTTTTATTTATTTATTTATTTATTTATTGGGATGTGCTAAGGATCGGAAGCGAAGCGAAGGCAGAGGTTGAAAGGACGAAGCGGAAGCTTGTATGTCCTTAGGCTCTCGGTTCCTCCAACTGACAATAAACGCGTTGTTTTGCATTCAGTACGCAACAGTTCGATGGAGCTGCGGTGTAGCCCATGATGGATCCCTCTGACCTTCGACACAGCCACCAACTAGCTGCCTTAACACGCCTGCCTTTGAATATGGCTCAAGAGGGCAACGCCTAGGGAGCGCCACCAGCGCTGAGCAACTGACAGCAGCATCACGAATCAAGGACGTTCACTGGACAGTCGGACTAAAATACCCATGAGTGGCTCACACACTCTGAGCGGGTTAGCCGGTACAATGGATGGGATCTTACTACAAAACTAGTGAATTTTGTATTCTTTCTGAAAGCCACAGTGCTAATTTCGTTCGACAACCATGAATACACCCTAACTAGCTGGGGCGTCTAACGGAGGCAATCAACGTGTTTAGGCGATGGAGCTCAAAGAAACGCACAGAACAAACGTTGCTGCAGCGGGCCTGAGTATTTGTTAGACTAGCACAACATACATCGCTGAAATTGTAAAGATTTGCAATGTAGTAAACCCACGAATGTCTGATGAATATAAAGTCGCGTATCTGCTTAAGGCATCACTGCAAACTTTATACTCAATTATCTGCAAAGGTCATTCTCATTCTAGCACTGACGTCGTCAGGGACTACCAAACTTGCAAACCCCTTAGTCTTCGTGGTATCGCCCCTAAATGTGGCCGACTGGTCGACGTCACTTCCATGGCAGGTATAGATGTTGGTGCACGGAGTCAATGGCTGACTTGACACGCCGGATAATCCGAGAACAACTGCTTCAAAACCAGGACTCTTTCTTCCGAGATAAAGAAGTGTGCACGCGGCAGGCAGAGCCCATGATCCCATCCTCATCTGGACTCCAGCCCTCAATGCACCAACGTTCTAAAACTGCCGACACTATGGCACTCTGTTCCTGCAGAGATTTGGAAGAAGGACCACCGTCGCAGGCGGAGTCTTTCGCAAACAACACACGCCCGACTACGATTCCCGCCCTGCTAAAGTTTTTACGCACTTTACCACTGACTGGTTGCGCCCGCCACCTGTGTGCTACAGCTAAGGAATGAGCGGACATATCTCTCCCTACTGTCATCGATAGGGTATGCGGCTGCAGGACCACCGCCCCCGAGCCAACGCTTTTATTCAGTTTGGAACTGATAATGATCGCCAAACGTCTTCATTATTTTGGATGGCTACAGCCCAGCACAGTTGCGAAACTCCTCGCCTGCTTCTGACCGCCATATGACGCCACCACCCGACGACAGCCCCGTTCACCATATATTAGGCATCGTCCTGTATCTCCGGGAAACTAGGGGATGCGCCCAATGAAGGTGACACCGCCGGAAAGTGTCTTGTCAATACCTCTGCTTGCGCTTGTGTTGAAGACGGAACTTAAAGTCCTCATCGATGGCATTCGCACAATAGCGTTGGTGGATACTGCGGCAACCATCTACATTATGAGCTTATCTTTCCAGAATCATCTAGGAGGCAAAGTTATATGGTCGCATTTCGTGGCGTCGGCGGTGAATATTTGGTGCAACTTCATGTGTTGTCGGGCTTTTCGATTAGAATTCACAGTACTTTCTCGCTCTACACATGAGGTAATTCTTGTCATAGGCTTCTTGAAAAGTGTTATGCTACATTAGCCTGCCGAACTGGACAGTACGTTGATGTCAGCTCTTATAGAGGCCTCGTCTCCTGATTTGGGAGAGTTTTCTGTATCAGTAGACACAGTTGTGTCTGCGATGTCTGTTGTGTTCATCCAGGTTGCAGCATCTAGAAACGCGTGTGACGATTTTGACGCCGTAGCTGAACCTACGGCAATCACCTGCGCAAAGAAAAGTGTCTTAGTTCTCCGTTGTATCGTTTCAATGACTATAGAGGACACACTTAGCATGCATCCGTTTTCGATCTCTCCCGGGGACAACCGTCAGTGATTCCATTCTATTGTATTAGTCATGCGATTGATACTGTATGCGCCCGTCCGATCAAACGGAAGCCTTTCCATGTGTTACCAACCAAATGTCAGCTAATCGATGAACAAGTTCGTGACATGCTTCAATGCGGCGTCTTCCTGGATTCTCCAAGCCCTCGGGCGGCTCCTGTTATGCTAGTTAAAATGAAGGACAATACATGACAATTCTTCTTCAACTATCGTCGACTGATTGCCGGTAAAAAAAACGACGCGCATCCCCTCGCGTGCATAGACGATGCCATCGACTGCCTTCACGCAGCTTCATACTTCTCGGTTGATATAAGATCAGGCTGCTGGCAGGTGCCAGTGCAGCCGACCGACAAAGAAAAAAACAGACTTTTGTGACACTTGATGGTCTTTGTAAGCTTAACGTAATGTCATTTGGATTATCCAAAGCACCTACCACAATTGAACGTTTCATGGACACTATTATCTGCAGATTAAAAAGACAAAGTTGTTTGTGCTACCTGGGCGATGTTGTGATATGCGGCAAGACATTTCACGATCAGAACAGCCACCTCAATCGTTATTGGTTACATTGAAAGAGCCGGCCTCTTGTAACCTTGAAGAAAGCTAAACGCTTGGTCACTTGGTTAATAAGGATTGTGTTCGCCGGCTTCCTAGGAGATTGACGCATTACCGGCTTCCCAGCACCGAAATTAGTCAAGGAACTTTGAAGCTTTTTAGGACTGTGTTCCTATGTTCGCCGTTGTATGCCCAGGTTCGCTGACATCGCCTACTTTCTAATATGCGTTCTGTACAATGATACAGCCATCACCTGGATATTGACTAACTTTGCCTTCCGCCATCGGAAATTTATTCTCACGTCGGGCTTAGTGGTCCGCCACTTTTGCCCTTCTGCTCCCAGTAGTGCCTGCATTGAGCATGTTGATACAGCGCGAGGCCAAGCTCAACATTTATTATCTTACGCCATTCGTTCGCTGAGCACGTCGGAAGGCGATTATACAGTGATTCACCTAGAGTGCATTGCAGTTTTTCTGTGCAAAGATTTCGTTTCTATCTCTATGGAAATTACTTTACTATCCTCCCCGACCATCATTAGCTGTGTTGGCTTGTAAACCTGCGGGATCCCTGTGGCTGTCTCGCGCGGTGTGCATTGCGCCTACAAGAGCAGCTGTCAACACACCGACGTTCACTGCCTCTCGCGCTTGCTCCTCCCGACTAGAGGTTGCAATGACAACACCTTTAAAAGCTACGTCGCGCCGATATCACCACCGTTTCCTGATGTTCATCACTTCCGGATTTTGCCTGGATACTTCACCGCACACAGAAAAAGATTTTACTGGCCAAAATATGTCAACTCATTCGACTCTACGTAGCCACTTGTGTGCAGTGCCAGTGTTACAAGCTCCCTGCATCATGGCTGCCGGGAACGCTGCAGCCTGTCGCATTTACGATCGAACCTTTAGACCAAGTTAGCATCGACCTACTGGTCCCTTCTCCATGAGCTTCCAACGGTAACCAATGGATCATTGGGCTTGTCGACTACCTCACCCGATGCGCTGTGATAGCTGCAGCACCATGCGCCACTGCTTTCGGATTGTGCAAATTTCATCTGCGGTTTCTCGTTCTTCGTCGCTGTCCGCCTCGAGTTCTGATCAGTGATTGTAGACAATAGTTTACTGCTGTAGTTATTGAATAACTTGTTCGTCTCTGTACATACGATTCCCGCTCTTAAAACCGTACAATCCCCAAACAAACAACCTGGTTGAACACACCAACCACCCTCTCATCACTATGCTGGCAATGTATGTCGATCCCCACCACAACAACTGGTAGGCCATCCTTCCTTTCATCACGTACACATATATAACAGAGAAACATGAGACTAGTGGCTACAGTGCATTCTACCCCCTCTACGCTCACTTTCCCGTAGCTGCCTCGATGCCCTCCTAACTTTCATCCTTCGCGAGGAGCCTTCCATCGCTACTACTCTCTGCCGAGCTGAAGAAGCTCGCGGCGTGCTCGCCTCCGTGTTATTGACAGACGGGCTCGCTCCAAAGGGCGTTACGACAACCGACGGTCGTGTGCCTGCTATGCACCTGGCAACTTTGTGTGGCTGTAGACGCCACGGCGCAAGTGTGAGTTATGTCAGAAGCTGCTGTTCCCTTATACCTGCCCTTTTGTTAACTTGAAGCATCGGACTGACTTGAGCTATCTTATATCACGTCGCGCTCAAAGCGGCCGATGCTCGCGGAAATCGCGAAGGGTCCGTATTACTAGGCTCAAAACCTTTCATGTTAGAAAGCCTGTTTAACTCACCTGGGGTCTTCGTCTGCCAGGTGGTTAGTATCACGTGGTAAGCATCGGAAGCAAAGAGAAGAACTAAGAGGTTGAATACAAGCGGAAGCTGGTGGGTCTTGGAAGTTTTGGTTCCTCCAACTGAAAATAAACGCCTTTTGTCGCATTACGTATCAGTACTTTAACCCGAAGTTTAGACCAGGGTGCGGCCTTTTTCATCGCATGCATGCGGAAAGGAGCATTTGGTGGTGTTGGTGAAAGACATTTAATGGCTCAAAAGAGCATTCACAGGGAGGTATGACTGTGCCAGCCCTTAAGAGGCCAGTCCTCACAAGCACTAGGTGGGGTTCGTAGTACGGGAATCCAGTGGCGTCGGCCGCTACCCGGGCGCACTAACCAAAGCCTTTTCGGCCTGTAGGTCAGATCATCCCAATAGGGTCGCCTCCCGTCCTCCCGGGTGGGGTTGGGATGTGGGGGGATAGTAGGGTTGGAGGGTCAGACCCACACCATGTGGTAAATGTCCTAAGACTTCTCTGCACAGTGCGGACAGCTGCCCGAAAAAGAGTGGTCGAAGTGTTTGAGAGCTACCGGGCGCAGCAAAATATTTGTGTAAAGGTGGTGCAGAAGCCGCTGCTCCGCCTTTGAGAGGCCTTTACACGGGCGTGGATAAACGTGGCCAGATTAATATGGTAAATTAATATCTTTGAAAGAATAAACTGGAGCGAATTCTTGTTCCTGACCACTGGGGTCGGAGGGGTATGCCAGTTAAGAGAGCGCGTGGGTGGCGGCGTCAGCTGCCTCATTTCTCTCAAAGACCATGTGAGCAGGAGCCCAAACGATATTCCGGTGAGCGGGGTCCTCGGTGTAGATGCTGGTTTGGAGAAGGTGATAGGCAGTTACAGTACCCAGCCCTGCTCGATGTTCCGACAGGTCCCCCGCGAGTCGGAAATAATTGTTTTGGAAGTGGGATGAGCTGTAGGTAATGCCATGGCGACCTTTTTCGCATGTGTTATATTACGGGCTCGAAAAGTAAGTACGTTCACTCATTCGGATTGGTGGACGACTGCAGCCGTATACCATCCCCCATGGTGGGGACCGCAGGCGTCCACGTAGAATACGCCGGGTTTCGATCTATAGTGACGAGCCTGGGATTCCGCCCGCTCCAGGCGCCTACCATTATGGTCCTCATGAGTCGTATGTGCGGGAAAAGGGCGCACGTTAAGGGTACATCTTCACCGGTGATGGAATGCGTACACGTTCTTTCGTGACAATGGTGGGTTGGATATGTAGTCGGGCAACAAGGCGGCAACCAGACCATGTCTTCGACAGACGTGTATATTGGTTTGTCAAGTGGGCTTCCCGAAACACCGAAACGTGTTCACCATGCCCAGCCCCAGGAGACGATGGTTGGAAGTGTTCACGGGGAGGACCAGGGACAGTTTAATAATTTTGCGGGTGATGACTTCGAGTGAATCCTCGTCTTTTTTTCGCAGGTGGTGGTACGGAGTGGAAAATAGAATTCAACTGGTTACAAATGCATGCGCCAGCCGCAAGGCGTCCTTGCATCGTAAACCCCGCGCTTATTAGAAACTCGGCAGACCATGCGGCCCACCTGCCCCCCCCCCCCTTATGCAGTTTCTCCAACGCCGTATCTGACCATTTGTAGTTATGAAGAGCCCCAGTACCCGCACTTCAACATGTTTCTGATGGACCCAACGCAAACACGTACGAAAACTCAAACACACCTCCAAAGAGCAACACAGCTTTCAGGGGAACATAACTCAGTTGACGCACAAGCTACGTGACCAGTACTTGTGCACCACCCAGTACTCCCGCGGGTCGGCGTACGCTTATGCAGGCTCTGAGAACGTTGAGCTGGATCAACTGTTCCAGCTCCACGACCTGAGGGTGGCCCTGGCTCAAGTGAAACGTGGCACTGCTCTGGGTCGTGAGAAAATTAGTCAAATTTTTAGCCAACCTCCCCGACCCGGCATACGTATCTTTATTGGATTACATTAACTCAATATGGCTTGGGGAAGTGCTACTCCCCATCGAATGGAGGACCGCCCTCGTCACCTTCATTCCTAAAGCTGGTAAGGCCATCAACACGGACAACATTCATTCCATCTGACTTCCTGTGTGGGCCAACTAATGGAGACGATGGTACGCGGCAGGTTGTCCGAGTTCATGGAATCCCAACACATTTTCGCGGACACCATGTTCGGGTTTCGCACACACAGATCTGCACAGGATGTTCTGCTACAACTCAATCGGGCTGTCCTTGGCCCCGTCGAACACCCCCATAAGGACAAGGTTGTACTCGCCTTAGATTTGAAGGGAGTATTTCACAATGTTACACACGAAATCAGTCTCACCCTGCTCGCTCAAACTAACTGCGATAAAAACGCCTTTCATTAGATTCGGCAATTTTTGACGGACAGACAATCTTACATTCGAATCCAGGATGACGAACATGGACCTTTTTTATTTAGGAACCAGGGGTATACCTCAGGGCGCGGTGCTCTCTCCCCTGTTACTGAACTTGGCTATGATGCACCTGCCGGTCCAGCTGGGCGCTGTCGCCGGTGTGCAGCATGCGCTGTACGCCGATTGCATTACCCTGTGGGCCACGAAGGACTCCCTCGGAGACATTGAAGCCAACCTGCAGCAGGCGGCGACCATAGTGGACCGTTATGCTCGTCGCTGCGACCTCCAATGCTCCTCCCAAAAGTCTGAAATTGTGCACATACGCCCATCACCAAAGTGCACAGCCAAAATTGCGTTGTCTCTTGAGACAGGCCAATCCCAGGAGCGTTTGGTGCCCATTGCTTAAATGGAAGTCCACGTCACCTAGTACTATCGACTATAAACATCAACAGAAGTTTTCACGCATATGATGTACTGGTGGTGCAGCCTATATGAACATATAACAGGCTCTCAATGGCAAGTGGGGCGTTTAGCTCATGTATCCTAATATGTTGTACAATAAGAATCACGATATGTAACTCAAACAGATGTCAGTCACCTTAATCGCATAAAACACAACATATCACAAGTACAGAATACACATTGCACGCTATCCCACATTATCCAGGGGCCACTGGCCATTCACCCACTGAACGGATATTCTGATTGACGAGCGACAGTGTAAAATAAAGCCCGAGTTTGCTTTGGCATTGAAAAACAACTTTAATTTACCATGGTTAAAAGATCAAGACATTTCCAAAGTCATCACAATCATGTCATCACAGCGCGGTCGCTCGCGTGCTCGAATATAACACTAAACATAGAGAAGCGGTTCGGAACTTTATTAAGACCAGTGTAGAATGCACATTTTATCAGATGCGGTCATCGGCTTATGTAACGGCGAATAGCTATTACCTCAAATAAAGCAGGCTAGCAGGCTAAAAATAGGAGTAAAGATTAGGCTCTGAAGCCAGCGCACATTAAGCATTGCATCCCATGAGAGGCTTTGAGGCAAACAAAGAAGCGTACTGCAAAAGAGGGTCACAGTCCAATAAATATTTTATCCCGGTACAGCTGCGGGATATGTCAATTTCATAGCATTGATATGCTATGGGGACAGTCAATTCCGTATTGCAGTCCTTTCATTCAGACCACACGAAATAATGTTAAACTTCCAAGGAATAGAATTCGCGAATTTCGCCTTCATGATGGAACCTGAAGCCTGATACCAATAAAGGTACTTGCATTTTTTTAAAGGAGTGCTTGGTAATGTTTACGTGCTTGGCGCTATAAGGTTAAGCAGTGTGTTATAATGAGCTTTATAATCAATAAAGCGCTATTTGAAAGCTGTTTCAGTTTAGCCGATGCATTGAGCTTTGCACATGCCAGCATATAAAAACACGCTATTAGTGTCCCGTGGATTGCTTACAATAAAATTTGTTGCAATGCTAAAAACTTACCGAAACAATCATATTGAACCAAAATTTGAACATTTACTTGTTGCAAGGATGACAACCTACTTTTACAGCGCCGCTTGTTTCAGATGAAGTTAAAATGTCTCAGGTGGTTCTTTCTACGGCAGTAGACAGCACGCGTGGCTTGGTGCAGAATTTATTTTAGGTTGTAACTTTGCATGAGAGGACCATTATGGTTCTTCAAACTTCTGCAACGTTTGGGATCGATGTTGAGTTCGTTAGCACAGGACTGATCTGTGAATGGTCGCATGGTTCCTTTCCTGCTTACAGGAGAGCCTCGCGATCAAGAAGGCGTGCTCGCTCTACTCCATCATTCTATTGCACCCAGGTGCGCAAGGTATTTGCGTTCAATCAGGAAGTTACGAAGGCCGGCACAGTTACACCAGAAGTCACTATCGTTGGAAGATGTTCATTTACAGTGGACGGCTTGTCCATATGGGAAGCTAGTTTTCCCGTTTTTAAGATCGCTGCTGTCGAAATAGAAATACTCAGGTCAGTCACTAGGTTTCCGGTATAAGTTAGTATTCAGTTTCTCATTCTTTAATGACGTTGGCACATCTAAGAGAATAATATTATTTGAAGAATAGGAATGAGCAATGGCTGACCTCGTGTGGGTAATTAAATCAAGTACTGCCCCCACTCCTCTGTTGCTGGCGTCGGTTTAGAGTTAATTGTCGGCAGTTTGATCGAAGGGGCCTAGTATAGTTGATGCTTGAAGGGCTTGTTTTAGGTGGCTAGATGCTGACTTGCTCCTCATTTCATTCAAAGGCATTACTCTCTTTTGTAAGGTGGATCAGGGGCGCAGCCATCTGGGCGAAGTTGTAGACAAAATGTCCTAAGTAAGCGCACTAATCAAGAAACCTTGTTAGACATTTTTTGTCCGACGGCTGTCGGATCGACTGTGCGGCTGCTGTTTTCTCAGTATCTGGCTTCACGCCCGCGTGGCTGACAATATGTCCAAGAAACATTAACTCGCTGTACGCGAACCGAAGGGTTGAAGGCTTGAGTGTTAGGCCGGCTTCCCTACAGCCTAGAGACCACTTCGGGGAGCACAAGATTGTCAGCAAATGTGATTGAAAATACAACATCATCTAAATACAGAAGGCAGGCCTGCGACTTCAGTCTGGCGAGCACAGTGTCGATTAGTGGTTGGAATGTTTCAGGGGCAGTACATAAGCCAAACGGCATCACTTTAAACTCGGAGTCCACCCGGTGTTATAAACGCACTTTCCTTCCGATTGCGCTCATCCACTTCAATCTGCTAGTATCCATTCTTCAATTCGATCGACGAAAAATAGCGTGACGGAGCTGGTCAAGGGCTTCGTCGATTCCGGGTAGTGGGTATACATATTTTTTTGTTACTTTATTTTGTGGTACCCTGCGCAGAATCGAATCGACCTATCTTTCTTTTTTACCAAAACCACAGTTACCGCTCATGAGCTATTGGAAGGCTGGATGGCATCGTCGTTTAGCATTTCACGCGCTTGCTTCTGTATCTTTCTCTTTCAAGAAAACCCGGTATGGTGATTAGCGAATCGGATGTATTGCTCCATGGACAATAATTCTGTGTTTGGCGACAGATGTCTGACGAACCCTTAATGTCGTGCAAAACAATCGTTGTGGTGATGTAAAAGTTCGAAAATATTGCGGGTTTTGGAAAGCTCTAGTTTTTATCTCGGTTCAGTTGCAAGGCCTGTTTTTCTTGTAGCCCGGATGACAGGCGTAGCTGAGCAAACGCAACAGCCTCGTAAACGTCACCAATCTCTCCCATATAGGCTATAACTGTCCCTTTGATCAGGTGTTGCGGCTCATTCTTAAGGCTGGTCACGACGTTGGCACACACTTCGTTGTCGTATTCTATTCCTCTAGTAACGCTAGTCCTCCTCGTAAGCAGCATTTCAACAATTCCGTCCACGACATCTTCGCACCAAACAGATGTCTCGGCTTATTCGGAGTATACATTGCATATTCGGAGTGTACTCGAAGCACAGCTCGGTTCGGTGCATGAGGCATTGGCGATACAGTACGTACCCGGATATCAATTTGTTCTTCCCCACGTTTATCATTGTGCCATACTCGCAAATAAAGTCAATTCCAAAATATCAGCTTTATAAGAATGCTCTCAGATAAAAATTATTCGCGAGGCAGGTCTTACCGTGAAGTTTGATGCGGGCGGTGCATTTTTCCTTTAGGGTATACCAGGTGACCTTCCGCGGTTCGTATTGGAGGGCCATCCCACAGGGTAATCACTTTTCGCAGTCGGCGGCAAAATTCTCTGATAAATACCGAATAATCAGCACCGATGTCAACGAGCGCTGCAATTTCGTGACCATGGATTATCATCTTAACGTAACTGAAAACTGAAGATCCGTTTGTGTTCCCAAAGATGCAATCCTTCGTTACGCTATGTTGTAACGTACAATGAGGCTCTTTCTATTCGCCGACTTCGGCAAACCCACGTCCAGGCATGGCCGCACTCAGTTTTCCCGGCGAGCAGATGACGAGACCTGCGGGGAGAGGAACTTGGCGACGTGGTGACGGCGAGCGCGATAGGCGTGAATCTTGCACTGGCGACGATGGAGGACTTCGAAGAAATTCCTGTATCTCCTGTGGCTGTTCACTTTCGCGGCGGCGCTGATCACGTCGGTTGAATCCTCGAAGGCCGAGTTCTCGATATGGGCAGCGACCATACATGTGGTGCAGCTCACCGCAATGAAAACACAATGGCCGCCTGTCACCTGTACTCCAGATGTTGGGCTTCCTTCGCCCTCGCGGCTCCGTGGGTGTTTCTTACTGCGGCACATATTCTCGGTGCCGAGGGCCGAGATACTCAGCCCTGGTGTACAGCGAGGGACGGGAGGCGGCCGATAAGCAATCGCCATAGCTCGCGAAGGCGTGTTGTGCTTCTCCCCGAACGGCTGTAGTAATAGTCGCTGAGGAATATTGCTCTGAAGTAGGAAAACCCTTTTAAGCTCTTCTGGCACGACTTTGCGAATGATTTCGCAAATACCGGCGATGTCGAAACCTCCTAGGCCAGACGAGGTAATGGTTTATATGTTCGGGAAGTTGCCCAATCGCTGATAGTGGGTGTTCCTTGTGGTCAACGCCCGCTCCATAGTACTCGCATTGCTGACAAAACTCGGTACAGTAGTCGGTGGACTTCGTCTAAGTCAACCAAAAATCTCATTTCAAACGTCTCGCCTTAAGACGCATACCTTTTTCTCCTCTAACCCTAGGTTCGGCGCAAGACCTTAAGCGCAGAACGTCCTCGACGAACCGTCTCGCACTCTCCGCTGGGCCCTGAACACGAGTTGCAGTAGCTCTTCATCATGTTGCCTTCAGTATTGGCTCGCGAACGTGTGCATCAGTTGGGTTTTGCACATGTCCCAAGATATCTGCAAAGCTTCGTGGTTCTCGAACCAGTATTTCGCCGGTGTCTCCAGAAAAACGTAACTGTTCTGCAGGGATTCATGCGGTGTCCATCCGTTGTGGCGATCAACCCGTTCTTAATACTTCACCCAGTCTTGAACGTTATCCAGGCCATCGCCACAGAACAGGGAGATAGTCCTTGGCGTTACAGGTACGTAGACTATCCGTGTCGCAGTCGCATTTTCAGGCTGTTGCGACTGGGAAGCCACGGTGACGGTAGCCCGAGACATGTTCCCCTCGACGACGATTCCACATTCCGGCGCTTGGCCTTGCTGACATCGGCTAGCGCGAATCTCAGATGATGCTGCAGACTCCACGAAAATCTGGAGGCTAAGACTTAATACTGGGCTCGAATTTCATGTTGAGGTGCACTGCATTAGAATCTCACCTAGCACCTCCACCAACGACCCGTCCTGAGCACAGGGAAACAACGGCAGTGGAGACTTTAGGTCTACAGGGCAACGGCACAGTGCAGCGCAACAGCAGTGGAACGAGCACGCGTTCTAGTCCCAGCAGCAGCGTCATCTTCGTCGAAGCGGCGACGACGCTTATTCTCGCGCTATATGTATGCGTAACAGTATGCGTACCTTTCAAGGTTATAACAAGAGCAGAGCTGCGTTGTGGGCTGTTTACAGCGTTTTCGTTCTCTCTTCTTGCATCAACACTGCAAAGCTATTGCTTGTTAGGCAACGCATAGTGATAAACCTATTTGCAATGCTTAATTCAATAAATTTTCATTTTATAGATTCTATGAAACTCACAGAAAACTGCATGCCGTCATGTGTATTATTTGCGTAATAAAAAAGTTTTGCTAAAAATTACTGTTCTAGATATTTTGCTGATCTATAGAGGTGACATTGTTGACAGCAAGTATTTCCACTTACTGCTATTATGTAGTGCGGATTGTTTCCGTCTGGAACAGGCGATATTGTCGCAAGGGGCCTTAGTCCAACTCGCTTAAGAATATCACCGTATTTCTCATCTGAAGGTTCTGAATTTTCCTTCAATGGCCAGTTTCGAATGCCTATCATAGTTAGCATTTTTGTCAGAGCTTCTTTTTCGTCTTTCTTTGCGCTACTTTGTTGACCTGCTAAAAGAGAAGAAACACAAAATTCAGATCCATATCAAACGTCATCAGGACTTGCATGCCTTGCTCATTTAAAAGCTTTAAACAAACACTTATTGTCCCGGATGTTGATGGTGTTATTAGACGGTAACCGCTTATAGGAACAACAAATATGAAAAACACAGGCGATGCTATCCACTATATCTCTAATGGCTAGAAGCCTGGGTGACTGCCATTGCACTGGGCGATTATCACGTTTTCACAGATGTAATCGATTGTCATTATAGAAAACGTCATCCTTTAATTCTTTTTTCCATCCTTTCTCCTGAGGAATCAGACAAAACCTTTCTATTTGGCAAATAGGGCATTCAATAAAATTTATTTAAAATACTTTTTACGTTCTTCTCAGCTTTCGCACAACCTTAAAAGTGCATTTGTCCCCGTTCTTTCCTATTTCCAAATATTGTGTCCTTCGCCAGACCTACTTTCCTCGTGAATTTGCTTCGGCGGGCTGCTGGTCATTGTTTATACTCAGCAAACAAATTTTGTGACGCGCTCGACATAGGATAGGCACAAAAGGAGCCAGCAGCACCTGACAAAAAGGAAAACTTAGAGAATCTTTTTGGCAGTATTTATCCATGTCAAATAATGATAACGAATTCAAAAACAATGGCAAGCCGTCGGTGAGATCCGTACCCTCGATGTTTGGACCAAATTCATCCAAATATCGTTGGATCAACTAAGCTACGCCGAAGGCCATTCAGTCTTTTTCTCGGGAATTCGGCCTCTACCTGAGTGTTCACGAGTGCCACCCGCACTCAGAGCAGTCGACTTTCCATGTTACAGCGACAGTCAAGTGCAAGGTAACCTAACGAAGAGGGTCAATTTGTGCCAGAACTCTATCACACTTTCTTAAATTATTATAAATAATTTAGCAGCCCATCAGGATACACATGCCGATGGCTCCAGCAGCCACTTCCACGAAGGAAAGCGTAGGGGGTTCCATATCTTTCAATAAAATAAATAGCTTTTCTTTTAACGGAGGGACCCCGTGTAACCTTTGGGTAGAATGCTGCAGCGACGCCTCCGGTTGTCTCCACATATCGTCGTTAGTCTGTTTCGTTTTTCTTCGGGCTCTGCAGGTTTCGGTACCGCTTGCTCTCGGGGCTGTTGTACCAGGTGTGGTTGCGCCGCACGGCGTTTTCACGAGTCGAGGGTGTTGAGCCCGGCTTGAGATGCCGTCTTCACTACTTTCACGTTCCTTTGCAAACTCTTGTCTCTACATTTTTGGGATATTTGCGAACTATTTATCAACGCCCCTTATCCTTTGCCTCTACAAACAGTCTTTCAAATTCCGAAATGGTCATTATGTAGTTGGCACAGGAACAAGATCCGCACAAGGGGAGGTCATCTCTGACATTTAATTGGTGACAAAACTGATAGTACAGCTTTCATTTCTGAATGCAGGCCACTTCGTGCTGCAAAATCTTCGCAGTAGAATGTATAGTTAGTTAGCTTCCTGACTATTCGAAAGCTACTCAAGGCATGCTGGCTTGTTTGGAACGTTTGTCGGGATGTTCTTGACATAGGCATATATTTCTTCAACATCCCGTAAGCTATGCTGTAACAGTACGGCACCACCAAGCACATGTGAAATAATTGTGGCCTTATTGTATTGTGTTAGTGTTTGCACTCAACTTCTTCGGAAACTGTTCCAGCAACGCCTTCCGCCTACGGTACAGATGCTACTGGCGATGTCGAACCGACAGACCTTTTATGAGTTTCGCCGACCACGCGAATAAGATCACAGACGTCGCCGCACTCCAACATGGCCCCCCTCTGTTGCATCCACTCGTTCTTCAGGTCTGGAGACTCCGCTGCCTGCTATACACCACCATTCGTGGCGTTTACTCAAGAACTTTCCGAACGGCAAAACGGCATTCGAAATCTACACGATCTCGTTGCTGGCATCCTGCGGTGCTACAGGGCGTTTCTAGTCTTTGAGCTCGTCCACAGCGGCATTATCAGAGTCCTACCCGCAACAGCTGCTCCCGTTCATCCTCATTGCCCATCCTTCGTTATCCTGAGGAGCGAAACGACGAGTCGCTATGCTGGTATCACCAGCGTTTTGGTGCTGCGGCGGACCGTTCTACACGCCCAAGTTAATGGCAGGGAAACACACCGAGGAATCACTAATGGCGACGAGCGGTTCCCCTGGCAATCAAGGTCCCTTCTTCTGCATTACCGACTCTGTCACCGGACTCTGGTTTCTGGTGGACACTGGTGCCTAAGTCAGTGTACTCCCTTCCAACGCTCTGGACAGTACTGTTCTGCTGCTGTGTAATTTGCAAGCTGTGAAAGCTCGCAGACTCCAGTTTACAGAAAACGCTCGCTGCTCGTAAACATTGAAATAGGTCGGACAATTCTTTGCAGTTTCATGGCTGCAGAGGTTAGCCTTGCCATCACTGGAGCTAATTGACTCTGCCATTTCTTCCTCGTGGTGGACTTGGTGCGCAAATAGCCTTGCAATTCGACCACTGGCCTCTCTGTGACTCGCAGCCCCCCCTTTTCTAACCCTTTCCTTTTACCATCAACATTACCGTTCATTCGCCTTACGGGGGCCTGCTAAGAGTTCCCGCCCTTGACAGCCGCCCCTCACTGAACAAAACCTGTCGAGCACGAAGTTGCCCACCACGATTTTAAACACAGCGCCTACGTTTTCGTACGCGTCGATTTCCCCGCCGCCCACTTCAGGGACCTCGTCATCACGATGACGACAAAAGATAGAATCCCGTAAAACTGCCGACTGAAGTCAGGAACGCACTTACTACAAAACCGCTACCAAAAAACAGGCACCCTGCTTTTCATGAAGGTAGGAGAAAAGCAAGAGCAAAGGCACTTGAGGCCAAGTTAGACGGCTCTAAATACACTGTTTATGTAGACGCGGCGTAATACAGAGGAGGCAACTCTTTCGCTATCGTGGGCGTGAACGACTCGGGTAAAACATTAATGGCAGGTTCAAAAAAATACCTACTCAGGGACAGCGGAGGAGGCGCCTATCGCCATGGCGATGGTCAGCACCAAAGCGGTTACCATAATTAGCGACTCCAAATCTGCTATAAACAATTTTGCGAGGGGCATGATCTCCAAAGAGACAAAGCAAATTTTAAGATATAAAGACTGGAACCAAAAAGAGGTGGAATCAATATGGGTGCCGGCACACTCGGGAAACAAAGGAAACGAGTTGGCTCTCAGTATAGCTCGAGGTTATGTCAGTCGAGCAGTGAGCCAGGTTGATTCCCCCAATTTCTCGAGAGATGACCTAATCTCATTTCATGGCTACACTATTCACTTTAAACTAGAAAGGCGGATGTATCCTCCACCAGACAAGAAACTAGACAAAAGGCAAGAAGTAATCTGGCGTCAGCTCCAGACGCGTGCCTTCTTCAGCCCTTCTAAATTAGCGCACATGTATCCAGCGCAATACAATCCAAATTGTAAACACTGCGGCGAAATAGCAGGATATGATCACATAATATGGAGCTGCAAAAAAGCGCTGCCACCAGCGGGCCTACTACCAGTCCCTTCTTTTGAGCGGTGGGAGGCTATACTGGCCAGCTGAGACCCGTTAACGCAAGTTCGGGCTACTGAGTGGACTCAAAAGGTCGCCGAGAGCAACGGTCTTGAGGCCAAGTGTAGCGCCCACAAATCGCTCATTGCTGACAATAAATGTTTTCCCATCCAAATACACGTTCCGCATCAAAGGTTACGTCATCGTTGTCTCGCTCGACCCCTAAAACCTGCACATGTCTCCAACACTTCGTTACCTTCACCAGCTATTCTCTCGATTCTGTTTTTTTTTTTTTCGTTTTTTCTCAGCGAGTCATCTGCCCTTTTATCACACCGACGGAAGACTGTTCGCCAAAATGACTTCGTTTCTTGAGGGGGCGGCACTGTTGTGGAGCGTTTAATGCTCGCGCTAGGATGTGAAGTGTTGTGGTGGAGCGTTCAGAGTCACGCGCTGGGACGAAGAGGAGCAGACGCGCAGCGGCTGGAATAAACCAGGTGTACTTGCGGCTCTTCTGGAAGAAACAAAGTCATCAAGGAGACTAACATATGTCGACTTCGGCGCGACCACCATTGGAACTCATCATTTGGTTTGCTTGTCAACTGGAGAGACGAACTCTATCTTCCCCATTCTTTGGAGCTCCTGCTTGGTCTTCTACAAAGCAATCAGAGTGCGCGACTTCAATACAAATGATTTAGATCAGCCTTGAATACAAATTAGGTGCTCGCCTTGAAATACTCCAAGACCTGTGCGTGAACGGCCAGGAAGCAGTGAACCAAGTGTGTTATCAGACAAGGGGCTGCCTATGTAAAGGCTGATACCATCAGGAGCATGCGCACTCAGCACCGCAAGAGCATGCGTCAACATGACAGTGCGCCTGCTTACATCTTCCTTTCTTTGAAGGTAAACCACTACCACAAAAACGAAATGCACGAGTCAAGGTCCCAATTTTCCGGACTTTCTGGTAGGTGATAACGTTGTGGTGCTCTGCGACGACGGTTGCTTCTCCGGACGGTGCCCTCAGGTTGTTGATCTTCCATCTGGTCACGCTGGGATGCCGGCTCCGCCGAAACTGTCGCTTCAGGGTCGGGCGTGTGTTGCATTTCTTTGGAGCTGAGACGCTCCCTGGTGCGCCGCAACTGTTGTCCACTGTCTGGCAGTAGGTTGTCCGACCGAGGTGTGTCTGCATGGCTTACGACCACAGCTGGAAACCCGTTACTGCGTATAGTGTTTTAAACTGACACTGGAGGCCCTCTGCTAAGGTGTGGTAGATACTTCGCCGTCCGGTTGTAGAAGATCCACTGTTTTTCTCTTATATCGCTCAGCCGATTGCGAGCGGACTGTGGTGGCATAGTCTGCAGCTCGGGGTGCTGGGGGAGAACCGGTAATTGCGTCCTGTGTTTGCGGCCCATTAACCTTTGAACAGATGACTTCAGTTTCTCGTCCCTTGGCATGTTTTTCCCCTCCAACAGGGCGCTGTAAAACTCAAAGGTAGCAAAAGGACACTTCATGAGCAGTTTTTTCGCCTCCTGTACGGCGCGCTCCGCCATACCGTTACCACGCGGTTAGTATGGGCTTGAGGTAATGTGGTTCATTCCGAGCTGGGCTGCAAAGCACCGGAAGCATGCGATGTTGCAAGATGAGCCATTATCACTGTAGAGCTTCTCTGGGATCCCATGAGTCGCAAATACGAGCGTGCATGCATTGATTACAGCTGCCGCAGTCGTTCAACGTAGCTTCTGAGCCTCAAAAAAACGAGTAGAAATCCACGAGGATTAAATAAGACTGGTCATCTTGGTAAAAGATATCAAGGCCGACGACTTGCCATGGAGACTTAGTATTTCGTGGCTCAGCATTGGCAGCCTAGTGTACCTCCGCTTGCACTCCTCGCACACGGCACATGACTTAGCTATAGCTGAGATGTGGGCGTTCATCCCGGGCCAAACTATAACCTCTCTGGCTCTTATCTTCATTTTTTCTTGTCCTCCTTGTTCTTACGTATTCTAGGGATCCTGCTGCATGAGGGGGCGGATGCGAACAACGGTGAATGTGCCTGGCGAGCCGCGTCCGCCCCCCCCCCCCCCTTGTGACACCATGTGAACAACCGGAGAGGTAGTGAGCCAAGTGTGTTTATTTTATCAGCCTTTATAAAGACCGATACCACCAAGAGAATGCGTCCTCAGTACCGAAAGATCATGCGTCAACAAGACGGTGCGCCTGCTTACACTGTGAAGAAAGGCGGAAACTTCTAGGGTTTCATGGTGCGCATCAACAGCAGCTATTCAGTTGCATGCTTTCCGAGAAGCAGGCAACGAAATTCGAGTGTGTATACATCATGGGTTGTTTGGCGGTCGCAACTGGATAGCTGTACTTGATCGACCCCTTGCATTGCCAGAGGTTCTCATTTAGGTTCGCAGAAATGATGGCGCGGTTCAGAGAGAGTTAGTTTTCGCTAGACCTTTAGACCCATTTCTGGCGGTATTTCTCGTACCGTGCTGGGGCAATCGGACTAGGAGTGGCTTGTTCAAGGGCTCGCGTGCGCCTTATGGCTTATTCTGGTGAGTGAAGCCTACCTCTTTAATGCTTGCTTTGTCAGTGTCCAGCTTTCCATGTTGCTTTCTGATTACTCCACCTGTCGAGCTAAGATGTGGGCTTCCTACAGTGTTCGATCTGGATTAAGTTCGAGTTTTGCTGACAGATGCCTGTATTCACGTTCGAAGACTATCCTGATCGCAGACTCACTCTTCCGGCATACTTCCGAACTTGCAGCGCTTGGAGTTAGCTTGAACAGATGTTGCGAATTCAACAGACACTGCCCCCTGTTGTACCCGAACGTTGAAACGCGATCTTCGTAAGATGATGTTGCGACATGGAAAGAAGTATTTATCAAAGCGTTCCATCAGAACACTAAACGCTTTAGAGTCCTTATCGGGCAGTTAATAGGTGCTGAAGACGTCCTCGGACTGGACTCTTTATGTATAGCAGGGCGTCGATATGGTGCTGTTCAAATTTTGCACTGATTTCAGAAGAGGTATAAAGCGTTCACAGCACTTCTTATATTTCGGCCACTCGATGCGTGACGCGAAACATAGATGGCTTTCGAGGGTTATGTTGCAGATTCAGGCAAGAACCTGCAAATAGAACGACGAGAAGAGGGAAGACGAGGATTGGAAGCGGGTGCGCGCGAGAGAGAGACTGATCGCCATGAGGGCATATTGATGGCAGTGGGAACAGCCAGTAATAAAACGTATTCAGAGCCGGTCTTGTGTTCGCCCTGCTTCTATCTGTTAGGTGCCGAAATACGGGAGGGTAATATGAGCTCCTCCAACAATCCTTCTTGGAGTTTGAAGAGGAAAGCAAACGACCCATGAAGATAGAAGTTCCGCCACAGAACCCCACCGGACAAAGAGAAGAGGGCTGCACTGAGACACTATGAGACCATCGAAAGGAAACGCGTCGTCTAACGCACGTTTCTGATCCGGCTCTTATGTCAGACAAGATAACGTTTGAATTCTAACGCAGCAACTATTCTTGCGCTAAAGCGTCTTCAGGCGAGAATACAAGTATGCAACGACGGCTTGCGCGTACTGAACGAGAAGCTGCAGGCTTTTAAAGACAGCGCTTGTGCAGAAGGCGCCGCAGCTGCATTACAGTATGAGAAAACTACATAGAGACATTGACTCTTCTCTGTCATCACATCGAGGGCGTTAAGGGGCCTACTTTTGATCACGACAGTATTTATTTCATGAGGACAAATAGTGGAGCTCCCAGCAGCCGCATCCTGTACGAAAGAAGCAGAGGGATTGATCGTAATGAAAAATTGCCGCTCACGGCGGGAAAACAACGCTTCCAATCAGAAGTCATTGTCTGGAAATGTAGAAAGCTGCAAGTGAAGTTTGAAAGGAGTGACGCGGCATAGTGAGAATTTATCTAACGGCACGAATAAAGACTTTGTTCCAACTGACTTCAGCCACCCACTCTCTTCTAGCTGCAGTCCACAGAGGCCCCTCAGAGCTGAATCGATGTTCTGATCACCTTTCGACTCAACCGCCCATTCTCATATTATACTTAGAGATACAAGTCGAAAGTTCGACCGCTGTCACACAAATACCTGATTTTACTTTTCCCGCGTCAGCACTAAAAACCCAGTACACCGAAAAATCGCGGCTAATCGTGAACGAGGTCATTACAGTGCTGAGGCGCCTACAACGAGGAGCCGCAGGTGTGTATAATTTCCTTGGCTCGCCTTGCTGCGCTTGAGCCGGCATTGCTGTAGCAGGTGCCTGGGCAACGCCTTTTTTTATGCGTTGTTTTCGGTGATGTCAGCTTCTTCCAAGCACTTTTGATTGCAGGTTTTCTTACACAACTTCTCACACCATCTTTTACGGGACGTTGGCTGGTGTACACATCAGTAAAAAGGACGGACACCTGAAGCTACGGTGAACACGTTTATTTGACCTAGGAGCTCGCCAGTAACCGGAGACAGCCTTATACAAACAGGGCGAGCGCTCTGGTTTCGGATTCGCGTGTGCCCAGCGGCTCTGGCGGCGGAAGCGCTTGTACGACACTAGGAGCGAGTAACTCAGGCGTTCTGGCATCGGAAGCGCCCAATTCGGCTGGCTGTACAGCACATTGCCTATATCAAGCGAACACCTCAACGAAGTCTTTTGGTTCCTAGGAATACCTTGCGCTCTGTGTCTCACAGACGTCACAATACTGCCACAATTCATAGCAAGCGAAGCTACGTGCGAAAAATAAATGGCATAAGCAATCCCACCATACTTTCTGGACACAGTGCTGAAGTCACGAAATAATGACTTGTCAACATTGCAGTGCTTTCAACTGGTGACTATTAGCGAAACTTCACCCGCATCTGAACTTCTGGGGAACCAGTGAAGCGGTACGAAGCCACTTCTGCTGGGTAGTTACAAAACTGTATCCTAGCAGACCAATCGTAAGATGACATTGTCGAATTGAACAAGCGGCTTGTAGCTTTACAGAGGATGTTCAACGTCTCTCCCAAAATCAGACATTTTGTTACCCAATAATTCATTCTCCAATGCTGTTCACCTATCTACAGCGACACTGGTATATGCTCAGATGTCGCATGCCCATTGTGAACCACAAGCCTCTGCTAAGTCTCCAGTGGAGCTGCACAAATGACTAGAATAGCTCCCAGTGACGCTCACGGCTAACGTCTTTCCGGTTCCCTTGTCATGAATCAGCAATGCTGGTCCACTGAAACTTTTCTACAATAGACATGCTTGAGGTTCAACAAGCAAGCGAGATTCATAACTGATTGCGCAGTTATGCGCAATCTATGTGCGATCCTTGTGCGATCATTACCTGTCCTAGAAACAAATGTTTAGCCCCATTTTCTGGCCTACTACTGTCTGACTACCCCGGAAAGACGTTTTAATACAATGTCCAAAATGGCTGGCAAGGCCTGTAAATACGTAGCAACTGGTCGCCCAAATGTGAAGATTCAAGAAATAGCAAGTGGTAACAAGTAGTGGCTCTGCAAGTTCGCATACCTCATCGTGATGATGTATTGTTTTGTAGTGCTATATTCGTCGCTAATATGGTGGACCTGCTCGACTGCATTAAAAATGGATGCTCGCCTTTGCGGCACATACCAGTGATATCCTATTTTTGGCAGAGGTTTTCTGTTCGTGATTACTTAGGGCTTCCTGTGTGTACATGGCATTGTTGTGTGGTGCAACCCTGCCTCCTGTTACCTACACATCTACTGTAGACGCAGCGATTATTAACTATTGCTTATCGGGCTAGATGCAGATTTCCAGTGACACCACAAAGCGTTTGCTGAGTCATACAGTGACACATGTTCAGGATTGCACTTAACGAGTCCTGCCCACGGCGCTAGATCCGCAACTTGATGTGCAGCCCTGAAAGATTTCACTTGTTTAGGTTGAGTGGAGGAAAACCGAAATCTTTCGAACCTGCTATTCTGTTTTGCTAAGAATAGCCTTTCCCAGCAGAGAATAGGCACCCACTCGAGAGCCATTTTATGGTAACACCATAAGAAATTAAATAGGCTAGCAGTAGCAGCACTTGAGGAGAGCCTTTTACAGCGATGACAGAACTGTATATCTCTTTCCTCCTAGTCTACTCCTGCGCCTATCTTCCACATCCCTCGTCCTATGGAAATGGAAAAATGTTGAAAGGACCACGTAAGCAACATAATTCTTCCTTATCGAAAGATGTCAAGTTCAATTCAGAACTGGTCTTCACCTTATTTCGTTCGTTAGAGGTGAGCCCGTCTATGTTAGCCTGGCAGTATTATATCCTTTCAGAAGGCGGCTCTTCTCCAGGCAAAGTCGACCTTGACTGCTTAGGAAGTTTTATAATGGTCAACTTTCTTGCACCATCAATCAAACAGAGCAGCGCAATGCTTCGAGGCCTGACGTTGAACAGACTATTTTCACCTGCAGCAATCCTGACCTTATGAAAATATGCTGGCGTTATTCCCGACACTAAGACCGGGAAGCCTTCTACAGGTCAGCCAAGCTTCACCCAAAACAGTTCATAAAAGCTTGTAGAACGAATAATAAATAGGCTTTTCTTATGTTTGTTTTAATAGTACCATTAGTACCATTATCTCAGATTTTGTTTAGTTCTCACCTGTGTACCGTGGTTGGGCTTGTGCACCATTCATCTATGATGCTACTAAAAGCCGATCTTGCAAATTCCGCATGCTTGTAACCATGGACGTTCACAAGGCCCATGAAAACGTGAGTGCCTGTGCTATCTGGAAATCATAAGTCGGCTTCGCCTTCCACATGGAGCGTGCCAATTTGTGAGCATGTTCTTGGAAGATCGTTCCTTCTACGTACGCAACGCAAGGAATGTGTTGATTCGTCAACATAAAGTGAGGTGTACATTAAAGGTCTGTGCTGCTTTCAATATAATCGATACGGCACTTTTACTATTCCTATGGCAATTGGTACTATTCTGAACGTCCTCTGTCTGGTGTATGAGGAATGCCACTGCACAAGAAGCTTTCCGGGCAAACTTTAAGACATAGATGCATGGGTACTTGCCTAGCACTCTAGATTGAAAAGAAAACCATTACGTCTATCATAACCCAAAGTTGCAAAAAAGCCGATGTTTAGAAGCATCGAGAGTTGTCGTTTAGAGGCCATCTTTTCACTACCCTTTTATCGATGCGATTCCCAGGGATCGTTTTGACTTTTCTGGCTCTGTAGCACCATTTGTTCGATATGCGTTATTGAAGGTCGGCAGAAGGCTACATTTATCTTGATACAATGCCCAAAAAACAGGAGGTGCTTCTGTATTATGGCTTGAACAAATAGTGTGTGCCATATTGCAGCCTCGGCCTTTTCATAGTGAGCATTGTTTTTTTTTTTGCCCTAAGTTACAGAACCACTTGAAAACCGTCATGTCAATTGTCACTGTTTTTCCTCGTTCGCTGGCTTTTTCCATATTTCGACAATACAAGCGTAAGTCCGGTTTAATTATATTTATGGGCACGTGATGAAACGTCATAGAGGGAGTTACCTAAAGCTTCAAGCTATCTTTGCGTCACGTTCGCTAGCGTATTGCGTTTGATCCTGCATAGCCACTTCTTTATTCAGTATCTTCAGAACCCCTCTGACAGCGATTGCAGGTTACAGACAACCGACCGCCGCATGTAAGTCCCGTTTGACACTCAATGACACAGGCAGACCCCACTTTCCCGGCACTCTATAAAGGCGCTTCACGTAAGCTTCAAAGGAAGCAGGGACTGTAGTGTCTCTCATACCAGCCCTCTTTGCGTAGTGCTCCCTGATGTTTGCCAGACATGCTGGTGTATACCAAAGGCGTGATTTCCTCCTCCGGTAGCCGATATTGTAGCTGTTTGGGACAGTTCATATATGCTAGAAGAGAGCCTATATTATGTGCTGCAACCACTCAGCCTTCTTATACAGACTCGACTCAAGCAGTCCGGGCGCTACAGAGCTTAGGCAGTGCTCAAGACAGAATTCACGATATATGCCATAGACTGCAAGAATTTCCGTGCCCTGTCAGCGCTGCGTGCTCTCGCCGCAACCGAGCACCCTCTCAGAAAGATGGTGATGAATCCCTTTTAATTAGGGTGACATATGCACTAACTATATCGATTAAGCAATCTACAGGAGATGCAGTAGGTACTGGCAAACAATTTCTCTGCCGCTCCACACATGCTTTATTTACATCGCGTGGATCCAATCTTCGCAGCGGTCTAACTTGCCGTAAGGAGGATACGTTCAAAAGAAACCGTATGGGTATTGCGCTGACTCCCAATCTCAAATTCTGCTTAATATTACAGACTCCTTTCCTGACCTGCTACTTCTACATTCTCCCGCTGCAGAGCCGTAGGTAGATTTTTGTTACCAATTTGCCAGTACCTTGGGTGCCAGGATTAAAATGCTACTCCACCACTCGACCCAAACCTTTAAACTTAAAGGAAACTATAGCTGGCAAAGGCCTGCATTATCTATATTTAAGCCACTATGTCGAATGGAACATTTGCACAATAAGGCTTGAGGACGCGCGGAAGGAGCTTTTGAAGCTATCGCGTTATAGTGTCAAGCGTTCTCCAGAAACGTCCAGATAAACCTGGGAAGAGATGCTGGAACACTAGATCATTATGGAAGCACTTGTACTTGCCAGCGATCCTTCCGGCCTAGAAAAAGTGATAAGGCGCGTTTGACGATACCAACCATAAACACACAAAAAATGCGCGAAGTCGGTTTTTGCGCACCAATCATAGTTACGAGACCATATACCTACTGCTGTTGAAAAGCAACACATGGTTAAATTACCTGATTTGCGGCCTTAAAAGAGCATCGCCTCAATGCTTTGAAATTTAAGGAGAGAAAGGTAAAGAAAGACATAGTGCTACACGCAACGACATAAAGGATTTTTGGCGAGCTAGGCACTGCTGGGATGTGCTCGTGTCGTCGGGTATAACCATAGTCAAGTTGTGCGATGCGTCAACGTACACTATATCAGAGGAAGTACCGCCGAAAATAGTTCTCACTCCGGCCGCCACATTGTATCGGCGCTCAAACCCACACTTCGTTCATGGCTTGTACTCCGCGTCGCATCCTCGTACGTTGTAGTGCCGTTCGTCGATGTGTTGCTGGTCGTTAATGCTCAGTCGAACGAGCCGCTCAGCTTCCTCTGCACGCCGCAGGCAGGCAGCGATGTACAGACTGCTTTTTGTCACTTTCGACAGCATCTCGTCGAGCATTGTCGTGGGCTCTCTGCCATACACAGGGCTGACCGGGGTCGGTCTGGTTCTCCTGGAGGGCTGTCTAATACGCGAAGATCACACATGCAGGATGGTATCCAAATTCATGAGATCGGCGTCGACGTAAAGTACAGTAATATCCTCAATCGTTTTGTTGAGGCGTTGTGTATTTTTGTTGCTCTAGAGGTTATACACAGTTGTACGTCGATGGCTTTTATGATGATAAGTCAAGATGGCTTGCGTGAGCACCACCATAAATGATGTTCCCCTGCCCATCATCAGCACTAAGGGGCATCGCGTCACAAGGGAATGCGTTAGACGATGAACTTCGCAACTTTAGCCGCGGTGCCATTAGGCAGGATTTTCGCTTCGCCGCAGCGGGTAACGAGCCACGTGTTACGCACAGAGGAAGTGGATAACAAGTGGATAAAGCTTTCAAAACCTAAAGAATTTCCCGACGGAGGTTTTTAGGCACAACAAGGAGCTGCGCGATCCTGTTCGGTGCAAAGACCTTCACGAGGACGTAAGGGCTTAATGTGAACCATGACAAATGACGCCTGAACACAGCAGGGAGAAGTGATCTTCCCTTCCAGGCAATCGGCTAGGTCCTTCAAATGAGGATATGATCGCTGCTGTTATGCGAAGCTCCTGACTCTTACCGGTCCCAAGAAGGCGTCGTCGTCTTCTTTCGGTGGAGCGTCAGCGGGGCTCGGCATAAGCAGTCTGCATTGGAACGGTTGCGACCAGACTTGTGGACCACAGTGATGTCGAATTTTTGGAGACCTAAGGTTCATCGAGCAAGGCGCCCAGAGGGTCCTTCAAATTTACCAGCCGGCAGAGGGCGTTATGATTGCTTACCCCCTTGAATGGTCGACCATATAGGTAATGGTTGAACTTTTAAGCTGCCCAGACTATCGCGAGACACTCCTCGGTCAAGTAATCGGCTTCGGTTTTGGGAAAGACCTGCTGAGTACGCGACGGCTTTTTCCTGTCTGCACCTCTTCTGAAGAGGAACGGCGCATAGGCCCACATTTCATGCGTTGGCGTCAATATCAGTCTCGGCATTTTCATCAAGGTGACCTGGGACAGGAGGAGACTATAGATAGCGCTTAAGTTCGTTAAAAGCTTCTGCTTGCGGCGTTCTTTACTTAAAGCACATCAAGGCATCATTTGTAAGCTGCGTCAACAGTTCAGGGATGCGAGAAATGTTCCTGCAAATCGCTGGTAGTACGCGCATTGTCCAAGGAACCTGCGCACATCCTTTTTGTCGGCCAGCTGTGGAAACTGCGACCGCAGTTGTTTTCTGCGTGTCTGTGTGATCCCCTTGCTTGCCTAAATTATGGCATAGGAACAGCAGCTCCTCGTAGGCAAAGGGGCATTTTTCTGGTCTCAGTTTTAGCCCTTATGACTTGATTGCTTACAGCACCACACGAAGCATTTTCAAATAGACTTCAAAGCTTAAGGAAAAGACATCAGCACCGAAGTACACGAGGCAAATCTGCCACTTCTAGCTAGCCACCACGGCACCCATCACTCGCTAGAACGTCACTGGTGCAGTGCAGAAGCCGAATGGCGTTTATTTGAATTCTAAGAGACCGTCTGAAATGACGAACGCGGTTTTCTCGCGGTCTCTTTCGTCGCCCTTAATTTGCCTCTACCCGCTCTTGAAGTGCACCGACAACAAGCCCTTAATGTTGCATAGCCGGTCCAGTGTATCATCAATGCGGGGAATTTGGCAGACGTCCTTCTTTGTGATACGGTTCAAGCGGTGGTAATCAACGCAGAAAGAAAGTGTTACGTCTTTCTTCACCTGAATGCCGGGAGCCGCGCATGGGCTGTTCGATGGCTGGAGGACATCGTATCAAAGCATTTAATTGACTTGCTCCCGGATGCCTTGGCTTTCTCGCGGCGATACACGATATGGGCTTAGACGAAGAGGTCGGGCGCATTCATCTCTTAATGCGGTGCTTTGTCGACGGCGCTTCCACGCTGACAGAAGCAGTGGCTGTAGTTTTCAAGGCGAGTGCAATCTCGTTTTGTCTCTACCGGAGTAGGGCTAGGTGGATGTCGAACATGTGCAGATCTCCTCGAGCGGGTGAATCGCCTGTCGGCTGATCGGGAGGGCGGACTTCTAGAATGTGTAATAGTGCTTCGAGGAAAGCGATCGTCATGTCCTTGTTAAAAAGCGGCTATTATTCGGTGAACTTTTGTGCCAGCACCTGAGCTTGTCTTCGCATAAGCACAGCCATCCGATAGAAGCAGTGCGCTTCCATCGAGTGGCCGAGCTTTCGTTCCGAGAGAAACTTGGTGTATCCTTCCAAGATGCCTTTGGCGGTTTTCATGTCCGTGTTACCCACGCAGGAGACGAAGCTTGATCGGGGTGGCACGGTTAAGTCTCCGTCGAGGACGTTTATAGCGGTGTAATGCATTCATGGCATTGCACCAGGTATGTTTTTTTCCGTGGAATGCTTGATGAGCTTTAGGCGAAGGCCGGTGATCGCGCGTTGTTCACTGAGAAATTCTACACCCAGAATAACATCTCGTGAGCGGTTCCGTCAGACCACGAAGCTCGTAAAATAAGTGCGCCCTTTCACTGTCACTCTTGCAATGCATTTTCTGGACGGCCTAATAAGGTTACCACCTGAGATCCGGATTAGCGGGCCATCCCAAGTGGTCGCCACTTTCTTGGGTTGAGCGGCGAACGCTCCATTGATCAGAATAGTCGGCTCTGGTTTCCTCCAATGCGGTAACCGTGCTGCCATTAATCTCGTATTGCATGTTGGTTTCCATATCCGTTGCAAACAATGGGGAAGAGGGCTACACCGTATGAAAGAGCACTGAACAAGGCTAGCTGGGGAATCCTCAGTTCTCAAGTCGAGCCAACGTTTCGACAAGTGGACTTGTCTTCATCTGGGCACCTTCACAGAACAACATAAGTCCACTTGTCGAAACGTTAGCTCGACCTGCGCACTTTTTGCTTCGGGGTTCGATCTCGGGTTCATCGTGAGCCGAAGTCGTGCTGATGTAATGCCGCTGCGCGGCGGTGTCACCTTGACGTCTGGACTCGGGATTGCCGTTGGCGTCTTCATAATGAGTGCCGGCATAAACGTGACGTCGTCGTCTCTCTTCGTCGGCGGGGGAGGATTGCGAGTACTTAGTAGAACTTCCGTGCGGGCTAGTTGGTTACACTAATCTTATGACTTCGGACGCTGCATTGTTCATCGCATACACAACATAAACGTCTTTTATTGATCTCTCTGGTGTATTTTGTGGACAATGAAGCGCCAAACGTCATCAGATTGGCGTGGTTTTGCCACGAAGCAACCTTACCTCCGAACGTTGCTCTCAAGATTCCCCTTGGCTGGCTAGGGGGCCTTACTTGTACAAAACTGCGGCCCGATGGCCCAAATCGGGCATTGTACGGCAATGAGGGTGGTACCGATGGGTTGCTGACTCTGCCCTACGCAGGACTTCTTCGCCAGGACGGATGCGCGGGGCATCAATGACAAAACAAAGCAGGCCGATACGCCTGCACGGGCAATGACGGAAGCTATGCCCAGCCTCACCAGAATGGGAGCAGAATGGTCGGTAGTTACAGATCTAGAGGCGTCGCATTTGCTGGAGCTTGAAGGTCGTTTGCAGACTTGGCGGGTGGAGGCTCTGTGGCGACTTTCGAGAACAGGATGGAGCCGACGGGAGCTTGGCGTCGCAAGTAGCGCAGGCAAGCTGCGAAGCGCTATGGTGTAGCTCACGGACGGTGTCTGGGAGCGTCCGCCGGTGTCTGCGTTGCACTAAAGCCTGCCGGACGTCTCCGCGGACGATGTCAGTGAGTGGTGCTACCTACGGTGGTTAAGGTGGTGATCGAAGCCTGCGCACTTCCTCTCGGACCACCTCACGGATGAGCTTCTGCAAACCATCTCCGCTCGCAGGTGAGTAGCTGTATTGTTTGCGGAGAGTAGTTTAATTGATATATTTATTCTACTGGCGTATGCGGGCGTCCATAGTCCTCTCAATGGTGGATGTTTCCCTTTCAAATTTGGCCAGTTTTCGGTGTATTTCTGACTAGGCTGACAAAAAGGTTCTTTCATGCTTCGCACTAGGCATTTAACTTCCTCCACTTCAGTCATGTTCAGGATGACCCGGAGAAGACGCGCTTCATCTCCTCAACATAGGCGAAGACGAATTCATTAGAGAACTAGGCTTTCCATTAAAGAAGCAGTTGCGCTCTTTCTTTCCTCACCATGGTCGCAAACTGCTCGAACAGGTCGTTCGCGAAGTCCTCCCACGTAATTAGGGAAGGCTCGTGGTTTTCATACCACGTCGCCGCTGTTCCATCAAGGGCAAAGAAACGTTTCGAATTTCAAGTCCTCATCCCAATTGTTGAATCAGGCAATTCTTTCGTATTATTCAAGCCAGTCCTTTGAATCTTGTCCCGGGTTACCATTAAACCGGTTGGCTGTCAGTGCTGCTGAATGACCGTCGGTATTATAGACTGGCCATTGTCAACTTTGAGGCTCATTTTCGAAAGTGATCCGGTCGCAGACCGTGTTCGGATTGGAGCCCTTGAAGTCGGAGGGCTGGTTCGGGGCCTGTTAGTTGGTCCCCCAGGGTGACATTAACAGGGCTGTGGCCTTCGCTTGAAGGGGTAGACTGGGCCATGAAAGGCAGCACCTCCAACAAATGACACATGTTCCACAGAAACATCTAGAAAACCAGCCAAACTGTTTTGGAAACCTGGAACATTACGGAAACACTTGTGCTTTGCTGCGATCACTACAGTTTAATATCGGCACATCTCACTCTACAGAGAAAGGGATAAAGGATCGATTCGCGATACTGACCATGAAGAAACTTAAAGTACAATGTTGGTGCGTGCGCTGCTATCACAGTGACAGGGCCATAAGCCGGCGGCTGTTGAAAAACAACAAAAAAACCTTCAATTCAATGATTCGCGGCAATACTTTTAAAGGGAGAGGTTATGTCTCGCTCCATATTTTTGCATAGTTTAGTCGGCCAGTACATTTCTTTTTTTGTAGAAGCCTATAAGTCGGTGCTTCTTCACTCATCATTATTTCACTCTGTCTTGCCCACAGTGAAATACATTTCCCTCTAATCCGCATACACTAAAATATACTTCATTACATTATCCCCTACGCACTGCGGCGAAGCCATGGTGATCTTTCCCGGCTTGAAAAGGAGTGTACAAGTTGGAGAAGGAGTCATTTTCAGCACTTACATGCTCTTTTGAAGAAAATGTTTTCCATTTATATTCACACTACATTACATGAACGACAAGAGTTCAAATACTAAAAGAAAGCCCTCGTTCGTACTGATATACTGTTCCAAATTATTAGACTGCTAATCGACTGTTCAATCGCTGCATTTCGTTCTTGATGGAACACATTTTGTGACATTTCTAACAATATGTGGTTATTCCGTGATAACAAGCATCATAAGTCCCGCTGTGCCCATTCTTACTAATATTATGAAACAAGAGGAAGCGCCGGCAAATTCACTTTCCTATTACTAGACAAGCCGATACAAAATCTATCAACCATCAGCGGTTCGATCACACTTCGTCTTCTCCGCACTACCTGACCGATGATTATGAATATGTACAGATGAAGATGATGTTCCATTCACAGTGCTTACACTCTTCTCCTTCCCGAACGGAAGCGACCATCGTGGTCTCAGGTTGCAGAAGGTCGGCTCGGAAAGTATTTCAAACACGACAGGTGCACTATCATCGACCCGCGACGAAGACGGGCACGAATAGATGATGCAGGGGCAATTCGATAGTTTAAATCGGATTGCCATTCTAGGATCGTGTACGGGCCAAAAAGTGGCTCAGATATTTTCACATGAGGCCGGTTTTCACATGAGGCCGGGCCGCGAGTGTGTTTCCAGAGCACAACATTGTCACCAGGGCAGAAAGACACTTATCGTTGTACCGAATCATACCTCATTTTTTCTGGAAGCACGAGTGGCTTAAGTTTGAAGTCGGGCATGTTCATGGCAGAGTGATACGAGAAACGAAGTATTCGTGGGAAGGTGCGGCAGATGTAGTAAAGCTAAGAAAGACGCTTCCAGCAAGAAGGTAGGGTGCGGCCGTTCGCTGAAAGGTAGTACTGTAGCCTAACGTACCAAAGGGGAATTTATGATGAGAGAAAGATGTAAAACATATCGGAAAGGAACGCTGACAGCATTCTGCAAAGCCATCTATTTGAGGGTGCTAAGTGCATAGTCTTGTGCACCGTGTCCGCAGCATGAAGCACTGCTGCACGTACGGAAGAGGGGAACGACTTTCCGCAATCGCCGCAGATCTTGCTGGGTGCCTGCGAAGACCTGACTTAGCGAAGAAGACAACGAAGCAATTTCTTATCGCTGCCGACTTGCAACCTGAGATGGTACTCCCGGGAACGGTATGAATTTAGCTCGCGTGTCTAAATGTGCCGATTCCGCAGTGTTCGTCTTGCATGCAATTTGCCTCTCCGTCACTGGGTACGCTCGATTAGCAGTCCCGGACTCTCAGGAAATACTTCCTCGCAGCTGTCTGGCGTTGGTTTTCCTCGTGTGCCCAGAAGCCGCGCAAACCAGTAAAGTTTCTGGACCAGCGGCAATTTGAGTTCCTAGCTTATTCTGAGTACTTTTCGTTTTCCTGTAGATGGTATCGTACGCTAATCAAAACCAATCTGTCTAGCAGCTGTAAGGAGTTATAATCTTGCCTTTTCGCTTTGTTGTCTTGCATTTCACTACACACAGAAGCATCTAGAGCACCGAGCACGGATTAGGTGTTCGTACTGCTCAGTTCTTCACCTGTTTCGCTATCTTTTCTGCGCCCGGCAGGTCTGAAAGCGTCGTAAGCGAGCGGCTTTGGGCTGGAGTTCATAACGCTTGTTGACGATGCTTTTGAAAACGGTTTCTTCTGCTTTCGAGCACAGTGACCGGGCTCTGGCAGTAAATCTGCTTTCGAGCACGACAGAAAACCCTGCCAAACTGAGGTCTTTAAAACGCTTCATATTCAGGCATATCACGCTTCGTTCGCAAGAGCACCGATTGATTCGCACCCGTTATTAATCTTCGTATTACACGCGCGGCAAAAAAATAAACATGCGCGCAGAGTCACTGCGAAAGAACTGAGCCGTGGCGGCTGGTTGATGGTATCGTCTGGTAAGAGCCTCTAAGAGCAAACAATGGAGGTGGCTTGAAAGGTCATGTCACCATCCTGCTATTTCCTCTCAAAGCGGAGGCGAAAACTTGTCATCAAGTAGTCCGGGACTGCAAACTCGAATGCATCCACTTCTTTTAGGTAAGATACCAGTCTTGTAAGTCCGTCGTTTTCTCGTTCTACGTGCTTCCAGCGCTAAGTATGGTCGTCGCGTCGTGACCCGCGTTTCCGGTTTTGAAGAGCTTAGCGCCTCTAAAACTGGGTTCGCGGCATGCGGAGGACTGACGCACCATGCACCAGCAAGGATTCTATACCACCGGTGCCACATTACAATGTGTCCCGCAGGACTTTCACACGTGAACTCCCGTCTGCGTGTGTAGTTTGCCTTACGTATGAGCACTTGCAAATATGTTGGTCAGGGCTGGTTTTGTTGCATGCTTTGCTGGTATTCTTTATCACTGTATTTGTTTGTTGATATAATAAAGCACGAATATTTTTGAGCTATACTTGTTCGACACTGTATTTTGAATTCTGCGGGTAGATAACGCTTTACAAGTCAGGCTTTATAAGTATGCTGAGCTTATTCCTTTGAAAATGGTGCTAGTTTGCTTACTTTCTGTGCCGGCGTTTAATTTCTGGGTTTGATTGCCAACTGCACTAAAAGAGCAGGATTTGAGCCCAGTATAATGACAAAAAATTGCGACCGCTAAAAGGCGCCCTTCATTAGGAAGCATATAATTCGCGCCAACGGTATACGCAATCCTGACGTCCCGCAACGTCACTAACTTTAGTTGGCCCTGCAATTTTCAGGGACGTTGGAGTGCTCATGGGGCACCATATTCTGAGCTCATGGGCGTGTATGCAATGTTTGCTACAAGCGTACATATACCTTGTATATTATGTAAACGTATCTGGCTATCTCGACACATTTCTTACAAAGGGGATTTTACTGTCCCCAGGCCAGGTGGTCGAAATTACTCCGTAGCCCTCCACTACGGCTCCTCTTTCTCTCTTTCCACTTTCACTCCCTCTTCCTCCCTTCCCTTACGGCGCGGTTCAGGTGTCCACATTAACAAGTGTGACAGATACTGCGCCTTTCTCTTCCCGTGAACCATATATTATTATTATTATTATTATTTTTTTTTTTTTTTTTTTCCAAGATGGCGCCCAGTAAGGACGCATGTGTGCTGTGCTCCCGCCCGTTTTTTGGCAAGCAGCAGTTTTTACGATGTGCCGACTGTGCGAAACGTGTTCACACGAAGTGCGTCACCTGGGCGGATGACGAGCTGCAACTTCTGAAGTCCGGCTCTCGGCCATTCTTGTGTAATTTGTGTGCGTCGTCGTCGTCTGACGGTGTTAGTCTTAGCGACGGTGGTGCTAGAGTCCCTGGTGCCCCGCTCCTGCCCAGCCACCCGACCGGTTTTCCCCCTTCAGCCGCGACCGGCGAACATGGCGGTGAGTTTGCCTCGCTACGGGCTCTCCTCCTCGACGCGCTTGAGGGAATCTCTTTTCTGAGCGATGAGGTTGCCCAGCTACGGGAAGAGAACGAGCGCCTTCGTGTAGAGAACTCGCGGGCTTTCGTACAACAAGCCGAGGTTATCGCCTCTTTACGTGCCGATGTTCGCGGCCTACGCCAGGAGCTTGTGCGGTGCGCTGCTTCGCAGTGTGAGCGTCCTCTCGTCGAGCGTCCTCTCGTTGTCTCCGTGGGCAATCCTACCCGTGAGGAGCAGCCATCTGTGGACTACTCCGCCGCTCTTCATCGAGGGATGACTCCTGGAGATATTCCCTGTTCATCTTCTGCCTCTGCTCCTCGCCGTGCGGTTGACTTACCCAGTGAGATGAAGAAGCACCGAAGTCGAGCCATTACTGGCGCATCGAGCTCATCTGTCCTGAACGTTGCCATTTACCAAAAGAAGCGTCCGAAGACTATTTTCGTCTCTAAACTCAGTCCCGATACTACATCGGTAGACCTTACCAACCATCTAAAATCAGTGAATATTACTCCCATTTCCTGCCGGCAGCTGAAAACAAGGTACGACTCCTACTCGTCCTTCCATATTGAAGTTGATGAAGAATCCTACAGTAAGCTTGTTGAGCCTTCGATGTGGCCGATGGGTTGCATATACAAGGACTTTCGTGGGAAGCTTTACGACGATATGCTTCATACCTCTGAACTGACGCAAAATTGCAGTGGCCCCTAATTTGGATATCTATTATCAAAACGCCCGAGGTCTTCGGACTAAGGGATCAGAATTTTTTTCTAGCGTCTTGTCCTCTTGTTATACCGCTGTTGTGGTTACCGAAACCTGGCTGTCAAGTGATATTCCTTCCAATGATTTCTTTCCAAATAATTACTCTGTTTTTCGTAGCGACCGCCCTGAAACAGGTCCCAAATCAAGAGGAGGTGGAGTGCTCATTGCTATTGACAGTTTTGTGAAGTGTGTTCGACGTTCCGATCTGGAAACTGTTGAAGAATGTGTGTGGCTCGAGCTCACTTTAAATCGACATGAAAAACTTTTACTTGCAGCTTTCTACATTCCTCCGAATCTACCTCCTTCAGCCTATGATGATGTTCTGCTCTCAATCGAACATGTTATAACCCGTCATAGCAAACACAAACTTCTTATTTTAGGTGATTTTAATACTCCTGGTATCAACTGGAACTCACTTATTTCTTCTCACAACAATCATTACATATTAAGTAAGTGTAACGCTCTACTTGATTTCATAGCCTTTAACTCTTTTGCAGCAACACAATTTCATTGAAAACTGTTGCGGTAATATTCTTGACATCTGTCTATCGAATTTTGAAAGTGTTCGAGTCTCGAGTTCGGACATACCGCTGACTCGCTGTGACAAATTTCACCCTCCGCTTCTAGTTACTACTGCTGTCTCTGCCTCACCTTCTACTAACTCAGATCGGGTGGGGAATTCGCCCCGTTTCGCGTATGCACGTGGTGATTATGTCGGTCTTTTCAATTTCTTCTCTTCCGTCGACTGGTCCCTTTTAAATGACATTAATGATTCAGATGGACAAGTCAGTCGCTTTACAGAAATAGTTCTTGATGGTATGCGTCGGTACATACCTTTGCATACTCCTACGCGTAGGAAGTTCCCTTCCTGGTTTTCAAGGGAACTAATAACGGCGTTAAAGCTCAAGGAACGGGCCCATCGTAAAGCGAAACGCCCTGGGTTTCACAATTGGGCAGATGAGTTTCGCCGTGTGCGTTCTCTTTGCAAACGCTTATACAAGCGGGACTACGACTCCTATCTTGAGTCTTTAGAGAGGTATGCCTCAAATCGTCCTAGTCAGTTCTGGCGTTACGTTCGCAAGCGTTCCATTAAATCAGATTTAAGTATCAGCTTAGTTGACTCTCAGGGTTCGGAAATTCGGGATGTTGCCGACAGTTTTGCACAACATTTTTCCTCCGTTTACAAACATCCACATTGTGATTCCGTTTGCCTCCCATCTGGTGCACTATCTAATTCCATTCTCTTTGACGAGGAGTTCATAACTGAGAGTCTTAAGCGTCTGAGACCATCTTTGTCTCCTGGACCTGATGGCATTCCAGCTGCCATAATAAAAGCCTTCAGTTATATCTTCGTACCAGTACTGACTGCCATATTTAATAACTGTTTAAAAAATGCTGCCTTTCCTCGCGTGTGGAAAATGGCACGCGTGTTTCCTGTCTTCAAGTCTGGAAACAAAACTGATGTTTCCAATTATCGTCCGATTTCTCTTCTATGTGCAACCTCTAAGCTTTTCGAATTAGCTTTGCACAGCGTACTTTCCTTCCATCTCAAACATATCATAGTACCGAATCAACATGGCTTCATGTCGGGTCGCTCTACTTCCACCAACCTAGTCACGTTTATGACGTATGCCTCTGCAGCAGTGCTTCAGAGGGGTCAGGTTGACACTGTGTACTGTGATATGAGCAAAGCTTTCGACGTTGTTACTCACTCACTACTTCTTGAAAAACTTCTACTCTCTGGCGTTGAAGTCTCTCTCGTAGCCCTCCTACGCAACTATCTCCTTGATCGCTTCTGCTTTGTCAGTGTCAATGGACAGACTTCTTTCGTTTACCCTGCAACGAGTGGAGTTCCTCAAGGTTCAGTACTAGGCCCGCTTCTCTTCTCCGTCTTTATTAATGATGTTTCCTCGGCGATAAAGAACTCCTCGTTTCTTCTTTATGCTGATGATATAAAAATATTCAAGGTAATACATTCTTTTCAAGATTGCGTGTTGTTGCAATCGGACATATCTGCTTTTTCTGATTGGTGTGCGATGAATCGACTTACCCTCAATTCTTCCAAAACTAGGGTTGTGTCCTTTACTCGTACAACACATAGCTTTCTCTACCATTATTCTGTCAATTCTGTGCTGTTGGATAGGGTTGATGAAATTAATGACCTTGGTGTACTTTTTGACCGCACCCTCAGCTTCTCCTCTCACACTAAACGCATTGCTCAGCGGGCTATGCGCACACTCGGATTCGTTTGCAGACTTTCGAGAGAGTTCCATACTCCACTTCCGTTCCTAAAACTGTACCTGTCCATATGCCTCCCGGTCTTGGAGTATGCGTCGGTTGTTTGGAATGGCACTTGCAAATCGAACTTGGACAAGGTTGACAGAGTACAAAAAAAATTTTTACGGATATTTCATTATCGCTTTCCTTTCGCAACTTCCCCCTCTCGCTCCACCAGGAGCGCCCAACTGAATCTTCCTTCCCTTCACTGCCGTCGTATCAGACTTGATATCATATTTCTGTACAAACTCCTTCATGGCCACATTATGTGCCCTCAGCTCTTAGAGTACATCCTACTGCGCGTTCCGCGAAAGAGCATGAGGGAATTCAGACCATTTCAGGTTTCTCCTCTTCATTCCCACTCCCCTCTGGACAGGATGCAGTGGTTATTTAACTCTTTTTGTCCTCACCTTGACATCTTCCAAAACTCGCTCTGTTCATTTACATTGGATGTTCGTAGCGTTGTATTCTAAATAGTACTTTATCACATATAACTCCCACTTTCTAGCCTTAAATTGTATTTACTTCACTTTTTGCTTTTTCTCCTGTTCAATGCTGTCTGTATCTTGAACTACTTTTTATCCGCTTCTTGCTTATATTTCAACTTTAAACTTTATATTCGAATCTTACTGTCCCTTGTTCAATTTTACTTCTTTATTGTATTATTCTGTATTTCTAGCCTGTGTTTTAAGTACCATGCACTTGTTGCGCCTGGAATGGTTGTTTATTTTATGTATATTTCTATATTACTATAATCAATGTCAGTCATCTGTTTTTTTTTTCTCTTCTACCTACCGTTCTTTTTTTTTTTTTTCTTTATTTCCTGGTGTGCTAAAAAATTCTCTCACTGTGTATATAAGTGATGATACTCATTGTTTGCTTAATTTCCGTGATACTTTTCGTCTCAGTTTCATTTCATGTATTATTTATTTCTTTTTTTTTTGTGTTCTCTCTGTGTGTGTAAACATGTTTGTGCTTTTTCATTTTTTTTTTTGTGCTGCAGCACAAAGACCACATGGTTGTTCCTGCGCACATTAAATAAAGATTGATTGATTGATTGATTGATTGATTGATTGATTGATTGATTGATTGATTGATTATTATTATTATTATTATACTGTCTTGGGTAATCGTGTGCTAATATGGACGGTTGGAAGAAGGCTCGTGTCAGAAGCCGACGCCAGATTGCCTTCTCCTTTTGTCAAACTTCTTTTCTGACAGGGAATATATCAGCCTTTTTTGCTTAAAGTGATTATTGTAGTCGTGAAAGGATGATAGCATCTATCGAGAAATCGGAGGATAAAAACCTGGCTCACTGCTGTGATGACATATTCTCGATTTATATTGTGAGTCAACTCGTTTCCTCTATTCCTCGAGTGTGCCGGCACCCATAATATTTCCACCTCTTTTTGATTCCAATCTTGATATCTTAGAATTCTTTCTGACTTCTTGGAGATCATGTTCCTCGCGAAATTGTTTACAGCAACTTTTGTAGTCGTTAATAATGGCGACAGTCGCCTCCTCGGCTGTCCCCGAGTTATTTGTTTTTATCGAACATACCATAAATATTTATCCGAGTCTTATGCGTACGACAACCAGAGTTGCCTCCTTTGTTTTCCACCGCGTCTACATAAACAGTGTAATCAGAGCCTTCTAACTTGGCCTCAAGGGCCTTTGCTCTTACTTTTCTCCTGCCTTCCTGCCTTCATAAATGCAGGCTGTGTGTTTTTCGGTAACGGTTTAATATTAAGTGCATTGCTTACTCCACAGAACTATGCACAGCACACTTGCACTACAATGAGTTGGTGCATGGGTTACCTATGCTAGTTTCTCATGCGTGTGCGGTCACATTGCCAGCGTGTTTCGCTAGTGTGGATGCAGCATATCAGTGCTTTCAGTTAGCTCTCGGGGACCAGATTTAATTTTTATAACCGATTATAAGCTATGATGGCACTATTATAAGCGCTTTATTTTGTCGTACAACACATACAAATGCTGACCGTGCCACGGTGATTTGTTGTCTGCTGCTAAGAAGGGGGGGGGGGGGGGGGGATTTTAAATCTTCATAAGCAACGAACAGATGATGGCTTCGCGTGCGATGACTGGCTGGGAGGACATGTTGAGTGGCTTAAGACAAAGCTAGCGCTACGAAGGCGTGTGTGTGCTTCGCAGTGAACCTAGAGGAAAAGGCGGCGGCGAAGTCGACCTACTGCACAAAACTAACGAGCACAATAGAGGTTCGTAGCTTATGCTCAACCGCATTGCGAGTCATTTGCTCGTTCTAACAGAATCGCTTATGTGTCAGACGTTCTTGGGAACAAAAATGGTTCTTTTGGTGAACAAACCTTTCTTCGTGGTAGTGTTGTATTCCTTAAAGTAAGGAAACTCAACCGCGATTTCATTGCTTTCTAAAATATTTTTATGCACATTTTGGACCACTACACAGTACCTAGATTTAGGACAATGAATAAAAAACGCAAAAAATAGCCCTGAACCCATTTGTTCTACTGAAGGCCGCTTTGTTTATGGTCTCTGTACCCCTGTCAGTGCGCCCACATGGGGCACTGACAAAAAGCGAAACTTGCTTCTCCTTTTTCCTCACTTGTTTAGCTTGAAACACAGTTCTTCTTTTGAAAATAAAACATTAGATTCTCATTCGCTCTTTATGCTTATAAATATTAGCAAAAATCTTTTTGACGTGCGTATAAACCTATTGTCATGCGAATAAATTTCACAGGACGGCACCCAGCTGGTAAGTGGTTGAATCTTCGTTACGTGTTCTCTCTCCAGGACTTCATGAGGCCGTCGTTTTGGCATCACGTTCAGGAAGTTTAGCGCCTAAAAGTGTTGAATTTGTTTCGTCGCTTCAAGGTCCTTTTCCGGTGTTTTAGATGCAACAACCTGAGCGTGTATCACAGTGTTGCAGTGGGCGTTTTTGCCGCTTTAAATTTCTCAAGTTTTGTGTTTTTCCACAATTGTACAATTTGCTTGCCCACTCCTATAACAGCCTAAAACCATTTTTAGTAGTATTTTTGCGCTCCCTAGTGCAGTAAAACTGCTGCTTCAATATTCGTAATGGAGATTTGGTCTACCTTTTTATACTATATGCATTTTCCTTCAAAATTTCATTTGAGTATGATAGCTATAATTCGGGTTTGGTTCAACAGATGGCATAATTGGGCCTTGCATAGTATTCTCCGGCAAAATGGGCTATAACAGGCCTATCTAATAGTCTTTTGATATCAACAACTTCCGAAAGCATAAAAAGGTATGCCATACCTTTCAAGCATGTACTGTAGAGTGTATGAGCTAATTTCTTTATGTCGACTTTCTGTCCTTTTCCGTCGCCTTCCGCCGCTTCTGGTTTGTTTTCTTTGGAGCTGTCCTTTTCCAGAATACCTGAAAATCATCTCTTTCAGTATAAGAACCTTGGAGAGAATATGGTTCTTGTCAAGAAGACCGGGTTTATTGCACGGCATAAATTTACAACTCACGCTCAAAAACTTCTTGCTTGTTGGAGCATTTGCTCTGAAACAGTTCCATTTTCACGTACCAACCTCAGGCTGATGAGAGCTCAGTTTCATTTGTTTTGTACATTTGGGAATGCGTGGTGTTTCCGAAACTGCACCATTACATGAGTACCTATATTTCTATTACAAGACTTCCTTTTACTCTGTCGAATGAGCATGTATCAGAGGCAAAAAGGCGTTTATTATATAAACTTTATATGTAGTAATAAATGTAAGTCTTAAAAATGAATAAATGATCGCAAGGCATAAACCTCCACGGCAGTGTGCAAGGTGGTTGTCACAATTATGCCACTTGTTTAATTCCCCTGCTTCCAAAATTATAAGTTAGGCCATGGGCCGGATTTATCTCACCATCATCATCATCATCAGCCTGACTATACCCACTGCAGGGTGAAGGCCTATCCCATATTTCTCCACTTAACCCGGTTCTGTGCTATCTGCATCCACTTGACCCCTGCGAACCTCTTAATCTCATCCGCCCAACTAACTTTCTGCCGCCCCCTGCTACGCTTTCCTTCCCTTGGAATCCAGTTTGTTACCCTAAGCGACCATCGGTTATCCTCTCTTCGCACTACATGTCCTGCCCATGTCCATTTCGTCTTCTTAATTTCCACTAGAATGTCGGTAACTTGAGTTATTTCTCTGACCCACTCTGCGCGCTTCCTATCTCTTAATGTTACCCCTACCATTTTTCGTTCCATAGCCATCTGGGTTGTCCTCAACTTAAGTAGAACTCTCTTGGTTAGCCTCCACGTTTCAGCGCCATAGGTGAGTACAGGTAAAATGCAGCTGTTATATACTTTCCTCTTGAGCGATACCGGTAAGCTGCTAGTCATAATCTGCGAGTGCTTGCCAAATATACGCTACATCCCAATCTTATTCTTCTTGTTATTTCCTTTTCATGGTCCGGATCTGCGGTTACTACCTGTCCTAAGTAGACATATTCGCCTACTACTTCCAGTACTTCGCTACCTAATGTAAACTGCTGTTCCTTCCCGAAGCTGTTGAATATTACCTTATTCTTATGCATATTGATTTTCAAGCCTACCTTTCTACTTTTCCTGTCTAGGTCATCAATCATTATTTGTAGGTCATCCCCCGAGTTGCTTAGCAAGGCAATGTCATCAGGAAATCGCAGATTACTGAGGTATTTTCCATCTACCTTTATCCCTAACTGCTCCCATTCCAAGTCTCTGAATACTTCCTCTAAGCAAGCTGTGAATAGTACTGGGGAGATTGTGTCTCCTTGCCTAACACCTTTCTTTATGGGAATTTTGTTACTTTCTTTATGCAGAACTATGGTTGCTGTGCAGCCACTGTATATATCTTCCAGCACTTTCACGTACGGCTCGTCTACCCCCTGATTTCGCAATGCCTGCATCACCGCCGAGGTTTCAACTGAGTCAAATGCTTTTTCGTAATCAATGAATGCTATGCATAAGGGCTGGTTATATTCCGAGCATTTTTCTATCACCTGATTGATGGTATGGATATGATCGATAGTAGAGTACCGTTTCCGAAACACTGCTTGATCCTTTGCTTGATTGCAGTCTAAGGTTGTCCTGATTCTATTAGCGATTACCTTAGTAAATACCTTATACGTAACAGACAGTAAGCTGATTGGTCTGTAATTTTTTAGGTCCTTAGAGTCCCCTTTCTTATGAATGAGGATAATGTTTGCATTCTTCCATGGTTCCGGTACCGTCGATGACACCAGGCACTGCGTATACAAGGTGGCCAGTTTTTTAATACGATATCCCCCCCCCCCCCCGTCCTTCAGCAAATCCGTAGTTACCTGATCCTCTCCAGCTGATTTCCCCCTTTTCATAGTTTCTAATGCTTTCTTGACCTCGTACTTCGTCACTGGTGGAACGAATGTTTTTTCCTACTGCCAACCTCATTACGGTCCTGACTACTTTGAATACTGTAGCGATTTGTATAGAACTCCTCGGGTACTTTGACTATCTTATCCATATTCGTGATGACGTTGCCTGCCTTGTACCTTTTCGCATACATCTGGTTTTTGCCTATGCCCAATTTCTTCTTTACCGCTTTAAGGCTTCCCCCGTCCTTTACAGCATGCTCAATTTTCTCCATGTTATACTTCCTTATATCGGCCACCTTGCGCTTATTGATTAGCTTTGATATCTCAGCCAATTCGATCCGGTCTGTTGGATTGGAAGCTTTCATTCTCTGGCGTTTCTTAATCAAATCTTTCGTCTCCTTTGACAGCTTACCGGTATCCTCTCTAACTGTACTGGCACCTACTTCTACCGCGCACTCAGTAATGATATCTCTGAAATTATTGTTCCTTGCTTCTAGGGTAATGTCGCCATCCTCGGTTAGAGCTGAATACCTGTTCTGTAGCGAGATCCTGAACTCTTCTGCCCTCCCCCTCACCGCTAATTCGTTGATGGGTTTCTTTCTTACTAATCTGTTTCGTTCCTTCTTCAGATTTAGGCTAATTCGGGACCTCACCATCCTGTGGTCACTGCATCGCACTTTCCCGATTACCTCTACATTTTGCGTAATGGCGGGGGTTGAACGCATTATGAAGTCGATTTCATTTTTAGTCTCCCCGTTCGGACTTTTCCATGTCCATTTCCGGTTCTTCCGTTTGCTGAAGAAGGTATTCATGATTCGGAAGTTACTGCGCTCTGCAAACTCAACTTGTAACTCCCCCCTGCTATTCCTAAAACCAATGCCATATTCACCTACTGCCTTGTCTCCTGCCTGCTTTTTCCCTACCTTGGCATTGAAGTCGCCCATTAGTACAGTATACTGCGTCTTTACTTTTACTTTTCTAGGTCACCTAAATTGGTAGCGCAACGGAACATTTTATAGATGAAAAGGGATGGTTCGCTAATGATTGTGCCATTTCTCTCTCTATAACGAATCGATCAGATAACATCCCTCTTCAAAATGGCCTTTTTCAATTGCAGAATGGATGTGATAGATTGCTAATGGCCTTTAACATTTCCAAGACCTCACTGAATTCTTTTAATTGTCATCTCAGCTTCTGCCTGCCTGACTCACTGTTAAATACTCACCGAATTCTTTCATGGATAAAACATATACTTAAGCGTTCATACTATACGAGCGAACATCCAAATAATAAAATCTGCAATCATAGTCCTTGGGTACCTCCACCGCACCTTGCATTACTACCCGCTTCTTTTAAATTAGCAGCCTGCAAGACATTCGTGACACCGAAATTCGAATGCACTAACTCTGAGATCCCTATTGCCAAAAAGTCAGTGCAGAAACGTATTACTAGGTGCATCTAATCTGAATTCTCTCATCACACGAGCATCTCAGGAATAAAATCACAATTCCAGTTACCTATGCTAGCCATCCATCTAAAACATGTTTATTTCATAAACACTTTCACAATATCCCAGTAGCAAATCCATTCCACGCTCGCATTGCATTCACCTTCATAACCACTCGAAGGCTGAGAGCCCTGAACGTGGTCATACTTCTTAAAAATTCAATACTTCTTAAATACTGCCCAGGACAGTAATGACCTGCTGCCCGAAGTGGCCATCATCAGCAACCTTCAACTATCGAAGACCGACAAAGAGTAAGCTCGTTCATCACATTTAGCATTGTAATCCACAGCCCATAATGTTTAATAATGTATGCTTCTTTTGCCGTGCTATTCCCACCCTCATGTGATATCCTCCTCCACGAGCTATACTTAAGGAATAATAAATAAATAAAACTATAAACGTTCTTTGCGAAAATATAGAAGGTACAGTATTATCTCAACTTCGAGGAGGTATTCATGGTCACAGCAGTTCAAAAATAATTCTAGATTCTAGAATTGCTCACAATTGATCACTATTGTTCAGAACCCTCCCTGCTACTACACTGCTACCCGAGTCGCTCTTGCATGGTAAATTCCATGAACCATGAATTAGTATTAGGTGCGAGGACATACGATGGCGCCACTTCTCGGAAACGCCCGCATGACGAGGTAAGAGGGTGCTTTCCTAGGCAGTTCAATTGCGCGTTAGCATTACGTTCATTTATTTATTTATTGTACACCTCCATCTGTGCCTGTATAAGTGTATTTTGATGTATGAGACCCACTAATTTGCCAAAAACGCACTTCACCGAATCAGAGTTATCATAGTTGGCGATCTTTACTTCTACGACGACGCGCACCAGCTGTAGTATTTCTGCTGCTATGAAAAAAAAAACAATAAAGAAGAAACAACAACTGCATCTATCATAAAACCAGTTAGATGTAAGCGGTCAGTGCACAGTTAAAGGGACTCCTGGGCAAGAGCAGCAGACTTTCAGGAGCCTGACAGATGCTGAGCGCCTTCGCATAGCGCCGAGGTAAGCGGTACCTCTCCCCTGCTCCCTTGAACGTAGTAAATCAAACAAGTTTGACTGTGGGGATGACATGCAATAATTTTTTAGCAAATGTGAAGGCGTGCGTTTTACGCAGCAAATTATCGCGCACTGACTATCGTCGCCAGCACTCTAGGTTAGAGCGGATATTATTGCGATAGCAATACTGCGCCAGGTTTCGAGCCGTCGCGTAGTCCCGGTGGAGGCCACGCTTGACCTTGAACAGCCGAGGAGGAGGAGGAGGAGAATACTTGTAACCTACACTCTCGCGTCAGGCGCATAAAGAATGAGCTTAAATGTCCCAATTATATAGCACCTTACACTGATAGGGCGTGATAGGGGAATAATGTAGCAGGCAAAAGAAACTTCCACCGTTGCAATCACAATTCAACTAGGGTTAACCACAGTTAAACCACAATTAATTTTTGTTTGTCACGCGCCGTAGTTTTTGTTTTTACGCATAGCTCGATCAGCACATCACAACATGCATGCAATACTTTATCTTTCGCTTATTCACGGACTCTGTCATTTGAAATTGCTACAGTACTGGAGACGCTAACTGAGAGAACTCACAATGCATACCGCTGTCCGAGGCGCCACAATCTTCTTGTTCTCTTCAGTGAAATTTCCATGTCGCCGCTTTTATTTAGAACAATGTGAGACCTTCCGGCCTTTGCACAATCCCTTCTTTCTTTGCGAGGGTACTGCTCCATGAAGCCAGCATCTTTTTCATCCTTCCAGCATTAGTATCGTTTGCTTCAAACGTGATAGGCGCAAATCAAACCGCACGTGCCGTCTCTTCTGCCGCTCAACGAACTCTTAGCGCCAACTCTATTGACGAAATCTCGCTCGCTGAAATGTCTGCTGCGCACATCATAAGAATGATCACTCGCTGATATGTCTATTGAAATTTTTATCAAGGAAGGTTATGTGAGCTTATGTTTCGGGTAGCAATGGGAGCTTGCGCCGGGTTCCCTCGCTTACGTCCTGGTACAGAACAGTAACGGACCGTAGCAACAGCTTAAATAAACTTTAGCAGCCTCAGTGACGTTGCAAGATCAAAACGTGGAAGGCTGGCACTCTATATCAACCCAAACTACCGAAATAAACGCTACTATTAGCGTTTAAAAAAGCACAAATTCAAGCGAGTGTCTGCTTCTGCAGCAATAAGAGGAGTCACGTGATCCCGCTTGCTCCCCTGGGTCGACGCTAGCGTCGTTCACTCCAGTGCTCGCGCCCAACAGCAATAAAGCCGTTCACCCGGCTTTAACAAGAAAAGATACTTTCATAATTTTGCAGGGGATATGCGGTTAAAGGCCTCTTACATCGACAGAGAAGAAATTTTCAGGATTGACCCCCTAACATCAGAGCACAATTCCAGTTATTTCGTTTACACATAAGAGACCCAATCCTCCCAGCGTGGCGCTGCGAGCGCCGGCGAATAGCACCATCTCCGTGCGGCTCCGCATAGCCTATCGGTCAGGCTGACGCTGTCACGTACCGACTTGCCTGCACCTGCTCAGTCTGCGAGTGAAAAAAAAAAAAGTTTCGAGCGCGTGCGTGTGTTTTCTTGTTTATGTTGTGAGGCCGCTGTGAAAGTCTACTTGGTATGCGCCCCCGTGTTTTAGAGGATTGGTATTTAGCGCCTATCTCGTAAGCAATTTTTTCTGTGAGGAAAAGGCAAGTCTAAACGAATCTGCGGCACGAATGCGTTTTTATTTTCCGTGTCTTCATACCTTACTGGCTCGGCTCGCTGTGGTTGCTTCAGCCGAATTTGTGTCTTGGTTGCGTTCGCCTGTTACTGTTTGTTTTTTGTTTCCGCGGCGCTTTATTCACTTTGGCTTGTTCTACTGACCCTAATGTCGCTGATTAGCTCTTGGCGCTTTCTGATGTGGACGAAATTAGACAACGCCTTGGTGGCTGAAGTTTGGGAGTGACATTTCTACCGTTTGTTTACATCGAGAAAGTTATGATGAGTTGGACGTCCACTCGTCCGAGAAAATTTGGCGTAAGCGAATTCCTGAGTTCGCGCCGTATGAACTAGGACGTAGTGTCGCTATTCCTGACGACAGACAAAAAATTACCCAGTTGTTCTTGGTGGAAGGCTTGGACCAGATTGACTGAAGACTTCAAGAGCCTGTGAGTTCGTACTGCGTAAATCACTCAGGATTCGGCGGCGTGTTGCAGCGTGTTGATGAGCGTTAGTATAACACTGTGTCCCTTTTTGTTTCCGTGTTGTCGGCTGCGCTAACTGACCAACGATTGGGCCCAGCTTTATTTCTCAAACCACACGCAACAGCGCCAGCCTGTCACGCCTTTAAAAAGGCACCACATCTTTGTCAAGTATATTATGAAGTTTTAAATAGAAGTATGGTCTAAATAATCTTTAGGAAGACGACGAGGATAACGATAAGCATGACATCTATTTACCCAAGAATAAAGCAGATGGAAAAAAAGCATTCGATGATGTGGTAAGAGATAATTGGTGAAGAAGAGAAGACGATGACGACAACGACAACGACAAGGATGACGTGTACCAACTCCCAAGTTATATAAAACGCGAGGCACAGCGTGACACGGGGAGGACAGAGAAGCGGAGGTTCCGGCGGGTCAGGGACACCTCGGCTGGAAAAGTGTAACGCTGACAACTGCTCCGGTGATCTGGCGTTCTATGGCATCGCACCCGCAGACTTCCTGCCGTTCCTGAGCAAGTTCTGGAGAGTCAACAGCTGACGAAATCACCTGCTACGGCCAGGGGTGCCTCCAGCGCTTTTACCGCCTATCTGGGTGGTGCCCATAACGCCAGCATCGCCCCCACGGGCACTTCGACCGGGAGCTTATACGACGCCACCAACGACGCCGCCAGCGATGCCTGCCTGACCACTTCGAACGCCACCTCGACGTCTGCTACCTAGATGTCACTGACCGGACTCACGCAGCCCTTCATCAGCACCGAACTGTGAGCACGAACGCCGAACCCTATGGAGAAGGGGTCGTGTGTATTCGAAGTCTGTGTTTTGTGTTAGTTTTGTTAGTTTTGTCTACTACTGTTTGCATCGCATAGGCTGTATTAAATGTGCGTCTGTGTGGGTACACCACTCTCCTAGTCCACTCTTTTGGCCCGAGCGTTTTCCGGGAATCCGTGGCAATCTCCTCCTCGGAATCCATGCGCAACAATTAGGTCGTGGGTGCGATTCGATGTGACCGATCATGAACAGTTACCATACTTACATACGAGGCCGTCATCACTGTCGCCTTGCCGAGAGAGGACACAATACCCCGAGGACATCTCTCATCGGCGTTTCGTTAAGGACGCGCACGCGAATAAACTGAGATGATTACTAGTTAGCCGTTATATAGAATGTAAATTGTAAATTCTCCACCCAGGGACAGGTATACGTGGCACCCCTTTAATAACAAGGCCGGAAATTCTGCGTTTCAGTGCTGATCATAAACCGGTTAGGTTCTCTTTCAATAACAGTGAGTCTCTACTTTGGCCACTGCCGGGCAGTCTATGTCTGAGTGCCTGAATCCGACACATTATTCAACACCTGGCTGCCTTGTAACGTTAGCCGATGCATGCAGCCTTAATATATGGTCGTGGTTAGCATAGTTAAATATAGGTTGTTTTAACAAATGTCTACTGATCCGAAACCCACCAAAGCGACCTTGCCCGCCCGCTAAAATCATTTTCGGTCGTTAATCTCAAAAACTACAACCATGGCATTGCTTTCGTACGTTTAATACTCCACCGCTTATGCATGGTCACGTCGAAGCCTATGCCAAGGGCTACCTGCCAGCCTCTAATCCACGCGCGCACGACTCCCCGTCTTCCCCGGTACGCGTGCCGAGGGCGGAGAAGAGGACGCCCATTTCCGATCGAAATAAAAATTCCGAAACCAACCAACCAATTTACGTCACATTAATTCACTTCTTGTTCACTTCTACGCCACATTAATTCACAATGCCAGTGGCGCACGAGATGTGCGGATTCTCGTGTTTTTGCACACATACTGATTTCTTATTTCTTTCATGCTCTGCTAGAGCGCATAGCTTTTCAAGCTTAAGGGCAGCTGAGAAGCCGATATGCACCTGAATTTCGCTGCCACTCCAATCTGTGCGCGTGCTTGTGTCCATAAGGCAAAATCTCAAACTTTTTCTGTTCTTCTGGTGCATTTTCCTGTGGCTGCTGGAGGCATTTTTTTTTCTTTTTGTAGCGTTAGAGGTTGTGCAACTGCTACAGGAGCATCGTAAGGTAAGCCTGCTTCCTTGAGTCGCTGCACTTCAGTCTCAAAACTCTTTGCACTCGAAACTTACTAAGCGAGACCTAGCAGCCACATGCCCTTGGTGATTGTGGTGTTCGCGGGTTGCAAAAAACAAGAAGCAGTATGAAAGCTTTTAAGTACTTTATAGAGCCGCAGCTAGCCTGTTTTCAGGCTGAGCTCATGCAGGTGATCTTTTTTTGAAGAGCCCTTGCTGACGTCACTTGACGTGTCACTTTTCACACGGGTAAAATACTGTTGCGGCACGTGTCACTTCCTCCACCGCAATTTAAAGAGTCACGATGGCTGATATCGGTCAGGCGGCTTCCTAATTCGTTGTGGTTACCGTCTCGTAGGGCTGTTTATGCTGGTCACGGATGGAGTTCTAGTTTCGAGCACAGCGGGCGATGCTTGCGGATGGTCTGCAAGGGCTGGATAACAGCCCTCAAGGCTCCTCCTCCAACCCAAATGGAGACGCCGCTGTTCCAGCAGAGGCTCGTAGCAAATGGTTCCTGTGTCGCCTCCACCTACAGGGTCCATTGGATGCCTGTACCTTGACCTCGTACGGCACTAGCGGACAGTTGCGTTGGGTAAGTTTCGTCCACTCCATCATTTGCGCACCAAAACATTTTCATTCAACATGAAACACTGTATTGTCAGTACTTCACCGTCTCGTCTGCTGGAGCTGACTTGCGCGGACAGTACTTGGCAGAATGGGCTTCAGTGCGTCCAAATGAGTGCGCAGCTGACGACCAAGAAAAAGATGAAACTGTGCCTCAAGTACCGTGGCAAGCGGTGTGTTTCGAAATTTTGTAGAAGCTTGACAAAGTTTATTCGAGATGTTTCGTTGCAGGGCCCTTGCATAGCGCGTTCTTAACGTCTTTCAAATCAGTCTCTTGCTTTTTGGCTAATAAGCATAAGTGGAAACTTGTCCAGCGGTGTGCTTTTTTATAAACGCCTTGAGCTCAGAATCGAGCGACAAAATCGCGTAACCGTGCTATGGTTCCTTCCGCGCACGCACATGCCATGACGTACACATCTGGCCTTTTTGAATGCTTGTCTACAACTAGCAGCATACGATTGGTTTGGTTTGTGGGGTTTAACATCACAAATCACCTGAGGCTATGAGAGACGCCGTAGTGGAGGACTCCGGAAATTTCGACCACCTGGGGTTATTTAACGTGCACTGATGTCGCACAGCACACGGGCGCCTTGCTTTTCGCCGCCATCGAAAAGCGGCCGCCGAGGCCGGGATTCGATCCCGCGTCCTTGGGAACAGTAGTCGAGCGCCGTAACAACTGCGCCACCCCTGCGGTGTAGCAGCATACGATTACGAAATAGGCACGCAAAGTTAATATGCACACGGGACCATGGTTGCGTAGGCCACGACCATGGGTGCAAAGATGCTTTCAGTGGCATGTTGCTTTGCTGTAGGCATCGCATGCAATACCTTACTTGGTCGTAGAGGGCCTCATCTGCCGATAGCCACTATACATAGCTTCAAGTGAGTTCCTTCCGCACGAAACCTGGGTGTAGCTGGTGTAACTCCTCCAAGACCAGCTTTCCAGCTTTGGCAGCACGACCACTCACATTTCTTGCATCAGCACCCTTTGTCGATAGTCATTTCACGGCACCTGTCAAAATAGGGCTTCAAAACTTTGTCATCTACATGAGACGGCCATCCTTTCTTGGCGAAGTCCAAAAGAAAGCTCAGAACAGGATCACGAGCAATGTGTCGCGTGATATCTCCTTGTGACAGGCAGAGATGCGGCACGGATTGTATAAAATGTCTCACTCGTACTGTCCTCTCCGTCAGTTGTGCTTAGCGGCAGTCGCGAAAAACAGTCCGCGTCCACATTGTCCGCTGACTTTCGCTATAAACAAGGTCGTACTTGTAAGCTGAGGCGTTACAGCCCACCTTTGTAGTACTGCGGCAGCGATAGTGGGTATGCTGTTCTTCGGCCCAAGAATTGTTTGTGGCGGCTTATGGTCGATGATTAATGTAAACTGCCAACTATAAATATGAAGATGAAATCTTTTGATGTCTCCTTTTCAACCTGGCTAAGTTCTGTTCTGCCATTGATAGTGTAATAGAAATATAAGCAATTGGTCTTACCGTGCTGTGTTCCATACCATGCGATAACACGCACAGAGACCTACGCAGACGCATCACATTATAGGTGCAGCGGTAGTGCCGGATCGTAGCGCGCAAACACTTAGGCTGATGAGATCAGCGCTTTGATAGCTTAGAATGCGCATTCACACGTTCGGGCCCCGGTCCAGGAGACGTCTTTCAACCATCTGTAGAACGGTTTAGCAAGTATGGCCAATGTTGGCGTAAGCTTGCCATAATAGTTTATGAGCCCAATCTTCAGGCACAACATGGCGGGACGAACTAAGGAGAGTCCTATAATTTTAACACAGTGGAATAGTCGAGGCTTTAAATCAGACTAAGAGAGCGGACCTTATGATGCACCTTTCCACGTACGAGCATACTCCGGCAGTGGTAGCCGTACAGGAGCCAGACAGGAACGCGAGCCTCACAATCTACAAAACGTTTCAACTAGACCACCTAACATGCATCTTCGTGCACAAAAATTTCACAGCAAATTTAATAGATCTGATATTACAAGCCAGCTTTTCATACGTGATGGTGACTTTTCTGCCCATAAACAAAGGATGATCCGCCGCTCCACCTCCTGAACGTGTACTGCCCACCTCAAGTAAAAATGTAACCTTCTCCACACTCCTGAGTAGCGCTATCAGGGAAGCGGGACGAGATCCGTTACTAGTGTTAGGAGATTTCAATACGCAGAGCCTCTCATGGGGCTACAACCGAGATGACATACGACGACGGAAGCAAGCGGAGGCAGCGTCCACATTAGGCCTAACCCTACAAACCAACCCGGCGTACCTCACGCGAATTGGGAACTCGGAGCAGAGGGACACTTGTCTGGACTTAACTTTTTCAAAAAACGTGAGGCGAGTGGAGTGGACGAATACGGAGGAAACATGCGGTAGCGATCACTGTCTGATCGGCATAACGATCCGCACTAAATTCCTTACCAGACCGACGGGGCAGACTAGGATGCCACACTGGGCAAAATTCAGAAAAGCATATAATGTTAGTTCTCTCCAGGAGCAGGGATACCAAGCCTGGACCAAATAGCTGCTGACTAGTCTCCGTTCGACGGAAACGCTGATAAACTCTTTGAGGCGGTGACGGATGTGGACACCCGCCTCGTCCACCTCTGGGAAGCCAGACGCAGCATAGTTAAAAGATGGCGCAGGCAGAAACATAACGTAACCGCAAGCTAAAAACCCGGATCGCGGCGATAACAAAAGAGGCGGCAGAATAAGCATAATCTAGCGACGACCACGCTCGACAAGCTAAAAAAGGTGGGAGACCAGGTGGGCCAAATGGTCCGCAGAGTCTCAAACAAGAAAGGGGAACTGTGAAGCAAAGATGCTCTATGACTGGCCAATGCCTTTGTAACAAGCAGAATCCTGTACTCGAACCCCTATCTCCACCTGAAGAAACACGACGACAGCACCATCGAGGTGATCACGCGCATAATAGCGAAGAAGGCCCTCGACCTCCCTATAACCACGTCGAAACTGAGACTCCAAGGTCTGGGTATGACGAACTCGTTCGAGGAACTGAGAGAAGCCCAACTCACGAGCCAATACACGCGGCTATCGCAGACACCGTCGGGGTGGCGCCTATTAACCCGTCTACACATGCAACACACGACTGTAACCGAGGAAAGAGTAAGGCTTCCCCAGGAGTGGCGATACGCCCTGCGCGTAAAACCACTCCCCGCTCACATGCCCAAGGACGACCACGAGGGTAGGCGCATGGCCAGGGCACAGGCCTTAGCTCACCACTACGAAGGGAAACCCGGAGTGTACTATGTGGACGCGTTCGGCCCGCACCAAAGAGCGTGGGACACGGCGGCAGTGATCTACGACTCCAAAACAGTAAACGGGCTTATATTTAAAGACCGAAACGTAACACAGGCAGAGGAGGTCGCCATCCCGTTAGCGGCAACACACTCGTATTACAAAACAATCATAACGGACTCGCGAGGGGCGTGTGGGAACTTTCAACAGGGCTGGGTCCCGTACCTGGCCTACTGTCTACTAAAACACAGCTCGGACCTGGCCTACCAACTGCTGCAAAACAGCTCATACCTGCGAAGTCCATCCCGCCGCTTCATAATCTGGGCTCCGTCCCATTCGGGGCTAAGAGAAAACGAGGCAGCAGATGCCGCCGCCCGCGCGCTTTTTAACCGGGCAACCTCGTCTCCTTCCTCCTCAGAATAATTCACACCAGCCTACACTTTCACAGAAATTACGCAGGTGTACCAAAACAGACACAATATTTACCCCCACCCGTGTAAAGGGTTAACAATAGCGGAGGAACGCGTGTTTCGTCGCCTCCTTACCAATACCCATGATGGGCCCGACGTCACTTAAACACTTTGACAGTGCCTTCTCTGGGGTGTGCCCGCACTACAAGGAAATGTCCTCGGACGTTTTTCACATGGTGTGGGCGTGCCCCACCAACCCTGCCCTTGCACCTAACCCAAACACCACCTGGGAGGACTGGAAGGCGACCCTACTCGCCTGCTTCAACCTGAAAGCCCAAAAGGCCTTGATCAAACGTGCAATGGCAGCAGCAGAAGCCACTGTGGTCCCGTACTAGGGACTCCACCTAGTGTTTTTGAGGGGAAGGGCACTAAGCCTGAACCCAGAGCAACCTTTATGTAACTCTCTATTTTTATTAAACGCTTTCACAACCACCACCCAATTAGCGAAAACAGTTGCGCTACGTTAGTAAGCGGTGGCGCTTTCAGAAGAGCTTGAACTTTTCCGTTGGCTGGTTTCACACCTGTTTTACTAACACGTCCAAGATACTGAAGGCCTCCCTTGAAAACCTCGCATTTTCGGCCTTTATCTCTGACGCTTTTTTTCACCAGTGTTCGAAACACGGCCTCGAGATTTCCGGAGTGCTTTTTGGCAGTAGCTGCTGTCGAAACAATGTAGTCTGGATAACATATCACTCTTGGCAGACCTTTCATAGTCATCCATAATGCCCTGAAACAACGGAGCCGCTGAGGAGACTCATCTCCCTCTCGCTTTCCAATGAAACCTTTTATATGATTATATAAGTGAGGGCACACTTTTACCTCTCTTTGTTGAAGTTCATCTTTTCTTCACTTCATAACAAGATAAATGGTATAGGTATCGGTGAGATTTACACTCCCGCCTTTTAGGTGTCGTATCGTAAGGGCGACGCGTCATGATGAGTTCTTGCTATGGAACAAAAAATATTCTAATATAATACCTGTGCCATAGCAGCCATCGTCGCCTGAAAGATACATGCTACTTAAGGAGCCTATAATTTACATATCCCTTATGGCTAATTTACGAAGGTACTTATACAAAATTGCGTTTATAATTAGTGCTACATTTTAAACACCACCGTTGCTAGACCAGGCAAATTTTGTATAAAAGAAAGTATCAGGCACAAAGCAAATATTTACGCAAGAGATGCTCTCTTATAAAAGCATATAGCCTCAGAAGATGACTAGAAAATTCTAGACGCAAGCTTACTACCTTTTAAAATTGTTCAGCCAAACCTATTTGTATTACAGTTGAACGTAAGCAAGTTGGTCTTCAGACATAATGAAACACGTAGCCGAATAGATGACAAAGCGCAGTAGAAACACACATGTAGACAAGGACGAGGCTATGTAAACATCATCCTGGTCGACGCGTGTGTGTGTGTGTGTGTGTGTGTGTGTGTGTGTGTGTGTGTGTGTGTGTGTGTGTGTGTGTGTGTGTGTGTGTGTGTGTGTGTGTGTGTGTGTGTGTGTGTGTGTGTGTGTGTGTGTGTGTGTGTGTGTGTGTGTGTGTGTGTGTGTGTGTGTGTGTGTGTGTGTGTGTGTGTGTGTGTGTGTGTGTGTGTGTGTGTGTGTGTGTGTGTGTGTGTGTGTGTGTGTGTGTGTGTGTGTGTGTGTGTGTGTGTGTGTGTGTGCGTGTGTGTTGTCTGTACATTGTGTATTCAGCTGCCTGTCTCACCATTATTTGTTTTAGTGCATGGACATTAGCGGACGAGCGGTATGTAGCAGATGCTTTGGCATTTCGCAGGCGACTGTGGGTTGGTGGATCTTATAGATGAGCCTTACTATTATACAGTGAAACCCCTGCTGCTCCATGTACATCTCAGTGTTTCGCATGGCTCTTACTCAGTCACCTTGAAACCGAACCAATGTCGAAAGTAGCGCACCTCCCAGTGCCAACAATATATGCCTTGTATGCCATGTATGGGAAAGAATGGGGGCACGCTTGAGCGGCGCCGTCAAGTATATGACGGCACAGCCTTTCATATACACGTTCGAGGTTTCTCCTATTTTCCAATATTTCTTTTCTTTGTATAAATTTTAAAACGTTATGCGTATATACTTAGCATCAGCAAACAGTGGTTTTCTATTTTAGCTGGTTAACACCTTTGAACCAATTATTTATTTTCCGATTTTTTTATTCTTTTATTGACCAATTACACATTCTTAGTTCTCCAAAACAGGTTCATTAAGAATGGGCTTTTCATTCAGAATATTGTGACAGCTTTCAGTCCCTTTTTCCAAATGTTTCATTTTTTTTCTCATTTCAAATATTTGACTGTGGAAACACCAATCTTTAATTAGCATCACCAAGCATTGCCTTTTTATTTTGAACATTCTGACACCTTTAATCTCTCATCCAATAGTTCATGTTTTCAAATATTTCGGTTTATTGATTGATCTACTACACACTCTAAAGTTCCGTATTGGCATCATTAAGCAGCGGCTTTACCTTCTGGCATTTTAACACCTTATTGCCCCATGTTTCCAATTTTTGTTTTGTTTCAATGCCATCCATAAGTACTCTAAATTCCTGTTTCGATCTGAGCATTTGGACACTCTTGAAACCCCCTTTTTTAAGGTTTTTATTTTTTTCATTACTTTATTTCAACAATAAATTAATATTTTTTCAATAATACCTCGTCGTCTATCACACAACAGTCAATCTTCAGTCACTAGAACGATGAATTACAATGATACCACTTTTAAACGAAAGCTTCACTGAGCTAGCAGCGGTGCGTTTCGCGTACGCCGAAGTTAGACCGTCAGTCGACCTTCAGCCGCGTACATAGCGGCGCGCAGCCGGTTTGCCACCCGCTTCTTCGGTCGTGTGGCGCACGGAGCAGGCGACGCACCATTCTTCTGCTGCCGCTCCGCTTTTACATCGCGCACCTGCTTCTTCATACACCCTGCAAACTTATTCGTACAGGTACATATCGCACTTCTCCCCGGAGCGCCGCACTTAACGTCATCACTTAGCTATGCGACTTATGCCCCTGCGCCGTGCTCTCCAGCTGCTGCGCAGCAGCGGAGGATAAAGGCCGTGGAGCAGCCGCTCGCTTGAGAAGGCGTATATATACGCTGGGTATTGCGGCGAGTATTTAGTGCTATGCCATGGATGAGGCAGCACCTGTTAGTGTGAGCACTCGCTAAGCTCACTTGCAAGCCGAATTCACTCATCGTGTCGACATTTTTCGCTGTGAAGAAGTGGCACGTGGGAAAAACGAAGCGGAAAGGGCTAAACAAGCGATGGAAACTCCTGAAGAGCGAGAAGAAAGATTTGCAAAGCGACGACGTAAGGCGAAGGAGAAATAGGTGCTATAAGAACAACATAGAATCGATTCGGTCTAATCTACAACTACTACTGTTTTCGCTTTGTGTATCCTTGCTGATTCGGGTTAAGACTATCCCAATTTTTTTATAGAGCCCTCGATTTTTCTGGTACGCGGGACTACAAATACAACGACGCCTACAGCTTTTCTACCAAACGAGCTTTATAAGCTATTGCTTAAAAGGCGTGCGCTACCAATCACTCTTTGTGTACACTAGAACAGCACCGTAAGGAAGGGAAGCAGGTGTGGCGGAAAGAAGGAAGAGAAAGAATCACCATTATTGTGGGCTGTGGAGTAGGGGTGACCACCTGGGGATTGTGAACCTACGTCGATATCGGTAGGTGGCTGCTCCCGGCCCTGCGGGCCTGGGTGCCGGGGGGTCTTCGCCATCTGCTGCGAAGGTTCCTCTGCCACCGCTGATTTGTTACCTCTTATGCACGCCATTAATGCACTTACCGACCCTTCGGTGGCGTACGAAGGAAGCAGTGCATCGCACTTCTTCCTTCGTTTCTTTCGGTCTTTCTTCTCTTATCTCTTTCTATTATTCTGTGCATTTTCTTTTATATTTTCCTACAGTCACAACAACTGACCTCACACAGCCCACCGGCGTCTGCGTTTCACCGCTATCGAAATTCGAAACGCAAAAGTGTAAATCTGCTAACCATTATCAGAGTAGGATGACCGTGCTAGAAATGCCACTCAAACACCTCAGCAACAAACTAAGCCCGGGGCTTAATTGCTGTGTGGTTGTGAGTCACGGTCGTAGTGGCTTTGTACAGGGATGTACACAAGATCCTTCGCTTGTTATAACCAGGTTCAAGTGGGGTTAAACCTTATCCATATTTTAAGTTCACGAGGATAGCGAGTCTTCGTATGCGGCCATAGGTTTATATCTGTATATATTCTTCCTGGCTGGCAAGTCGATTCTTCGAACCTAGTACAAAGCTCAGTTCTCTTTTCTGAGTTATCCATACTCTCCTGAACGGCAAAACACATCTTGCTAGCTTTTCGCACCCTTGTCCTAAGTAGCGTCTGTTGTGGCGACGTTCCCAAACATGTGCGTCACAGGCCAGCTTCTGGTTGTGGCAAAGTTGTAGGGTAACGGCATTCATAGATTACCGCACAATAACAGAGAAGAACACTACACTCATAAATGTTATCCAGCACAGGCCACTCGAGGAATAGAGCAATAGCAGGTGGCAGCTCATCTGACGCCGTCGCCGCCGCTGTTATTGATGACATAGGGATGTATAGACTTCAGAGCTCAAGCTGCGCAGTCGAACCTCTTTCTTCCCCTCATCAAGAAAAAATCTGCCCTCCCAAAATTGCACCTCAAGCATCGCAAGCACATGCAAGTCAATTGTGCCACAGAGGCAGCCGAGTGTCTGTAGCTGGCCGTGACATAGACAGAGGGGCTCGCAAAGTCGAATTCTTTACACAAGTATTGAAGACCTTGAAGAAACTCAAATGCGAATTTAACAAAGCCTTGACGAGGCATTGCAAGTTCAAGCGTGGAGGCATAGGTTACTGAAGAAAAAGAAACTTCGCAAGCATACTGTTTGGTGCCCCAAAAATGATAGCATTTAGTGTACATGCAGGTTATGACTGTCACTGAAACAAGGGTGTTATTATGATTCCCTGACAAAATCTTTCAGACGTTTTCACATTAAGGGGCAGAGCGTACTGCGGGTTGATGCATCTTGCTTGCCGGAGAAAGGAAACAAAGAGCTAGGGTAGCGTTGCAGGAAATGAGAATCGAAATCCTTGTTGACAGCTAGGAGCGAAAGGCGACTTTACGAGGCTTCAGTACGGTTCTGAGAGTGTTTTCTAGAGCGTTCGAGCACGCATACATGGTCCCGCTTGCACGTGCTCCTTTGCGTTGTGTCTGTGCTTGCTCGCGTAGCACTACTGCATGTGTCTAGCTTGCTCGTTTCGTGCGCAAAATAATGTGTAAATATTCTCGTACATTTCCTGCGCCCTCGTTCTTTGTATCCGCAAAACCGAACTACCGCAAAGCGCGTGCTATCACCGCGGAAATTCTAGCCAGATGCCTAACGAAAGCGAGAATTCTAAACAGATATGTGCCGCACGTTTCATAATCCATGATGCTGTATATGTGCCTTCAAGTAGCGCAACGAAAAGAGTGCAGAAAGGCCTCTATAACGGCAATTTTCTTTTTATTGTTGCTTTAGATCTTAATTTTCTTGTTACTTTGTATGCGTGAGCTCAAATCCTTAACCGCTCGTACACGCGACATTCCTGCACTAGCCTAACCTTCATGTAACAGGCGCTTGATCGCCAATTTTCTTACCTACTCGCCGCGTGAAGGCAGAAATAATAGAGCCATGTAACTGCTTCCGAAGTCGCAACACGAATTTGTGGATTCGCCGAGGGGACATCAGCCATTTATATTGGTTCTTGGAGTACCGCCAATGTTTGCGTACATTTCACCACGAGGCACAAGCACAATACCGCCGTTAAAAGGAAGAGGAGCAACAGCTTATTATTTTGTAAACGGTATTGCGACACAGCATTCTCAAAAGCCCGCCAAAACTATCAATAAACCTGGAGACAAGTGCGCCAGCTCACCCCACTGAACGCTTTCACAGAAAGCTGTCGAATTTTCAGTTATCCACATTGAGGCTTTCGACAACCTGCACCAATGTTAGCACCCTTGTTACTCTATCAAACCTTCAGGGCGTGTTAAATATCTAATAGTGCGTTTGCTTGGGGTATCAGGCCATAGCCATTCTCATATAATTTCAAAAATGTTATCTCTTGCATGTGTGTGTACTTGTTTGCCGCTTCTTCGCTCCCGTAGTGCTACTTTTACTCTTCCCGCAGTATGTTAACATACGGCGGACAGTTTTATTAGACAGTAGAAAACTACATCTTTTAAAGTTTCACTTACCGTTAAGTTTTCGATACAGCTCTTTTCTTAGGTGGCTTGGTGTACTATCCCAGTGAGCCGTTTTGCCACGACCGAGGCAGACATGCCGATAAAAATTATGGCATGCGTTTACTTCCTGTTGATTTCCTTCTTGCTCACTTTCTGGAATAGAAAATACCAGTCTTAAATTTAAGGATCTTGCATCCCTGCATTTTATCCGAATCAGAAGCCAAAAAAGCGAAACAAGCCCTGTAAGCAACAAAGCTCATATATAAACCTGCTGAATCTTAATCCGGTTCACAATACATTGAAGAATTTTTTTTTTTCATCTGACTATCATAACAACCCCTTAAAATCATATGGAAAAGTATAGACAGGTAGTTCGCGATTATAGAACTCAGATTTAGCAGAACCTTCTGTATATTGAACTGCCGCGTGTTCCTGCGATGGGTGCTTCTTCTAATGGAGCTTACACAATAACTTTTTTTGCGTATGAAGCCAGGTCGACTGCCCAGCCTTGGGTTCTTGCCACCGCCAACGCTACAAAGTGCGTGTAGATGTGAACATCCACTAAGCTTACAAGTGGCATTTCATCTAGAGTGCTTGTTTTCAACTCGAGAGGAAACCGAAGTTTCACACAGCCTTGCCTTGTAGCGAAACCAGCCAAGCTGACCGAAGGCATGAACTCGGAAGACGTGGACTGGCCGGTGACATGCGGCGGGTCTCAGTCGATCTGTTTCGCTAGTGCAGACGATTTGGAAATCAAATGCTTCCTGCTCTTATTTCAAGTAATGTTGTACTTACAATGTGCCATTAAAATCAATCGCATCTGACTGAATTAAAGCCCCAGAATTCATGCAGACACCGCGAAATTAGAACGTAGATGAGCCATATGGAAAGCCACTAGAAGATAACAATACTGATTGCACAGCAACCATAGATGTTCATTATTAAGTGATATAATTTCCATAAAAAAGGCGTTAGGCATGAAGAGATGATCCCCCCAGTACTATTCCCCGGTTTTCGAAATGAAATATTCATAGACTTTAAATGGAAGGAATTAGAGATAACGGTTCAGTGTCAATGCCTCAATATCCTGCGATTCACTGATTACATTGCCTTGCTGAATAGCTATGGTTAGGACTTGGAAAGAGTGATTATATCACCAAGGGAGACCAAGCAGGACAATAGGCCGAAACTTTAATAGGTACGCGACTAAAGCAACATTCAACAGCCTTGGAAAGGTAACGAGCGTGCGAAAAAGTTGAAGAAAGAGACGAAACGACAAGACAGAGCGTCCTGTTGTATCTCCTCATCTCTCGTCTCTTTTTTCTAATGTTAGCTCAAGTTCATTACCTTTCTGCCAAAATAAGCAACCTCACCCAGACGAAAGCACTTACTGAGGTAGAAAAAATTAATGTAGTAAGAGAATACGTCTGCTTAGGAAAAGTAATACCGCAGAGCTGGACCTCTAAATGGGAGTAGCTATAGAATAATCAGATTTGACTGGATTGATTTAATTATAAGTTAGGCTTTGAGAGACATCATAGTGGAGGGCTCCGGATGTTTCTACCATGAGATTTTTAACGTGCGCTGACATCGCACAGCACACGGGCGCCTTGCTTTTCGCCTCCATTGAAATGCGGCTGCCGCTGCCGGGATTCGATCCCACATCTTTGGGCACAATAGACGAGCATTCTAACCACTGCACCACCACGGCGGGAAAAGATTCGGCTGGAGCGCATTCGGCAAGTGCTATCAGTCTCAGATGATGAATGGCATGTTAAAATAGTCCCGAAAAGGCAAGTGCATAAAGGCTGTACCTTAGCGGTATTCAGCTAATGGGCAGAAACGAGGAGCTTAACGAACGAAGTTCAACTTATATTGAAGGCTACTCAGAGATGTATGGAACGCAAGATCGTATGTCTAAAATTAGGGTTAGGAAGCGTGCCGAATGGATAAAAGAACAAACCCAGGTTAATACCATTCTAACAAAAATCACCCGCCGCGGTGGTTCAATGGTTAAGGCGCTCGACGATTGTCCCCAAGGACGCGGGATTAAACCCCGGCCGTGGCGCCCGCGTTTAGATGGAAGTGAAACCAAGGCCCCGCGTGATGCGCGATTTCAGTTCACATTAAAGAACTAATGTGGTGTCCTCTACTACGGTGTCTCTCACAGCACTAGTCGCTCTGGGACGTTAAACACTACAAACCAAACCAACCGATAGGAATCAAGTAGAACATTTCGGTTATGGGTTTAGCGTCCTAAGCGACTCAGGCTACAAGATGCCCGAAAATCAAGAAGACGAAATGTGCACGGTCAGGTCATACATTACGAAGGCATGCTAAACTCATGTATACTGTAAAGGTGATGACTGGATTGAAATTAATGGCAAGTGTAGCACGGGCTATCAGAAATTTGAGCGGGCGGGTGAGATTAACAATTTTGCGGGGACCAAAGGGATGCAGCTGGCACAGGTCCGGCTCAATTGCAGTAAAATGGACGAGATCTTTGTTATGCGCTGGAGTACAGCTGATGATGATGGTGATGACAGTATATGAGTAACAAAATTAGACCTTCCATGACTAGCGGAGCCTTTTGCTAAAGCACCATTAGCTGCAGCTTTGATGCGAACACCAACTTGAATGGCATTTATGCTATAATGAGTGGCGTATGCGTATATGTAAAATCCGGTCAGCGCGTGTGCGCTGTTCCAGCCGCGAGCAGCACGAGCTTTGCACAGCGATCTCTACCTGTCAGATAACTGTGGTGCATATGTATGTCTACGGGCCGGCCATAAAGCTGTACCTAGTGTAACCATCTTTCGCGTGATATCTCCATGAAACTCCTGCTACGGCCATAGAACTGTGGCGCGTGTTCGCGTCACGGGCTGGTAGTAAAGCTGTGCCCAGTGTAACCATCTTTCATGTGATCTCTTTATGAGGCTCATGATGTGAACGACTGGTGTGAGGCCGCTTTCAGCAGGTGGGTGTGTTAAGATGTGCGCGGATCCGAGGGTCTCCTTTCCGCCACCGCGCCTGCTGCACGTGGTGTGGTGTCAGTACGCCTGCGGGTAACCCGTAGCTGCCAGAAACGCGCAGTTACCTTGGAGGCACTGTATACGCGTTTTTATGTTAAAAAGGTCACGTTCTCATGTTTACTGCATAGAATTACCAATATTCGAACCATTCTGCGACTCTCCTCTCATTCCATTTCTCCAGGTTAGGCTTTGATGATGAGAATATTATTTTTATTAAGGCATTGATGCATTCATTTTTTTCTTTCCTTTACTTTTGCTACTCCACATACTATACTTACATATGTCTAGTCGTCCTGCCGAAAACAACTGATGGTTCTTGAACAGAATTGTTCATCGCTTAAATGTTATGTTTAGTCCAGCAGCCTGGCAAAACTTCCTAACGCAAGCCTCCCACGGTGGCTTAGTGCTATGGGTGTTCCAATTCTGATTACGACGGTGTGGGTTAATTTTCGTCCTCGGTGTGTGCGGTTTGTTAGAGCTGAAATGCAAGGTAGTGGTGGTGACAAGCGTTTATGCGTAAGAAGGCCAAACTTATACAACATCGTTGCGGGCAGCCTCCGGACTGCTGGTTGTGCCCTCCAGGTCGTGCCTAGTGTTGAGTTCCTTCATCCAGATCACCAGCCGAAGTTTGACATTCGGCTCGGTGCTGGATAAAGCAGCCTCCCACTGCTGAAAACTGATAAGATCTCAAGAGGCAGGGGGCAAGTGTGCCGGGAAGTAGTATAGAATATGGGCATAGTCGGCGCGGGAGCAGTCACAATGCGGCAGGCCGGCGAGTACGTCCCGTGGTGAAGGAGAGCAAGACATGCTGAAGTAAAAAAGGTATTGGCCTGAAGGTGGTGCCATGTATTAATGATACTGGGGAAGAGATTTATGCGTAGAGGGGAAGGTGAGACGAGAGAAGTGGTAGTGGGTGATTTCGTGAAACGTGAGGAGCGCGTCGAGCGTATCGATTCCCGGCGTGGGCGGGCCTGCTCGGTCAGTCGAATCGCGAGCGATGGAAATGGCTGCCCCGTTCCCAGGATGGGCCACGTTTTCGTGCACCAAGATGATTTATATATGACGAGAAGAGACGACACCGGAACGCAACCGACGGCTGGGAGTGCCATTGATTCAACTACGTGGCTTTAGATATCAGCCTTTGAATCACTGAAAAAGTATTCTGCTGTGGTTTGCGTAACAGCTAAGGCAGTAGCTGCTTCCTCCGCCTCAACAGAGGCCGAAGTGTACGCTGATGCAGTTAGGGTGGGTCGGAGAGAATTGTCAGTGACTGCAATGGTATGGCCTGGGTGGCGACGGTACGGAGTGGTATCTACATAAACCACTTCTGGATGCCGTCCGTACTCAAGCCTGAGCACGGAGGCTCGCGCTTCTAAGAGGCAGGTGTGGCGTTCGGGATGGATGCATATTTAGGCAAGGGAGTAACGGTTAGGAGGGAGGAGACGTGGGAAGGAATGGACAAGGAGGTGGGATGAGGGCTACGAGAGGATAGCTTCAGGATGGAGAGACGTGCATGACTCGGATGTGTGGGAGAGAGAGAAAGGAGCTGAGCCATGTTATGGGCTTCTGTCATCTGCAAGGGACTTGTGAACGCCCATAAAAATCCGAGCTGTTGAGGTTGATATGGAAAGGGACAAGACAGACTTATACAGCTTGCGAATGAGGATGTTGACTTTGTCCTTCTTGGTACGAGAAAAGTGGAGATATGGAAGGGAAGATGATATGTGAAACCACTGAGAACAAAGGCCTGGAGTGTTTGTAAGTCGAAAGATGAGGGTAGTGTGTATGCAATTGGATAGAAGGAAAAGTCCTGGAATGCGGAGGATAGAGACGAGAGGAATGTGTGTGCCACATAGGAAGACAGTGACGGGAGGTGGAGATAGTGAGGCCGGACCCCGGGGGAAAATAAGCAAAAGCTCCGATTTCCCTTCCGTGGGTTTCCGCTGCAACGACACCTTCCTGAAGCGTAGCCTCCATATCGCCAAGATTGCCGGTGTTCAGCCATAGTGTGATATCGTCGGCGTGAGATGCCTGCGAAAGAGTTGGGATAGTGCAGGGAGCATGTGCCTGTGGGAAGAGAGTAATGCTGAAAACTGGTGACCCGACAAGCCTTGAGGGATAGCCTTGCTGCCAAGAGAGATTGAAGGGGAACCAAGTGAGCCATATGAGATTTAGGCTGTGCGATGGACGAGGAAAGCGGTGATGTAATCGTGGACACGGGATCTGACATGGAGGAATGAGAGAGTATCCACAATGGCGGAGTGGTGTAAATTGTCGAATGCTTTAGTAAGGTCTCGCGCAATAATAACCCGAGAGCGCTTCTGGTGCGAGCGGTGCAGGACATCCTCGGAAAGCTGGCGCATGACATCCTGGGCTGACAGCTTGGATGAAGCCGATTATGGAGTTAGTATACTGGTCAAGATTATCCCGGTAGGTTTGTAGACGGGCGAGGATGACGTGCTAAACAGCTTACCGAGACAGAGGGTGGCGATGTGGGGCAGTTGTGTTCTAGAGCAATAGGTTTGCACGGTTTGTGGATGAACGAGATACGTGGCGCTTGCCAATGTGTTTGAAAAGGTCAGTAAGGGCTTCGAGGATGGAAGTACCAAGCCCACGGAGTGTCTTGTTAGTTTTACAGACCACCCCTGAGACCGACGTAGTGTGAAGCTTTAACAGGGCCGCAGGTACCTCACCCAGGCGTATGTCCGTATCAATATCAGGATTCGGGCATCCGGGTATGCGGAATGATGTGCTTTCTGAGGTTGCGGTCATGGAGGGCATCCAGGAAATCAGTATCGGTGAGTGGGGACGAGTGAAAGAGATGGGAGACAACCTTGCACTGGGAACCTTGGGTCTCGCAGAAGCCTGAGAAGTGACCACGTGTCGCGATGGCCCAGGTCGCTGGCCATCCGGTTGCAGGTCTGTCCCCAATGCTGCCGAAGAAGAGAGGAGCAGTGCTTCTCCATGTCCAACGCCTCTTGGGTCAAACGGAGACGCAGGCAGCGACTCTGTTTCTGGGCCTCCCAGTGGCAACAGATATCTTCCCAAAGGCTTCTCAAGGTTTCCCAAAGCTGCAGCAGACGACTGTCTGCTGCAGCAGTTTTTGGTGGTGCAGGTAGTTCGGATGCGGCCGTGCGGACGTTCGCCAAAAAACTATCGTACAGGCAGAGTGATCGGTAGAGAGACGAGTGAGGTGGAACCTGTCCCAGTCAGCAACTTGGGTCTGAAGGTGTAAGCAAATGAGGGGAATAGGAAAGGGTACAGAGGATGCAGCGATCGCTACCGAAGAGCGACCCCTGCATTAGTCTAGATCGAATCGGAAACATGTTTGTCGAAGGAAAGGTCGGAGTTGGTAAATCTCGTTGGACATTCGATCCCCACCTGGTGGGGTGAGCGAAGTCATTAATAACTGAAATACATTCATTCTGGATAAAAGCCAAGAGTGAGTTGCCCTTGCGAGTGCTTTTGGTGCAACTCCTGCTCGTATGGTGAGCATTGAATTTTCCCAGAATGACAAGGGCATTGCGTCTAGCGCAGAGGAGAGCTTTACAAAGGAAGAGGAGGAGAGGGGCTCAAGGGACTTTTGGAAGTCTGCATAGAATGAGAAGAAATAAGCTGGCCTTAATGCGACGACGGAGGATGATTTCTAGGATAGAGGAGCACAGTCCGAAATATCAAGCTGGTGCAGAACTGCCGTAACGCTGCGATGAACTAAGGCGGAAACGTTTGGATGGGTCTCAGAAGGGTAAAATGAGTTGTAATCACGCATATTATATGGGTTAGGGGTTCTAAGAGTACTAGGAGGTAGGCCAGTGCTGGGAGGGATGTCTTGGAGATGACGCTGCAGGGTGCTCTGATTGGCGTGGAACCACCACAGTTCCACTGCCAGAGATTAACATGCAGGGTGTCTGGCCATGCTGGATGGCAAAGTTTTTGGAAGTGGTTCGTGTAGGTCCCAAGATGGGCGGGACGGGGAGCGAGAGATGAGAAAGGGTGGTCTCGGGCATGATCTGGCGGGCCTCTAGGGTCACGACACTTTTTTCTATAATGGTGAAGTAAAATTCAATGACGGCAACGCATGTGGTGATTCTGGAAACGCGATCCTCAAGTTGCGCGCAAAACGGGCTATAATGCGCTGCTCAAACGCCTCCAAGAAGGACGCTGTTTGACGAACGACATCACGCTCTGACGCGACAGCATCGCACGAAAGCGATCGGCGATTGAGCGGGAGGTGGCGGGCTGGAGAGAAGGCGACCGATGACGCAGCCGAGGATCCTGGGTTCATCGGATCTTCAGCTGCCACCGACGGAGGCGGTGGCTGTAGATGGAGGAGCTATGAAAGGAAGAAAAGAGCACGGAGAGGGTACACGCTCCAGTGCGTCCTGTAGCCTACGCGACCGCTCCTCAATTTGGAGTTGGTGGCCAGCAGCAATAGTGGCCTCGAGGTCCGTGATTTTGGTATCAGGCGTGTAGGGCTGCGATATCAAGCTTAGCTGTAATATGGTCTTGCTGGACTGGTGGCCAGGGTGGAGGAAGCATCCGACTTGGGCAGAGGCGGGAAGGAGATACAGGGGTACAGAGCGAATGACAAAGAAAATAGTTGGTAGCATTTGTAAACGATCACTTCTGTGATTACACGTCATTGACTTCAGGCTGAGCGAGCCACGCAAGTCGAAGGCATCTCCTATGAGACCAGAACAGTTGCTATATATAAAAGAAAGGCGGACACCACGCCGCCTCTGAATGCATTCAATTCCCGTCTGTTTCCTGGCTACCAATATTCGAACATTGCGCTCAGTCTCTCTTACGCGCGCTTCCTCCCAAAACCTCTTTTTCCTCCTTCTCCTCGTTCTGCTTGAATGTTCTTGCTGAAATGTGCAACAGCCCCAATCACTGTAAAGGCATCTGGGAGTGTGGGCATCAATAATGGCGAATCGGTAATGAATTGTAACTTATTAACGGGTGACACCGAGCCAAGAAAATTTTGGGGGGTTTACCCACCAAAATTTGGAGGTCACCCCTGAGATGGCCGAACTCAAACTAGGCCGGACACCAAATTCGTTCAAACAAAGTTTTTGGGGTGCCGAGAGGGCGAATCTTGAGCTTGCCGACGCCTTTTTTTTCCCTATAGTTATGCTCATGCATTAAAATACAACCAAAAACGCATGACACAAAGCAGATACTTAGTTTGTATGCTGCTATTTGAAATTCAGATCTTGAAATTATACTAAATCTCTTGATTTTTTCACAATCTAAATGTACTATTCTTTATGCAAGGAGTATACTCAGTCCGCAAAGGGAGCAACGGCCACTGCGCAATGTTTTTTATGAGTATATAACAAACAGCACATAATTTCGATCACAACTTCCCGCAGTTTTAGCATTCGGTAAACGTAGGCGCACTCAAAGCGGGCCCTCTAAACTCCAGAGCATGAAAAGTAATATAAAACATAATAGGAACTCCTCAAGGGTTGAAAATCATTAAGCGTTGTTCGCTTGGAACAAAAATCATAAATACCTTCAGGCATCACTTCTCACTACACGTTTCAACGACTTAATAGGTCTTGAGCGGAAAATATTCGTTTTTGAAAGAGGACATAATTGGCTGAAAAATGAGAATCGCGGTTTTGACGGGTCAATAACAAGGCGTCTACAAAGGTCTAACCTTAATAGGTATGTTTCCTATTGATCTTTATATGATACCTTCCTTCGCGTATCATCACCTCCAGTTTTTATATTTGGAATCAATACTTTACTCCTGTCAAACCTCGGCGGTGATACAGGCATTGCGAAATCAGGGGGTAGACCAGCCGTACGTGAAAGTGCTGGAAGATATATATAGTGGCTGCGCACCAACCATAACTCTGCATAAAGAAAGTAACAAAATTCCCATAAAGAAAGGTGTTAGGCATGGAGACATCATCTCCCCAGTACTATTCACAGCTTGCTTAGAGGAAGTATTCAGAGACTTGGAATGGGAGCAGTTAGGGATAAGGGTAGACGGAGAATACCTCAGTAATCTGCGATTTGCTGATGACATTGCCTTGCTAAGCAACTCGGGGGATGAACTGCAAATAATGACTGGTGACCTAGACAGGAAAAGTAGAAAGGTAGGCTTGAAAATCAATATGCAGAAGATTAAGATAATGTTCAACAGCTTCGGAAAGGAACAGCAGTTTACATTAGGTAGCGAAGTACTGGAAGTAGTAGGCGAATATGTCTACTTAGGATAGGTAGTAACCGCAGATCCGGACCATGAAAAGGAAATAACAAGAAGAATAAGATTGGGATGGAGCGCATTTGGAAAGCACTCACAGATTATGACTAACAGCTTGTCGGCATCGCTAAAGAGGAAAGTATATAACAATTGCCTCTTACCTGTACTCACCTATGGGGCCGAAACACGGAGGCTAACCAAGAGAGTTCTACGTAAGTTGCGGACAACCCAGAGGGCTATGGAACGAAAAATGGTAGGGGTAACATTAAGAGATAGGAAGCGTGCAGAGTGGGTCAAAGAAATAACTCAGAAATAACTAGTGGAAATTAAGAAGAAATGGGCATGAGCAGGACATATAGTGCGAAGAGAGGATAACCGATGGTCGCTTAGGGTAACAAACTGGATTCCAAGGGAAGGAAAGTGTAGCAGGGGGCGGCAGAAAGCTAGGTGGGCGGATGAGATTAAGAAGTTCGCAGGGGTCAAGTGGATGCAGCTAGCACAGAAGCGGGTTAAGTGGTGAAATATGGGAGAGGCCTTTGCCCTGCAGTGGGTATAGTCAGGCTGAGGATGATGACGATGACTTTACTTCAGAAGATGGAAAACTCTTGGACTTGTCTACATTTCGATCCACATAAGGGAACACATCAGCTCAGTCGTTCAGTCGTGTCCGACTCTTCGTGACCTTATGGACCATGTCACGCCATGCTTTCCAGTCTCTCACTATCTTTCCAACATCACATAACTTCATCTGCAGTGCATCGACGATGCCATCTAACCATCGCGTTTGCTGCCTACCCCTTCTCCGGCAACCCTCAACCTTTCCCAACATCAAATCTTTCTCCAGCGACTCCTCTCTTCTCATCAGATGACCAAAGTAGCTGAGCTTTACCTTTAGAATTTGACCCTCCAATAACAAGTCAGGGTTTATGGTCGACAATATCGACTAATTTGATCACTAGCAGTCCAAGGAACTCTTAAGAGTCTTCGCCAGCACCACAATTAAAACGCGTCTATTCTTCGGCGGTCAGCCTTTTTCACAGTCCAACTTTCGCATCCATACATCACAACTGGAAAGACCATAGCACGAGTTATACGGGTCCTGGTTGGCAGACTAAAATCTCTGCTCTTTACTAGGCGGTCAAGGCTAACCATTGCTCTCTTTCCCAGAAGAAGGCGTCTCCTAATTTCATGGCTGCAGTCCCCTTCCGAGGTAATCTTGGAGCCCAAGAAGAGAAAATCTGTCACCGCTTCCACTTCTTGTCCATTGTTGCTCTAGGAATTGATAGGGCAAGAAGCCATGATCTTTTCCTTTTTAATGTTCAGTTTAAGCCGGAATTTCTCACTCTCTTCTTGTACGCGCATCAGAAGTCTCTTGAGTTCCACTTCACTTTCTGCCATTAAAGTGGTATCCGCATATCTAAGGTTGTTGATACGTTTTCCAGCAATCTTCACTCCAGCTGAAGACTCGTCGAGAGCGGCCTTCCTCATGATGCACTCTGCATATAGGTTAAATAGGCAGGGCGACAGTATGCAGCCTTGCCTCACTCCTTTCTCGATCGGAAACCAATCAGTAAGACCATGCCCAGTTCTGACTGTGGCCTCTTCCCCTTCATACAGGTTCCTGAGGAGACAGATGAAGTGAATTGCAACTCCCATCTCTTGGAGAGCTTGCCACAATCTGCTGTGATCTACGCAGTCAAACGCTTTCACGTAGTCATTAAAGCAGAAGTAGATGGGTTTCTGGAACTCTCTTGCTTTTTCCATGATCCCGCGAAGGTTGGCAATTTGGTCTCTAGTTCCTCTGCCCTTGCGAAACCCAGCCTGCACGTCCGGAAGCTCCCGATCCACATACTGCTGCAGCCTACCTTGGAGGATTTTCAACATCACCTTGCTAGCATGCGAAATAAGCGCGATCGTGCGGTAGTTGGAACAATCTTTGGCACTGTCTTTCTTTGGAATGGGGATGTAAACTGACCTCCTCCAATCCTGTGGCCACTGCAGGGTGTCCAAATCTTTTGACATAATGTATGCTGAATGTGAACAGCGTCATGGTTGAGGTTTTGAAGCAACTCAGCTGGAATGCCATCAATTCCGCTAGCTTTGTTCTTAGCAAGGCTGGCTAAGGCCCATTCAACTTCACTCTTCAGGATGCCCGGCTCAAAATCAGTAATCACAACCGTCTTATGTTGGGTTTGCACTTTCGGGTCCTTCTTGTGCAGTTCTTCTGTGTATTCCTGCTACCTCTTCTTTATCTCTGAGCCTTCAGTGAGGTCCTTGCCTCGTTTGTCCTTTATAACGACCAGCTTAGCACTGAAGCTTCCTTTTATATCTTTGATTTTCTTATACAGAGGTCTTGTGTTTATTAATTGGCAATTGTCGTCAACTGCTTGGCACTGTATGTTCAGAAAGGCATTCTTATCTCTTCTTGCTATTTTGTGAAAATCTGCATTGAGAACCTTGTATCTTTCTCTTTCCCCTATGACTTTTGCCATCCTCCTTTCCTCAGCTATTTGCAAAGCCTCTTCAGATGACCAGTTTGCTTTCTTGAATTTCTTTTGCTTTGGAACTACCTTAGTAGCAACTTCTTGTATTATATCACGAACATCAGTCCACATCTCTTCGGGCTCTCTGTCTTCTAGATCTAATTCTTGAAATCGATTCCTCACTTCCACAGCATATTCTAATGGAATTTGATCCAGATCATACCTGAAAGGACTTCTAGTTTTCTGCGTTTTCCTCAATCGAAGCCTAATTTTGGCAACAAGAAGCTGGTGATCGGTACCACAATCGGCCCCAGGCCTTGTTTTTGCTGCTTGTATAGCGCTTCTACATCTCTGCCGGCAAAGAATATAATCGATCTGATTACTGTACAGACCGTCCGGTGAAGTTGATGATCGGTGCCACAATCGGCCCCAGGCCTTGTTTTTGCTGCTTGTATAGCGCTTCTACATCTCTGCCGGCAAAGAATATAATCGATCTGATTACTGTACAGACCGTCCGTTGAAGTCCATGTGTACAGGCGCCTCTTGTGCTGTTGAAAATGAGTATTCGCTATGGTCAGGTTGTTTTTTTGGCAAAACTCTACTAGCCTCTGCCCAGCTTCATTTGGCTCGCCAAGACCGAACTTGCCTATAATTCCGGATATTTCTTCACTTCCTACTTTAGCATTCCAGTCTCCTATGATAAAAACGACATCTGATGATGGGGTGCGGTCTAAAAGGCATTGTAGGTCCGCATAAAATCTCTCAACGTCCGCTTCTTCAGCAGTAGTGGTCGGTGCATAGACATGGATAACTGTCATGTTGAAAGGGTGACCTTGGATCCGAAGTGAAATCATTCAGTCATTTTTTGGGTTTTACCCTAGTACTGCTTTGCCCATTCTTCTATTTATTATGAGAGCGACCCCATTTCTTATCTTGGGCTCGTGCCCACAATAAAAGACATAATGGTCGCCGGAGTTAAATTCTCCCATTCCGGTCCACTTGAGCTCGCTGGTACCCAAGATATCAATGTTCAATCTGTCCATTTCTCGCTTGACGACATCCAGTTTACCTTGCGTCATAGATCTTACATTCCATGTTGTTATGTGATATATCTCCTTGCAACATCGGACTTTCCGGTCGCTTCCCGACACATCCACAACTGAGCGTCCTTTTGGCTTTAGCCCAGCCGCTTCATTCCTCCTGGAGCTACTAGGAATCGCCCTTTGTTCATCCCCAGTAACATGTGGGACGCCTTCCAACCTGGGCGGCTCATCTTCCGGCGCCATATCATTAATGGTATTGTGACTGGCCATAGGGTTTTCTTGGCAGGAAATACTGGAGTGGGTTGCCATTACCTTCTCCAGTGAATCACATTTTGTCAGAACCCTCTGCCGTGATCTATCTTGGGTGGCCCTACACAGCAGAGCTCACGACTTCATCGAGTTTCGCAAGCACCTCCGCCACGACAAGGCAGTGATCCATGAAGGGGAAGGGAAAACATGGTGGACTATAATAACCAATAATATTTATAAAACCAGTTATATGTCTGTAGTATGGAAAAGCCCTACCCTAAAATTCTCCCTCAACTGCTCACAGGCAAACATCATTGTCTTTTATTGGATTTCATCCACGAGACAGGAAAGCTGTTCACACTGCCCGTATCCAAGAGTTAATATTTTCTTGATATTTTACATAAAACCTTCAGTCGAAAGGAATTATGTTTTTTTGTAATATATCCGCTGACGTTTTCTACAAAAACATAAAGAGAAATACGAAACACTTGCTAATGTTTAATGAATTTAGCTATTGCTATCATCAACCGCAAGGGTATCGAGACGTTTGTACTCTCCCATTTCTCCATTGACGATAAGCACAACGTAAAAGAAACCAGCATAAACCATAAGACAAAAGTTAAATGTGTAACATTCGTTTGTGGCCGAAAAAACAGACGCTCGCAATTTATTTCCCGAGTTACATCTAAAAATGTATTCCGGAAACATTGCAGTCATAAAAACTCACCAAAGTTTCTCACGACCGTTCCGCTCGCCCCAAGAAAAGCACCCATGAAGAACATGATTGCTGCAGCTCCCGAGTTGATGTTCAGGATGTGCATATTTCCTACAACCACAGATAAAAAAGGCCTACGAATATAGATCTAAACCACATGTATATACTAAAACCTCTTTTCATCCGTGGATTTTGCTGCGCTCTGAATGGCTCCTTATTTCAATTTAGTTTCAATTTCAATTTAACCTGAGCTCTTTATTTCCAGGAGATCACTATATGATACATGATCAATATTTCGCAGAGCATCACTTTGGCTTATTACGCAGCACTATCATGCAAATTTAAATTCTGAAAATGATCCGGAGTATGCGGTCTATGTGCGCTGCTTCAAAACGTGCACGTTGTCAGTAACTACAAAAATCATTTGCAACTGGTGCCGAACTTGTCTCAGCTCTGTTTATTTAGACGTTATTTAGAATTATGGTAGCATGCTAAATTGCGCGCACTCAGTTTTCTTTCAATTTTCTTCTAGGTCACTGAAATATAAATAAACCCAAATGACCATTATTATCATTCGCACTAAAGAGTTCGTCTTACATGAAATTTTGCTGATGCAATTGCAGTTTCAAAAGCTACTTTAAACCATAGTATTATGGGAATCCTAACGTGAAGCTTTTGTGTGGTCTTTTCCTGTCTCTATGCTTCGATATGGATACGCTGGTGCGTACAAACGGCAGTTATCAAATGGATAACCCACTGATATTTACTAATCGACGTTTATCAAAACATTAAAGACAAATTACAGCATGCCTGATAAAACTGCGGGCACCAATGCAAGAAGTTATTTCTTCTACCGGAGAAGAAGTAAGACTCCTACTTCAAATTTTACTGTAGAATAGAGGACTGTCATTCCTCCCTTGTTCAGCCGACAGTACTGTTTTCCTGTGGTACCTTGCTCAAATATTTCTCAAGAGTGTTAACTGACACAAAACGTTTTGTTAATACTCATCTTAAATGTGAAATTTGCATTGTGGCTTAGTGCATCTGAGCTTTAAAAGCTACCGGGATACTTGAATGCCCTTAGGGGATGCGGGCGTGCAGAATTAAGTGTGTCAGTGTTTCACTTGCTTCATATCTTTTTGGTCCAAGTTAAACGACAGGATGAAAAACAGAGCGCTAAACGCTTCGTTTTCCATAGTTTTTGCGTGATTTAAGGCTAGATTTCGTGTTCTACTGCCGACACGTTTTCAGCAATATATGATGGCGACGTATCCTAAAGTTCAAATATTAATATAGTCATAGAGAAGTGTATGAACTAGGCAGGGCCAGCGCATCGACGTGAGAACTTAGGGTTTCTCCTCTCGAGAAGCACGCGTTCGCGACCTGCACAGAGCGAAGACAAAGATTACCAAAATGGAGGCCTGGGCGAGTTGGTATGTATACATTCTAAAACAGCGCAAAAGAACAGGGACGAGAGAACGAAACGTACAGCGAAAGTCAGCGCTCGTGTTGTACGTTTCGTTCTCTCGTCCCTGTTCTTTTGCGCTGTTTTAGAATGTATACAAAGATTGCACCATGCCAATATCATTTAACTAATCAACATTACTAAGATCTTCAACTGCTTTTCTACAATCGTACCCAATATAAACTATCCAACGGTATAGGACTTCATGATGTTATTACAATTTATTGATATCTTATTACATTACATTTTATATGGATTACAATTTAATATTATGCTATTATTAAACCCTGCAATCAGTCTAATGCAATAAGGCTCGCCATTAGCTATCCAAACATATATTGCAATAATAAAGAATATACAATCTAGGAAAATAGCACACTTTATAAACCACTTTTAGCTACCATTTTGTAAACTGAATATGAGCCATATATACCTCTATCTATGGCCTGGGTATGCGATGATAGCCCTTCCCTTTCAGGCGCTTATGCCTGCCACCTACCTCAAGGTACCCCTCTTCATGCTGAACTTCTCGCGATTTGGGGAGCCTTGTCAGGAGTTCCTTGCACCGGAACTGGGTCAATACGTATTCTTACTGATTCCTTTGAAGCTTACAAAGAAATCGCTACTCCGTGTTCACAAGATGCAACAGCTACGGCCACACAGCGCCTCCTTAAACGCCACCAACTCGCGACCAGAACTGTCGCTATTCACTGGACCCCAGGTCACTCGGACGAATCAGGGGGCAATGCGGCGGCACACGCCCCGGCTGCCTTGGCAGGGGGGATGTCCACATTTACTTCCCCACCCCCCTTGCTTCATCCTTATTCGACCTTGAGCGGGCAACTCACCCCTTCTCTTGCCCTTATGCACTATACTCGGACCAGTCTTCGTAGCCTCAGTCAGCATCGCATGCAGGTGGCCACACCAGACCCACCTTTTACGAGAAGAACCCACCTCACCCGAAGTCAAGAAGTCTTTTTGAATAAGCTCATCGCCCATGCGTCTTGCACGCCACGTATTATGGCCCGCTGGCGTCAGTATACGGAGAAAATGATTACGTGCCCCCACTGTACGACTCTAACTCGCGGCGGCATATCTCATTTACACTGGGATTGCCCTGCTTTTTCTACTGGACGCTCCGAGATCGAACCCTACCGCCTGAACTACCGTTCCCTTCTAGAAACTGATGCTAACACACAGATGATATTTGCCAAGTATGCCTCGCTTAGTGGCCTCGTTAGAGCAATCTGATTCGAGTGACGACCTAAACAATGAAGATTCTGTCTACTCCCCTTTGTCCCCATCCTTGGCCATGAGCTTTCCCATTCAATAAAGGATATTCAATCAATTACCTCTATTTTTCTTCTTTATCCGCTCCCCTCTATGCCTTTGGTCCAGAAGGTACCTAAGAAATGTACAAAGATTGCCCACAATTACGTTCCTTTCGAGCATGAAATTTCAGCGCAGCTCATCAGCTCTTTCAGCTTTTCGACACATTAAGCAAGACATGTATGTACAATTGCAGACAACGTTTTATTTACACACATATTCCTTCTTCAAAAAACACTCCACTAACATCTCTTGATCTAAACTCACATGTGGTCTCGCTAGAATAGGAAAGGCGCTGGTGGCACTAAGCGTAACTGCTGTGCATGCAGCGGCAGACAATTCACTTCCACCGGTTGCCTTAGTGATAAAGAACTGGCTGAGAATAACGTGCTTATCTAGGCAGGCGGTTCACAGCGGCAGAGAGCGGCGCCTATGCATTTCGTGTTTGGCGATACGGTCTACCGAGCGTCGCATCGAACACAACGAGAGTTCCGCAGAACACATCTAAGTTCACCAGGGTTCTAGGCAAAATCCATTTTTATGCCGGGATGATGCGATGCTGTTAGACGCTTTCCTGCTCCACTCGGTCAGCCCTCCACCGACGCGCACATGAGCAGTGCAGAGCCTGCCTTTTTCTTATCCCCTGCGCGCCAGCTGATTACGGGGGACAACGACGACGAAATGCAGGAACACAACCTTCGTGAGCATGTGCACACTCTAACTGAGCTACATCAGCTAGGAAGGGTTAGCCCGGGTAGCCATGTCGAAGAAATTAATAACGTTCAGCAATTTTCGACGTAAAGATACTGGGGGCCTAGATAAGGTATAGATCCCGAAGGTTTCTTGACGAGCAACCTTCTCTTCGAGCCCTGAGGGAAGAAAGAGAGAATGCTCTTGCTATGGAAATATTGGAAACTCAGTATGGTGACTGCACATACAGCGATGTTCCTGGAATCCTTGCTGCTTTCTTTGAATATTATCGGAGCCTCTTGGCAGTTGTTATGATCCAAATAAGGGTTTCGATTACAATTTTTTACTCGACAACTTCCTTCAACTAGACGACGAGAAGCGTGCTGTAGTAAAGAGACTCATCACGTTCAACGATATTAAATCAGCCATTTCTGGCCTTCAGAGTCAGAAATCTCCTGGTCCAGGTGGTATTACTAGCGATTCTTAAACACATTTTTGCCTTCCCTAGCGCCTGTTTTGATGGAGGTTTCTCAAGCACCTTATGATGTAGGTTTTCTGCCTTGTACCTTCTATTCCGGTCACACAATAATAAATTCAAATGCAAAATACTAATCGGTTGAAAACTGTGGAAGGATATCGTCCAATTCTCCTCTGTAATATTGATTACATTTTTGTCGAGGTCCTTTGTTTTCTTCTGATGCTGGTCATTATAGACTTCATAGGTGCGCAATAGGTAGGTGGTGTTAGAGGGCGCGGTATTCAAACACATATCCATATTGCACGTTCAGTATTGGAGACGTTATCAGATAAGATGAGCCAAGTAGCTGTGATTCAAATTCACCCGGCGAAGGCGTTTAATATATTTCAGCACGATTTCTTGTTTGCGGTATATATTGCTGACATTTCGCTCAAAGGCATAAGGATGTGGTATAAGAGCGTCTTTACAAATGTAATTGTTAATAAGAAGCTAACGAAACTAATACCACTGGAATTATCGGTTCGTCAAGGTTATCCTCTCTCTCGGTTGTTGTTTGTCCTATATCTGGAGCCCCTGTGTCTCAATATAAATGACAGAGCAGCTACCTGTGGTTTCTCTCTGGCAAATGTGAATTTAAGACTTTAGCCTACGCTTAGAATGTCGCCCCATTTTTCTTTTTTTTTTTGACCAAACGAGTGCACTTGAAGCTTTACACTTCAAGATTTCAAATGAATCCCCTCGAATAAGCAACAAACCACAATCACGTGCAGACAACACGTTAACCCCGAATACCCCGACAGTGGATCAAATATTAGCCCTTATGGAGCAGGGGACCTCCCTCATCGTAGAAGCTCTTCGGCCTCGCAATGGATAATGCACTGTCTCTGGTGGTGCAGCGGAATTGTCGAGGCTTTGCGAATAAGGCCTCTGAAGTGAACATCCGTCTTCGCGACAAAAAGCTAAAGGCGTGGGCCTTCTTACTTCAAGAGCATAACTCACTTCCTCGCCTTTCAGGATTCTGCGCTTACCATTCACCTTCCATTCCTGATCGCCGTTGCATCACCTCTTCCCACAGCCCAGGTAAATCTGCAATTTATATTCACACTTCAGTTCCCCACACACCGATCGACCTTTCACGCTGGTGTAACACACGCCAAGAGGTGGTAGCACTCCTAGTTAAGCCTGTGCGCACGCCACTTATACTAGTTTCCTTTTATGGCCGTCCTGGTTCCGCATCTCCTAATCTTGGATGGGTTCGTTTTCTGCGTTCTACCTACTCGGGTATCTCTATTCTAGTCGGTGGAGACTTCAATGGCGCACACACCTCGTGGGGTTACCAATCGGATTCTCCCAGGGGTGCACACATCCAGGGAAGCTTTTCAGATAATTCTTTTCACCTTTTAAACCACCCGCATACATCTACCCGTCCACGAGGTGGGCCTTATTCACCTGATTTGACTTGGTGGTTAGGCCCTGGTAGCCCTCGTTGGGCTGTTGAACCAGATACCTGGGGTAGTGATCACAGTCCTATCTTTATCTCTCTCACTCCTTCGCGGATACGTAAAATACGCCGTAGCGTACGAATAACATCTTGGGACTCTGTACGCGCAGACAATCGCTTATCTGATTTCACCCCATCATCAGCATTGTCTACTCTCTCTGCTGTTCTTGCGTCCCACACGATTACCACCACTGTAAATGAAGACGAGCCAAACCCGGACATCCACCTCTTAAATCTTTGGGCTCTGCGTCGCCAGGCAGATCATTATGCTGCTCGTAACCCCGATGACCCATCGGCTATCCCCGCTCTTCACCGGGCTACCACGCGTGCGAGGCGGTATGAAAAGCGTCTAGCAAGGCAACGTTGGGCTTCATGGTGTGAGCGCCTGTCCTCCAAGCAGAGTAATCGACAACTTTGGAGAGTGTTTCACGCCATGGAGCGCTCTTCTCAAGTTTCTGATTACACAGAGAGCATTCGCCTTGCTATGAATGTAGATGAGGACACATTTGCAAAACAGGCGGCCAGACAGTTTTTTCCCCACTATGATTCCACCTCAACTTCTCCACCTTGCTTACCGGTTACCGAACCCCCCGATGAGATTACTTCTGACCTAACCATGGCAGAGCTACTGGCCTCCATTGAACGCCTCAAATCTAACTCTGCTCCCGGCCACGACGGCATACCTAACTCCTTATTCCGCAACTTGGAAGGGACTGCTTTGCAGGCCCTGCTTGATGCATTCAATGACGTGTGGCATTCTGGTGTCATGCCGGACGAGTGGAAGCATTCTATTGTTGTTCCAATACCGAAGTCAGGTCATCCTCCAGTTTCTCTCTCGGCCCTTTGTCCAATTTCTCTGACGCCAACAATCTGCAAGCTTTACGAAAACATTCTCGCCACTCGCTTATCGTGGTGGTTGGAATCCCATGATTGTTATCCAGAATCCCAAATTGGCTTCCGCCCGCAAATAGGAACGGAGGACGGTCTTGCTACTTTGGCTGCTGACGTGCTTCACCACTCTCCGCACAGTCATCTTGTTAGAACTGTGATCGCTACAGATATAACAAAGGCATATGATAACATCCTTCACTCAGCCATTCTTGCCTCCCTAGAAACTCTTGGTATTCCTCACAGGTTTCTCCTCGCCATTCACGCCTTTCTAACAAATAGAACATTCAGTGTGCGTGTCCATGGAAAGCCCTTTGGTCACTTCACCTCAAACAGAGGAGTGCCCCAGGGCTCCGTTCTCGCCCCTACTTTATTTAATGTGGCCTTCATTCCACTTATTCGAGCCCTAGAGGCCATCCCTTCTATACGGGTGCTTGCGTATGCCGATGATATAACCTTATGGTGCTGTCACCCAGATACGTCTGTCCATCAGGCGGCCCTCCAGCATGCGCTGGATATATTGACATTTCGCCTCCCTCCTTTGGGCCTAACTCTTTCGCATACAAAATCCTGTTTCATTCGAATTGGAAATAAAGCTGGCTTACGGAAAGCTCCCAATATAAATTTTATGATAGATAATACCCCAATTCCTCAGGTACAAACCGTTCGCATTCTTGGTCTTCTTCTACATTCCTCTGGGACTGGCACACCGTGGCTGACAGCCATCCTTAAGACCGCTCACGCTACTTTAGGCCTCATTCGTCGCATAGCTATGCGCTCTGGCGGCGCGCGTGCTCACACGGCCCGCCAGCTTGTTCGCTCTGTCCTCCAGCCACGTATAATATACCAGGCACAGTTTCAACGTCTCACCCGCAGACAGTGGGACTCCCTTGAGGCCATCAATCGTGAGGCTATGCGTGCAATAACGTACCTCCCCCGCCTAACACCCATACCAGTACTTCAGGAGTATGCCCAGCTAAATACGCTCACTGAACTCGTTGATCAGCGGACGGCAAACAGAGCTCGCAAACAGTCTTTACAACTACATCATTTAAAGACACTACCTCCATGGTCGTACTGCCAGCTCACGGACAATCGCCCCACTGCTTCCCCGTCGGTATCATCCGCACATCTGCCTGAAGGGTGCATATTATATACCGATGCATCACATACTGCAGAGCGAGGAGTTACTGCCGTGTATAGTCCCTCTCATCCGCATCTCAACACTCACGTGACATATACCGCGGATACGTGCACCCCTCTGGCACTGGAACTCCAAGCAATTTACAATGCTATACATTCCCTCCCACTAGTTCCTACATTCAATGCAGTTCATCTTTACACAGACTCTCTCACTGCCCTTAAACAGCTTAAGGCCGTTCGACGCACATTCCAAATAACACAGTCCATACATTTGCTATGTTCAAAGTACCCATGTCCTATTCGCATACACTGGATTCGCGGCCATGCTCGCGATCCCCATAACATACAAGCAGATGCTATGACGCATATAAACACATCAGACGATCCACCACCTTCCCCTCTTCCCCCAGATCCGTTCCTGTCCCACGTTTCCGATTCGCAAGTTCTGCGCCACCGAACACGCGCTCTCATTCCTCCGTGTTCGCACCCTCTCCCCCGTAGTCTTACTCGGCAGGAGGAGGTGACAGTGCGCCGGATCCGGGCAGGGGCGGCTCTGACCCCATCTGTTCGACATCGATGGCGGGAAAAAGACCTACCAGTGACTGACAGGTGCCCTCACTGTGACACTCCACCTGACGTCTGCGATGTGCGCCACTTGTTGTGGACGTGTCCATCAACAACGCACATCAGGCAACGGATAATCATGAAGGTGGGCCTGCGGTGGAATCGCGATAGTGATTATGACAAATGGACAATGGACAATCGCTATACTGCCAACCTTCTCGAATTCATAAGCACAACTGGACTACACTCCTTCTTTTAACTTTCTATCTCCTGCATCCCATTCCCCCTTTCTCAACTTATGCCTTGTGGCAAACGCTTCGAAAAAAAAAAAAAAAAAAAAAGCTTTACACTGTACTAAACAGTTCTGCGATGTATCAAGTGCGGCTCTGAATTTAGATAAATTCAATGCCTTTTAGTTGGGCCATAGAGACACTAGGTCAAGCTAGTTTAGTGGCATATACTGGGACTGTAGCTCTCTTCATTACTCATGGGTTCCGCTGCACCATGTTCACAATAGTGCAGTCTACTGTGATTCGCAAATCGTACCTATGCGGCGATAAACACACGCTTGGATGGGTAGGGAACTCTGTGTTTGCTAGGGCACAGGTATAGAAGATATTGTCACATTAGGCGGTGCAACGCATAAGGAAAGAAGAACGCATACGCATAAGGAAAGAAGAAGAAGACTCTCGTGAGTTTTTGGAGAGAAGACGACGTTCAACAGCGTCGGCTGGTGCCTACAGAGAACGTCCGTTGGAAAGCCTTGTCTTCGGTGTCCGCCCTCTGCTACAAGCTGAACTACCCCGTAACACCTTGGTGGAGGTACTTCGATTCCCCTTGACACAGCTCCTCGTACTTTCACGCCAGAAACCTGGATTTGCGCAGTGGACGTCATCTCCCTGAGCTCACCCCACCGACTACCGCAGTAAGCATGGCATCCAGGACGCATCACCCGTTACGGAAACTCCAGCTGCCCCCATGGTTTTAACCAAAATCCGTCATCCGCCTATCTTTAACGGCGAAGACAACAAGGACGTTGAAGATTGGCTCGACGAATATGAAAGGTGCAGCAAGAATAACCGCTGGGATGCTAGCATAATGCTGGCAAACATCATCTTCTATCTGGCGGGAACGGCGAAGACCTGGTTTACCAATCACGAACAGGAGATGCCTACGTGGGACATCTGCAAACAAAAACTGCAGGACTTATTCGGCAAACCAATTGGGCGAGCTCTGGCAGCCAAAAAAGACCTGGCTACTCGGGCTCAGTCGTCAACCGAGTCATACCTGGCCTGCATACAGGATGTTCTCGCATTGTGTCGAAAGGTGAATACCTCCATGACCGAAGATGATAAAGTGGGCCACATACTTAACGGTATCGTCGATGACGCATTCAATATACTTCTCTGCAAAGACTGCTCTACGGTGGACTCAGTCCTGCAAGTCTGTCGCCGTTTCGAACAGGCGAAGCAGCGCCGCATCGTCCATCGGTTTCAGCGCCTTCCCAACACGGCGACTACATCCTCATGTGACGACTTGCACACGTTACAGCAGCCTTCAAGTCAGAATAACCTTACTACCATCGTCCGCAGAGAAATCGAGGCCTTGACTCCTGTTACACATACGTCACCTCCTGCACAGGCAACAATAGCTATGATACAGGCTGTTGTCCGCCAAGAATTCGCTAATGTGGGCCTCGTTTCAAATCCTGCCCCACCACCCCCTGCACCACAGCCAATCCCAGTGGTTGCTGCTGCTGCCACAACCCCGCCCTCCACACCGCGCTACCCTACCCGCAATCCTGCGGAGTGGCGCACATCTGACGATAGGCCTATTTGCTTCGTCTGCTGTGGAGACAACATAAATACCCAAGCAAGTAGCAGGGGGGACAGCGGCCGATGTAGCTCAGTTGGAAGAGCACCGGACGCGATATTCGGAGCTCGTGGGTTCGGTCCCCACCATCGGCACGTTGTTTTTTTCTTCTACTTTGTGTTTAATTATCTTTCCCCTAAACAGATTACATTACTAATTTATGTAACTATCTAAGCAAACATTAAAAAAAAAATGACATAAAAATACCATTCACAACGCTTTCCTTGGCCTCGCCGACTGTTGGCTTCTGTCCTTCAATTATTATAACGAGCACCCTCATTTCCCCTTAATTGATCTGCTTGTAGCTTACGGGGGTCTCGGTTCTGGCAGTCTTGAAGCCATAGGTAGCGTAAGAGGGTTCTAGCACAGCTTTCGCCCTCGCTCTTGATCACGTTCTACGTGACGCTGGCGGTAACAAAGGACGTTCTACGTCCGCCGCTATGGCTGAGGGTGGCGCTGGTGAACACTCTCAAGGTTCGTATACAGACAACATAAATACCCAAGCAAGTAGCAGGGGGGACAGCAGCCGATGTAGCTCAGTTGGAAGAGCACCGGACGCGATATTCGGAGGTCGTGGGTTCGGTCCCCACCATCGGCACGTTGTTTTTTTCTTCTACTTTGTGTTTAATTATCTTTCCCCTAAACATATTACATTACTAATTTATGTAACTATCTAAGCAAACATTAAAAAAATGACATAAAAATACCATTCACAACGCTTTCCTTGGCCTCGCCGACTGTTGGCTTCTGTCCTTCATGTATTATAACGAGCACCCTCATTTCCCCTTAATTGATCTGCTTGTAGCTTACGGGGGTCTCGGTTCTGGCAGTCTTGAAGCCATAGGTAGCGTAAGAGGGTTCTAGCACAGCTTTCGCCCTCGCTCTTGATCACGTTCTACGTGACGCTGGCGGTAACAAAGGGCGTTCTACGTCCGCCGCTATGGATGAGGGTGGCGCTGGTGAACACTCTCAAGGTTCGTATACAGACAACATAAATACCCAAGCAAGTAGCAGGGGGGACAGCGGCCGATGTAGCTCAGTTGGAAGAGCACCGGACGCGATATTCGGAGGTCGTGGGTTCGGTCCCCACCATCGGCACGTTGTTTCTTCTACTTTGTGTTTAATTTAATTTTCCCCTAAACAGATTACATTACTAATTTATGTAACTATCTAAGCAAACATTAAAAAAATGACATAAAAATACCATTCACAACGCTTTCCTTGGCCTCGCCGACTGTTGGCTTCTGTCCTTCATGTATTATAACGAGCACCCTCATTTCCCCTTAATTGATCTGCTTGTAGCTTACGGGGGTCTCGGTTCTGGCAGTCTTGAAGCCATAGGTAGCGTAAGAGGGTTCTAACACAGCTTTCGCCCTCGCTCATGATCACGTTCTACGTGACGCTGGCGGTAACAAAGGACGTTCTACGTCCGCCGCTATGGCTAAGGGTGGCGCTGGTGAACACTCTCAAGGTTCGTATACAGACAACATAAATACCCAAGCAAGTAGCAGGGGGGACAGCGGCCGATGTAGCTCAGTTGGAAGAGCACCGGACGCGATATTCGGAGGTCGTGGGTTCGGTCCCCACCATCGGCACGTTGTTTTTTCTTCTACTTTGTGTTTAATTATCTTTCCCCTAAACAGATTACATTACTAATTTATGTAACTATCTAAGCAAACATTAAAAAAAATGACATAAAAATACCATTCACAACGCTTTCCTTGGCCTCGCCGACTGTTGGCTTCTGTCCTTCATGTATTATAACGAGCACCCTCATTTCCCCTTAATTGATCTGCTTGTAGCTTACGGGGGTCTCGGTTCTGGCAGTCTTGAAGCCATAGGTAGCGTAAGAGGGTTCTAGCACTGCTTTCGCCCTCGCTCTTGATCACGTTCTACGTGACGCTGGCGGTAACAAAGGGCGTTCTACGTCCGCCGCTATGGATGAGGGTGGCGCTGGTGAACACTCTCAAGGTTCGTATACAGACAACATAAATACCCAAGCAAGTAGCAGGGGGGACAGCGGCCGATGTAGCTCAGTTGGAAGAGCACCGGACGCGATATTCGGAGGTCGTGGGTTCGGTCCCCACCATCGGCACGTTGTTTTTTCTTCTACTTTGTGTTTTTTATCTTTCCCCTAAACAGATTACATTACTAATATATGTAACTATCTAAGCAAACATTAAAAAAAATGACATAAAAATACCATTCACAACGCTTTCCTTGGCCTCGCCGACTGTTGGCTTCTGTCCTTCATGTATTATAACGAGCACCCTCATTTCCCTTTAATTGATCTGCTTGTAGCTTACGGGGGTCTCGGTTCTGGCAGTCTTGAAGCCATAGGTAGCGTAAGAGGGTTCTAGCACAGCTTTCGCCCTCGCTCTTGATCACGTTCTACGTGACGCTGGCGGTAACAAAGGACGTTCTACGTCCGCCGCTATGGCTGAGGGTGGCGCTGGTGAACACTCTCAAGGTTCGTACACAGACAACATAAATACCCAAGCAAGTAGCAGGGGGGACAGCGGCCGATGTAGCTCAGTTGGAAGAGCACCGGACGCGATATTCGGAGGTCGTGGGTTCGGTCCCCACCATCGGCACGTTGTTTTTTCTTCTACTTTGTGTTTAATTATCTTTCCCCTAAACAATATATATATATATATATATATATATATATATATATATATATATATATATATATATATATATATATATATATATATGCAGACAAATGAAGGGGAAATGAGGGTGCTCGTTATAATACATGAAGAAAAGAAGCCAACAGTCGGCGAGGCCAAGGAAAGGGTTGAGGATTGTATTTTATGTCTTTCTTTTTTTTATTTTTACTTGGATAACCACAGAAATTAGTAATGTAATCTACTTAGGGGAAATATATATAAACACAGAGTACAAGAAAAAACAACGTGCCGACGGTGGGGACCGAACCCACGACCTCCGAACATCGCGTCCGGTGCTCTTCCAACTGAGCTACATCGGCCGCTGCCCCCCTGCTACTTTCTTGGGTATTAATGTTTGTCTGTATACCAACCTTGAGAGTGTTCACCAGCGCCACCCTCAGCCATAGTCGCGGACGTGGAACGTCCTGCGTTACCGCCAGCGTCATGTAGAACATGATGAAGAACGAGGGCGAAAGCTGTGCTAGAACCCTCTTACGCTACCTATGGCTTCAAGACTGCCAGAACCGAGACCCCCGTAAGCTACAAGCAGACAAATGAAGGGGAAAAGAGGGGGCTCGTTATAATACATGAAGAAAAGAAGCCAACAGTCGGCGAGGCCAAGGAAAGCGTTGGGGATTGTATTTTATGTCTTTCTGTTTTTTAATTTTTACTTGGATAATCACAGAAATTAGTAATGTAATCAACCTAGGGGAAAGATATATAAACACAGAGTACAAGAAAAAACATCGTGCCGACGGTGGGGACCGAACCCACGACCTCCGAATATCGCGTCCGGTGCTCTTCCAACTGAGCTACATCGGCCGCTGCCCCCCTGCTACTTTCTTGGGTATTAATGTTTGTCTGTATACGAACCTTGAGAGTGTTCACCAGCGCCACCCTCAGCCATAGTGGCGGACGTGGAACGTCCTGTGTTACCGCCAGCGTCAGGTAGAACGTGATCAAGAACGAGGGCGAAAGCTGTGCTAGAACCCTCTTACGCTACCTATGGCTTCAAGACTGCCAGAACCGAGACCCCCGTAAGCTACAAGCAGATCAATTAAAGGGAAATGAGGGTGCTCGTTATAATACATGAAGGACAGAAGCCAACAGTCGGCGAGGCCAAGGAAAGCGTTGTGAATGGTATTTTTATGTCATTTTTTTTAATGTTTGCTTAGATAGTTACATATATTAGTAATGTAATCTGTTTAGGGGAAAGATAAAAAACACAAAGTAGAAGAAAAAACAACGTGCCGATGGTGGGGACCGAACCCACGACCTCCGAATATCGCGTCCGGTGCTCTTCCAACTGAGCTACATCGGCCGCTGTCCCCCCTGCTACTTGCTTGGGTATTTATGTTGTCTGTATACGAACCTTGAGAGTGTTCACCAGCGCCACCCTCATCCATAGCGGCGGACGTAGAACGCCCTTTGTTACCGCCAGCGTCACGTAGAACGTGATCAAGAGCGAGGGCGAAAGCTGTGCTAGAACCCTCTTACGCTACCTATGGCTTCAAGACTGCCAGAACCGAGACCCCCGTAAGCTACAAGCAGATCAATTAAGGGGAAATGAGGGTGCTCGTTATAATACATGAAGGACAGAAGCCAACAGTCGGCGAGGCCAAGGAAAGCGTTGTGAATGGTATTTTTATGTCATTTTTTTAATGTTTGCTTAGATAGTTACATAAATTAGTAATGTAATCTGTTTAGGGGAAAGATAATTAAACACAAAGTAGAAGAAAAAACAACGTGCCGATGGTGGGGACCGAACCCACGACCTCCGAATATCGCGTCCGGTGCTCTTCCAACTGAGCTACATCGGCTGCTGTCCCCCCTCCTACTTGCTTGGGTATTTATGTTGTCTGTATACGAACCTTGAGAGTGTTCACCAGCGCCACCCTCAGCCATAGCGGCGGACGTAGAACGTCCTTTGTTACCGCCAGCGTCACGTAGAACGTGATCAAGAGCGAGGGCGAAAGCTGTGCTAGAACCTTCTTACGCTACCTATGGCTTCAAGACTGCCAGAACCGAGACCCCTGTAAGCTACAAGCAGATCAATTAAGGGGAAAAGAGGGGACTCGTTATAATACATGAAGAAAGGAAGCCAACAGTCGGCGAGGCCAAGGAAAGCGTTGGGGATTGTATTTTATGTCTTTCTTTTTTTTAATTTTTACTTGGATAATCACAGAAATTAGTAATGTAATCTACTTAGTGGAAAGATATATAAACACAAAGTAGAAGAAAAAACAACGTGCCGATGGTGGGGACCGAACCCACGACCTCCGAATATCGCGTCCGGTGCTCTTCCAACTGAGCTACATCGGCCGCTGCCCCCCTGCTACTTTCTTGGGTATTAATGTTTGTATACGAACCTTGAGAGTGTTCATCAGCGCCACCCTCAGCCATAGTGGCGGACGTGGAACGTCCTTTGTTACCGCCAGCGTCAGGTAGAACGTGATCAAGAACGAGGGCGAAAGCTGTGCTAGAACCCTCTTACCCTACCTATGGCTTCAAGACTGCCAGAACCGAGACCCCCGTAAGCTACAAGCAGACAAATCAAGGGGAAAAGAGGGGGCTCGTTATAATACATGAAGAAAAGAAGCCAACAGTCGGCGAGGCCAAGGAAAGGGTTGGGGATTGTATTTTATGTCTTTCTTTTTTTTAATTTTTACTTGGATAATCACAGAAATTAGTAATGTAATCTACTTAGGGGAAAGATATATAAACACAAAGTAGAAGAAAAAACAACGTGCCGACGATGGGGACCGAACCCACGACCTCCGAATATCGCGTCCGCTGCTCTTCCAACTGAGCTACATCGGCCGCTGTCCCCCCTGCTACTTTCTTGGGTATTAATGTTCCTCTGCATACGAACCTTGAGAGTGTTCACCAGCGCCACCCTCAGCCATAGTGGCGGACGTGGAACGTCCTGCGTTACCGCCAGCATCATGTAGAACATGATGAAGAACGAGGGCGAAAGCTGTGCTAGAACCCTCTTACGCTACCTATGGCTTCAAGACTGCCAGAACCGAGACCCCCGTAAGCTACAAGCAGACAAATGAAGGGGAAAAGAGGGGGCTCGTTATAATACATGAAGAAAAGAAGCCAACAGTCGGCGAGGCCAAGGAAAGGGTTGGGGATTGTATTTTATGTCTTTCTTTTTTTTTATTTTTACTTGGATAATCACAGAAATTAGTAATGTAATCTACTTAGATGAAATATATATAAACACAAAGTACAAGAAAAAACAACGTGCCGACGGTGGGGACCGAACCCACGACCTCCGAATATCGCGTCCGGTGCTCTTCCAACTGAGCTACATCGGCCGCTACCCCCCTGCTACTTTCTTTGGTATTAATGTTTGTCTGTATACGAACCTTGAGAGTGTTCACCAGCGCCACCCTCAGCCATAGTGGCGGACGTGGAACGTCCTGTGTTACCGCCAGCGTCAGGTAGAACGTGATCAAGAACGAGGGCGAAAGCTGTGCTAAAACACTCTTACGCTACCTATGGCTTCAAGCCTGCCAGAACCGAGACCCCCGTAAGCTACAAGCAGATCAATTAAGGGGAAATGAGGGTGCTCGTTATAATACATGAAGGACAGAAGCCAACAGTCGGCGAGGCCAAGGAAAGCGTTGTGAATGGTATTTTTATGTCTTTTTTTTTTTCATGTTTGCTTAGATAGTTACATAAATTAGTAATGTAATCTACTTAGGGGAAAGATATATAAACACAAAGTAGAAGAAAAAACAACGTGCCGACGGTGGGGACCGAACCCACGACCTCAGAATATCGCGTGCGGTACTCTTCCAACTGAGCTACATCGGCCGCTGTCCCCCCTGCTACTTTCTTGGGTATTAATGTTTGTCTGTATACGAACCTTGAGAGTGTTCACCAGCGCCACCCTCTGCCATAGTGGCGGACGTGGAACGTCCTGTGTTACCGCCAGCGTCACGTAGAACGTGATCAAGAACGAGGGCGAAAGCTGTGCTAGAACCCTCTTACCCTACCTATGGCTTCAAGACTGCCAGAACCGAGACCCCCGTAAGCTACAAGCAGACAAATGAAGGGGAAATGAGGGTGCTCATTATAACACATGAAGAAAAGAAGCCAAAAGTCGGCGAGGCCAAGGAAAGCGTTGGGGATTGCATAAAGGGGAAAGATATATAAACACAAAGTAGGAGAAAAAACAACGTGCCGACGGCGGGGACCGATGTAGCTCAGTTGGAAGAGCACCGGACGCTATATTCGGAGGTCGTGGGTTCGGTCCTCACCGTGGGCACGTTGTTTTTTCTTCTACTTTGTGTTTGTATATATTACTAAATTCTGTGATTATCCAAGTAAAAATTAAAAAAAAAGAAAGACATAAAATACAATCCCCAACGCTTTCCTTGGCCTCGCCGACTGTTGGCTTCTTTTCTTCATGTATTATAACGAGCCCCCTCATTTCCCCTTCATTTGTCTGCTTGTAGCTTACGGGGGTCTCGGTTCTGGCAGTCTTGAAGCCATAGGTAGCGTAAGAGGGTTCTAGCACAGCTTTCGCCCTCGTTCTTGGTCACGTTCTACGTGACGCTGGCGGTAACACAGGACGTTCCACGTCCGCCACTATGGCTGAGGGTGGCGCTGGTGAACACTCTCAAGGTTCGTATACAGACAAACATTATTACCCAAGAAAGTAGCAGGGGGGACAGCGGCCGATGTAGCTCAGTTGGAAGAGCACCGGACGCGATATTCTGAGGTCGTGGGTTCGGTCCCCACCGTCGGCACGTTGTTTTTTCTTCTACTTTGTGTTTATATATCTTTCCCCTAAGTAGATTACATTACTAATTTCTGTGATTATCCAAATAAATATAAAAAAAGAAAGACATAAAATACAATCTCCAACGCTTTCCTTGGCCTCGCCGACTGTTGGCTTCTTTTCTTCATATATATATATATATATATATATATATATATATATATATATATATATATATATATATATTCGACATAGCCGCAGCGAAAAAAACACAATCACAGAAGGAAGACACGTACACAAGGACCGCGTTCGCGTTCTTCTCGGAAATAAACCAGTTGTGAGTGCAGCGTTCGTCTTTGTGTACGTGTCTTCCTGCTGTGATTGTGATTTTTCGCTGCGGCTATGTCGAATGTAAGCTACCAACTCGCCCAAAAGCTTGTTTTACTGATATATATATATATATATATATATATATATATATATATATATATATATATATATATATATATATATATATATATATATATATATATAATCTTCCAGCACTTTCACGTACGGCTCGTCTACCCCCTGATTTCGCAATGCCTGCATCACTGCCGAAATTTCAACTGAGTCATATGCTTTTTCGTAATCAATAAATGCTATGTATAAGGGCTGGTTATATTCCGAGCATTTTTCTATCACCAGGTTGATGGTATGGATATGATCGATAGTAGAGTACCGTTTCCGAAAACCTGCTTGATCCTTTGCTTGATTGCAGTCTAAGGTTGTCCTGATTCTATTAGCGATAATCATAGTAAATACCTTATACGTAACAGACAGTACGCTTATTTGTCTGTAATTTTTAAGGTCCTTAGAGTCCCCTTTCTTATGAATGTTTGCATTTATCCATGGTTCCGGTACCGTCAATGACACCAGGCACTGCGTATACAGGGTGGCCAGTTTTTCTAGCACGATATCTCCCCCGTCTTTTAACAAATCTGTAGGTAACTGATTCTCTTCAGCTGATTTCCCCCTTTTCATAGTTTTTAATGCTTTCTTGACCTCGTTCTTCAACAATGGTGGAACTTCTAACTGTTTTTCCCTACCGCCAATCTCATTGCAGTCCTCTCTACTTTGGCTGCTGTAGAGATCTGTATAGAACTCCTCGGCTGCTTTGACTATCTTGTCCATATTCGTGATGACGTTGCCCGCCTTGTCCCTTATCGCATGCATCTGGTTTTTGCCTATGCCCAATTTCGTTTTTACCGCTTTAAAGGGCAACTCCGGTGGTTTTTTCATCATTTTTTTGCTTTTAATTTATTTACATCTCTCGGCACGTCCTGACTCCAACACAAAAAACCGTTTTTCAAAATTCTAATTAAAAGTATTTAAAAAAAGAAAACAGCAAATTGAAACCGAAACTGCTTTCACGGCCAGAAACGACGTTCCAGTCGACGAAACGGTGGCGTCAACTCAGTATTAGAAAAACCCTCGTACGTGCGTTGGATGGTGAAAATAAAGTGTGGAAATCATGATGCACTGCATAAAATGTCTGCTGTAGTTCAATATAAGCCTCACAATTTCATAATCACGCGGGAAGTGGACATTAACGCCTGTATACTGTTTGTGACGTCAGAAACTCAGTGTTGCCCGCAGAAATACTCTGAACTTAAGCCATGAAAACGGCATATTTTAAAGCCGTATTGCGCGTGAACGGATTATCGTACGGCGCCCAAATTTTGTGACATGCGTCAGGACGGAGAGGAGAACCTGTGGTAACATTTTCACTACAATATTCGAATGTCAAAAAACCCCGGAGTTGCCCTTTAAAGGGACACTAAAGACAGCCAAAGATGGTATGAAAATCTAATAAACCACATTTGGTGACACTGTCGCCGCATATCGGCAGCAAAAAATGGAATAATTGCTGAGATATTGCGATAAGAAGTTGAGGTTTTTTCTTGTTCCCGCCGGTCGAATTCAAACTGTGGCCTCCAACTACGTAGTTGGAGTTGAGTGACGCACACTATGACGTACGCGGAGACTCCGTGATAGCTAGCGAGCCGGCGCGGCCCGCGGCGTCGCATCCCTCAAGGGCCAACTTGGCAACAGCGTACTCGCAATGACGGCCTCAGCCGAAATAAATAAACGATGAAGAGAGTAATTTACCGAGTGATGGGCCCCATAAAGGAAGAAAAAAAAACGTAGAGCGCTTGTAATGCACAATACTTTACATGTTTCTCAAGCTTTTGCGCTCCTTCTTGCACTGTGTATAAACAAACCGAGCCCTCGGTCATCGCAACGCTTCCTGACATGTTTACATACAAATAAGATTTAGTTACCAGCAAAATAGTGTCCTCGCTGCTGCGCTTGTCAGTTTTGAAGCTTCGTCGCACTTCTTTCCTTCAAGGTTTGTGCTACAGCTCCGTGTTCAGCGAAAATTACGTACACGGTAGCAGAACATGACCGAAGGGCCGGCGCCACTACATTTGCCAGCGCTGTGAAATTCCACATGTTAAAATGGATCCAGTGCACAATATAGTGAGCATAGGCATCCAGAACATTAGTTGCAAGACGTGAGAGCAGGCAGCATGCGCCGATGATCAAGAAGTTGTAAATTTTAGACCGGCAGCAGAAACACTTTATTGTAAATAGGGCCATGACATAAAAACTAGAAATATTTCCAAGGTACTTGTGGCCCGGCGTAGCCGATCATTCTGCTTCCGGTAGCCGAGCTGAACGGAACGCAGGGTCATGGGCTCTAACTGAGCGGCGATAGCGGCCGTTGACGGCCGCGGAAACAGGATCGATGCAAGTGAAGATAAGGACTACCAGATTATTTTGCCTACACTGCCAACCGGCCGTGTTGTTTTAAACACGGTGTTTCTTCACGGTGATGTACGAGTGAGGCCTTTCCGGGTTGAAGATTTTCGAGACGCCCTGGCCAAGTCTGGTACGCTCCCCGACGTGTTTGCTTTGGGGGCGTACCAAATCAACCATGTCTGGGCGGTTACCCTGCGGATTGCGGAGGCCACAAAGAAGCTGCTCGCCTTCAAGGAGCTGCAAGTGAAGAAACGCCGCTGTCATATCATCGACCCGGAAGACCAGCAGGTAAAGCTGCGGCTTCACTGGATGCTTCACGGCGTGGCCGACGACGACATCCGAACGGCGTTCGCGGCATTTGGCAAGGTGAGGGAAGTCACGCGGGCGCGGTGGCGGATACAAGGCGTCAATGAAAAGGGTTCTACGACAATGACTGTCCTACTGAAGTTGAAGCCGGGCCTGAAAGTGGACGACCTGCCACATCAGGTACGCGTCGCCGGAGAGTTGGCCCTTGTCGTGGCGCCTGGACGCCCGATGCAGTGCCTCCGCTGCCACGGCACCGGTCACTTGCGCCGGGAATGCAAAGTCCCCCGCTGTACGAAATGTCGGCGGTACGGCCACGCAGACAACGATTGTGTACGCACTTATGCGGCAGCTACGGGTGCAGCGTCAAAAGACGACACGGCGGAGCTCCTGATGGACGTAGTGGAGGCCGAGGAATCCGCAAAAGGCATTGAGGAACAGGAAAAGAAAACCGACGCTACGGACTCTTCAGGACCTTCCAGCAGTGATGCCGGGCGGAAACCTGAAGCGGGAGAACCTGCGGGAAACCAGATGGAGGAGCCGACTGAAGGAATAAGCGGGCCGGCACTCAAGGAAGCAGAACCAGCGTCTCTGTTTGAGCAGAACCATGACAAGAACGCCGCCCGCTCCACCGGCGTTCCTGCCCCATCGAAGCGGTCCCACGCCCAGACCAGTGCTGAGGGAGATAAGGCGACAGCTTCCAGCGTCGAGGAGCCGCCGGCAAAAACCAGCCAAGGACGGCGTTCCACTTTGCGGTCGCGATCTAATGTGTCGGCGGAGAGGAGACACCACGACAAACCGCCACCGCAGTCAGGCCTGCCGCCAGCACCGGATGGCTCCGGTGTCAAAGACGTTGTCTGGCCACGCGCTAGACGCGAGAGGTAAGCACCATGTTACCGGCCTCTTTCCTCTGTATTAAAATGGCTTCTGCGGCTCCGATAAAAGTGGGTACACTTAATGTCAGGGGACTGGCAAGCAAGAAGAAGCAGGGCCAGGTGTACCGCCTTTTAACTGAGTATGACATCGACGTCCTGGCCGTGCAGGAAACGAAAGTTGACGGGGAAGAAGAGACCGGTAACATGGTGCGACGTTTCACGTCTAGGTATTTTGCAGTAGTGAGCCACGCAATTGGCACGTCTGCGGGCTGGGTTATTTTTGTTAAGAAATTACCCGGACTCGAGGTTCAGGCGCATATGGCATGTCCGTCGGGCAGATGTGTTTGGGTTGATTTTCTGTACAAAAAAAGTATTGGCGCATTATTAGCGTGTACGCTCCAAATGTTGTGGATGAGAGGGTAGCCTTTTTTCAAAACGTACAAAAGTACATCAGTTGTGATAAATCCCTGATTGTCATGGGCGACTTTAATTGCGTCTTGAGAGGCTGTGATAAGTCCAGTACAAGAGCGTTTAGGGACAGAAGTACTGAGGCTCTCTCAAAAATTATAGACACTAGCAACCTGGACGACGTGGCGGAATGTTTAGAAGGAACGCGTTGTGTGAAGTTTACACATTTCCAGCGGTCAAGCCACGCGCGGCTGGATCGCATTTATGTGTCTACAGACGTCATATCAAAATGCAGTAGTTACAATGTTGTACCAATTTCATTTTCTGATCATTGTTTAGTAGAGTGCGGGATAAGGACAAAAAAGCGAGGCAATCAGGTTTCGTGGGAGACGTGGAAATTAAATAATAAGCTCATTACAGATGATATCTTTAGTAGGAAAGTAAGCGAAGAAATTGACAAAATAGAGTCTGGGAGGGAGATCAAAATATGGAAGCAGTGGGAACTTTGCAAAGAGCAAATAAAGATAGCAGCAATCGAACGGTCAAGCTGTATACGACAAGAAGAGAAGCGTGAGGAGGACAATTTAAGATCCTTGCTGGCTAGACTACTTGAAAAAGAAAGCGAAGAGCCTGGTAAATGGATGGACGATATTAGGAAAATAAAAAACAGGATTGAACTGTACGAAGAAGAGCGCTATCGTGGTGCGCTTGTGCGGGCGAAGGCGCAAGATATAGCTGCTGGGGAGACACCGTCGAAACGAGCACTAGGAATCGAGAAGACGCATGCTCAGAGAAATCACACTGAACTGATCGAATGGGGCGGAACGTTATCTGGAGAAAGTGGTCATATCCAGCAGGCGTTTCTCGATTATCGAACGCTGTTTACAAAGCAAGACGTGGAAGTAAACGCATTCAAAGAAACGTTTCTTGGCGCTTTACCGCGATTAGATGATGAGCAGAAAGATAGGCTGGAGATGTCAATAGCCCCGTCGGAGGTCGAGCTTGCCATAGAAAAATTGAACCCGGGAAAATCTCCCGGCCCCGACGGGTTAAGCGCGGCGTTCTACAAAGCATACAAACATGAAATAGTGCCGGTACTGACAGCCGTGTACAACGAGTCCTACAACGTAAATGTATTGCCCCCGTCTTATGGCAAATCCCACACAGTCATCATCATCAGCCTGATTACACCCACTGCAGGGCGAAGGCCTCTCCCATATTTCTCCACTTAACCCTCCACTTAATCCCACACAGTGCTGATTCCTAAATGCAATGAAGGAGATAAGTTACAACAGGTTACAGCATATCGCCCTATCGCACTCACGAATGTAGACTACAAAGTGTTTATGAAAATTCTAGCCCGTAGACTACAGTCAATAATTCAACAGTTAGTTGGACCACACCAGACGTGTGGGATCAAAGGTAGATCCATTGTTTCCAATGTGCATAAAGTGAGGAGTGTGCTTGAGTGCTGTGATCACACAAACAGTCGTGTAGCCATCCTTCAGTTTGATCTGGAGAAAGCATTTGATTGTATCTCACATGAAATCCTGTTCTGCATACTCGACCATGTGAATGTAGGGTCCGTCATTCGCGAGGGAGTGGCCATGGCGTACCGAAGCTGCACAACAAGATTCATTGTAAATAATAGTTTGGGGGCCCCCATAAACGTGCAGTGATCGGTGCGCCAGGGTTGTCCCCTCAGCCCTTTGCTATTCTGCATTTACATCGAGACACTGTGTTTAAATATCATAGAAAACGACAAAATTCGTGGCTTCCAATTGCAAGCTGCAGAGGCTAAGCTGCTGGCATATGCGGACGATGTGGCTGTATTCGCAGCGAATCGCGAAGGGGTAATCGAGGCCGTGTCGTCTGTAAAAGAATTCACAAAGGTTTCCGGCAGTAAAGTAAATTGGTCAAAGTTCCTGGGGCTTTGGCACGGAGAATGGCCAACGATGCCCGAGAAGTTCGCAAACATGTCCTGGGTGACAACACCAGTAAAGTACTTGGGAGTCCCACTAGATAGTTATCGCGATAGCGATTCGTACTGGAGGGCACAGTCTCAAGCCATGCGGGAAAAGGTGGAGGGGTGGAAAGGGCGACAATTGTCAGTTTTCGCCAGGGCCACAGTGTGCAATATGTTTTTTATGTCGAAGCTGTGGTACGTGATGCAAGTGTTGCATTGTGCAAGGATGAACGTACAGAGACTGCACCGGATATTTGCCATTTTTTTGTGGGCAGCAGAATGGGAACGATGTAGCCCTACAAGTTTGTTTAGGCGGGTGAAGGACGGTGGACTGGGTTTGGGGCATTTGTTTCTACGACAGATTGTCAGCAGATTTTTTTTTTTTTTTGTTCGTGATGTAAAAGATCCATTTTTGCGTACTGTGTGCCAATTAAGGCTCGGAAATGCACTGCCGGACTTTGTTGTCTCGACCGAAAGTGTATCGGGACGCATTTTTGGTTATTTTAGAGAAGTTGTCGCTAGTGTGCGATTCCTGTCTGTTCGATTTTCTTATGAATATTTATCTTGTGTTAGCAGGAAGAAGCTGTACAAGGATTTGTGCGACGTAGTTCTACCCATACCAATGTACAGGGCCTTATACAGTGGAGGACCAGGACGCGACGTACTTAAGCGGGTGAAGGCGATGCAGGTCCCGTCAAATGCAAAAACGTTTTTCTTTAAGTTACACACGGAAACACTGCCAGTAAAGAAGTTCTTGGAAAGGAAGAATTTATTTTTACCTTGGGGTTCGCATTGCTTAATTTGTAAACAGCCAGAAACTATAGACCACGTTTTCCTGCATTGTTGGGAAGGGGTGTACTTTTGGGATATTTTACAAAGGACTTTAAAAAAGGAATTTTCATTAGACTCGCATGTATTAGGTACTTGCCAGTAGAGAATGAGGATGGGGTGCCATTTGACCTTATTATGCTAATGGCCCTCCACTGTATTTGGCGCTCGAGAATGGCAGGATACCATTGCGATCCTGACGCACGGCCAGCACGGATCTATTTTCGGGAAGCCATGAGTAGATATATTGAAATTCAGAAACTTGCTCCTGAAGCTCCCGAGTGGCTCGGAAGATTGGAGCCATTAGTGACCCTGAGAGAATTTTAGCACGACGACGCCAGAACCCACCTGGATGATTGTTGTATCAATGAATGCTCGTTGTGCCCTGTAAGTGGTTTTGTGTATTGTGCTGAAATCAGGCAATGAAGAAAAAAAAGCGCGGCATAGCCGAGCGGTTAGCGCCGAATGTTACGGAGCAAGAAGTAGCGAGTTCGAATCTTACCGCTTCTGGCAGTTTTTTTTTTTTTACAAGTCGAATTTTTTTAACCTTTTGTAATGTATTTCTGGTGCTTCGTCATTTTTAGTTTTTACTTTTTACCCGAGGCCCTTTTTTTCGCCGGGCGACGAGCGCAATATATCGACACTCTCCTTGGTATGAGCGGCAAGTATGCCCCTTTTGTTTACGACGCCTGCAAATAGCACGTTGAAGGTCTTGTTGACGCAGTATATGTTGGTCAGATGTGCCATGATTTAGTGAACAATTGAGTGATAATTCGTTTTTCCTTCGGTACTTAGCATACGTATGCTTTTCGTGGCGTACGTAGCTGCAGTCAAGCGATCAGGTCGCAGTCGAAGCGGCAACGGCGGCGATTTGTTGGCGCAGAAGTGTGAACGAAGGAGCGTGTCGGCGGTAGCGGATTTCGCTCGCTCGTGCCTCCGAATGCTCAAATGAGAACCGTCAAGGCGCATCTGCTGCTCCAAGCTCGTAATTCAGGCGCTGCAGGTTCGAACAAACTATCCGAGTGCGCACGAAATGCCTGAGCCGAAACATAACCAAAACTGAAGTGGGCGCCTGTGGCGCCTCCAAGTATATTTTTGTATTTGCCTTGCAACGTTTACGTTGTCTTTTCGCCGTCGTTTACGTATGATAAAAGCGTGTTATCATGTTTGAGAAAAAACGTACTACCGCATTCAAATATGCAACGTAATTCGCATTTGTCAGCCTCCGGGATCCCTAGCGCGTCACGTGATTTGTAGTTGCGAGCCTCGGCCGTTTGGCTGTGGTGGCGATACCTGTATTTCTGTTATTCTTCTTTACTACCTTATAACAGCTCTGTTTTCAGTAAGAGTGGTCTTTTTGTAATCAGGAACTGGCATTCTATCGATGCAAACCCACTTCCTTTCTCTCTTTAGTGTCCCTTTAAGGCTTCCTCCGTTCTTTACAGCATGCTCAATTTTCTCGATGTTATACTTCCTTCTATCAGCCACCTTGCGCTTATTGATCAGCTTTGATATCTCGGCCAATTCGATCTGGTCTGTTAGATTGGAAGCTTTCATACTCTGGCGTTTCTTAATCAAATCTTTCGTCTCCTTAGACAGCTTACCGGTACCCTCTCTAACTAGCCTACCGCCTAATTCTACAGCGCACTCAGTAATGATATCTCTGAAATTATTGTTCATTGCTTCTAGGGTAATGTCGCCATCCTCAGTTAGAGCTGAATATCTGTTCTGTAGCGAGATCCTGAATTCTTCTGCCTACCCTCACCGCTAATTCGTTGTTGGGTTTCTTCCATACTAATCTGTTGCGTTCCTTCTTCAGATTTAGGCTAATTCGGGACCTCACCATCCTGTGGTCACTGCATCGCACTTTTCTGATTACCTCTACATCTTGTATAATGACGGGGGTTGAACACAGTATGAAGTCAATTTCATTTTTAGTCTCCCCGTTAGGAGTTTTCCAGGTCCATTTCCGGTTCTTCCGTTTGCTGAACCGGAACCACTAACCGGTAACCACTCAGGCGGTAACCATGCGATCAGTGACAGCAACCTCGAGATCACTTGTTCGTGCCCTGTATTAGATGTTGGCTTCGGAGTTCGTTCTCTACTTCATCGTGAGGTGAGGTCATGGCCAGAGCACACTGCTGCAAGTAGCAGGGGCTTGCGCTTTTAAACGTGATAAGCTTTGCTGTCGTACCATTCGGAAGGGTTATTGCTTCTATGTAACCGGCCATATAATCGCTTGCCACGACTATCCACTTACCAGTTGATGACGTTGCGCAGGGGTCGAAGACATTCATCCCTATTTGTTGAAAGGGCTTAGTCGGGGGTGTTATGGGGTTCCGGAGACAAGCCGGTCTAGTGGGGGCGTTTTTCGTCGGTAACTCGCATATCACGTTTACTTAATGGGGTACGTCATTTGATATGTGCAGCCAATAAAACTTCTCTTGGATTCAATGCAACATGTGTGCCATCCCGAGATGATCTGCTGTTGGCTCATCCTGTAAAGACTGCAAAATTTATTTCCAGGTTCCTTAGACACAACAAGCAGGTATGTAATTATATTAGGAGGGAAGTGTTTCATAAGTTGTTTTTAAGCATGAAGAATGATGACTGACGCCTCGAAACTGTAGGAAGGGAGGCGGTCTTGCCCTCTAGGTAATTCGCTAGGTGCTTCAACTCCGTGTCGGAGTACTGCGCAATGCTTCGGCCCAGCACTAAACTGCAAGCATCAGCACTATCCAAGTGCGCCCCAGCGGATCCATCTGCGACGCCAGTGTGGCGCAGTATTGCCAGTGTAAAAATACTGTTTCACACTTGAAAACACTGCGCAGTGTCCCAGTGGTACTGCATTTTTGATACGGGTTGCTGTGCAAACGTGCTGGCGCTCAGAGGTTTCAAGAAGGCGTCATCATTGCCTTCTTTTGGTGGCGCTTTTACAGGGTCCCCTGACTAGCAGTCTGCGTCACAATGCTGGTGCACAGGCTTGTATGGAACAGAAACGCAAAAGTCGAAGTCGTAGGTTTCATCGAGCAAGGCGGCCAGAGGGTATTTGAAATTTCGCGAGGCACCAGAGCGCGTGGTGGCCGCCCACAGTTCTAAAGATCGACCGCATAGTTACAGACAAAACTTCCAATTGTCCCAGGTGATCACGAGGCACTCTTTCTCAGTTGAAGACTAATTGGTCTCGACTTTCGACTACGAACGGCTAGCGTACACGAAAGATTTTTCGTGTTCATGAGTTCTCTGAATGAGAACGGCGCCTGGGCCTATGCTGCTTGCATCGTTATGAATTTCTTTCGCGCCTTTTACATCAAAGTGCCCGAGGAGAGCAAGAGCCTGTTAGCGGCCTTTAAAGATACTCAAACGTTTCTGCTCGCGGCGATTTCGAATGAGACATGTGAACCTTTGTAAGCTGCGAAAAGGTACGGCGATGCCTGAAAACTTGTTCAGAATTGCAGATAACTTCAGCGCAGTCCAAACAATGCGCGTAATGCTTTCTTGTCTGCAGACTTTGGAAACTAGGCGATCGCCACCATTTTTTGGGAGTCTGAGTGAACGCCGTCCTTGCTTACGATATGGCTCAGGAATAGGACCTCCTACTAGGAGAAGTGGCAATTTTACTTCAATCGTGGTGAAACTCCGGCGTCAGCGAGATCTGTCCATGGGATGTTTCCGCGCGACCCCACGAGAAGGCGACGCAGTTCGGTGTAAAATTTACCAGAAACATCTTCCTCCGTGCACCGGGACTCGATCTGCAGCCCTTCCGATCATCAGCCGACCTCATTAACTGACTACACTAGACAAGGAGTGAGAAGCATGTCTTAGTTCTTCTTGTCTAGAGTTCATCTAATATCTATGGCAACGTAGAATCGCAATCACGGCTTCTTCACCCCGGTCACCAGTAGGGAGGCTGGCGCACGCTATCTGCCGCCAGCTATGAACACCAACCACATGGCGAGTTCCCGCCATCGCCGCCAAGCGTAAGCACTCACCGCTAATTCAGGCACAGAAGCCACGTCCTGCAGTGTGTAATCGGTGAGATTCTGTCAAATACCACAGTAGAACCAGCCACAGAGGCCTTTGACTTTAAACTCTTAAGAAGAGTTAAGTGCATCAAGAAATTATTTCTGATTTTAACGTGCGCCATGACGACTGGAGACATGATGGCATCCCGACTATCTGAAACCTTTCCAGGTGATCTTCGAACTTAGACGGGCAGCAAACTACACCGTTCAAGTATCCCTAACAATATATGCTACTCCAGTCCAGCCAGTACAGTATCCGGTACTGCTGGAATGTCGCTAGTGCGGAACAGACGACAGGTGGAATCACTTTTAACTCGAAGAGGGCAATCAAAGTTATGAACGCGGTCTTCTCGTAGTCCCTTTTGTCAATCTCTGTTTGGAAGTAGCCACTCGAAAGGTCTGTTTGTAAAATGACGCGTTGCGGAGCCCGTCCATAGCCTTGCCGATGCGGGGAAAGGGGTAGACATCCTTCTTCGTTATGCTTTTTTTACGAAGCGGTAATCGACGCAGAAGCAAAGTGTCTCGACTTTTCTTTTCTCTTGAACGAGTGGTGCAACGAGTGGTGCAATTGCTGAATAACACCCTCAAGAAGCATTTCATCGACTTTCTGACTATTATTTTGATGTTTTCGCCGGGACGAGGTAGAGGCTCTGGCTCAGATATCAGGTGTGTTCGCCCATTATTATGCGGTGCTTGGGAAGTGGTATTTCTCGCACTGTCGATGCTGATGAGAAGCACTCTCTGTAGTTGTGAAGAATAGTTGTGTATCTGGTGTTGTCTGTTGCGGGGTATGCGCTAACTTGACGCCGAATATGGGCCCATTGCTTTTGTTATGTGCATCATCTTTTATTGGTCGGTGAGGGCGAAGACTTCAGGGATGCCTACGTTGTCATCGAAAAAATACAATCGTAGTGCCTTTATTGAGATGCCGGTATACTTCTGTGAAATTCGTTACCAGCACCTGAGCCTGTCCATGCTGAAATTGGGCGATGCCCCTTGCTACTCTCAGTCCACAATCCACGAACAGCGGGGTGTTTCATTCGGTGACTGGTTTTGTGGCTTTGATATATCCGGCACCCGCAGACACGACAGCGCCTGATCAGAGTGGTAGGCTCTACTTGCGTCGAGGATTCTCGGAGAAACAGGAAGAGTCAAAGTTGAGGAAACAGGTATGGCGTTGTGCTTCGAAAGCTTGATAAGCATTGAACGAAGGTCAATTATAGCCCATTGTTCATTCAGAAGAGTCGTACCCAAATGGAAGCACTGCCGTAGGACTACATTCTGGCAGGATAAGTTACCCAACATCACGTCGCGGGAGCACTGCCGTCGGACCACATGCTGGCAGGATAAGGGCGTCCACTAACTGTTACTTTTTCGATGGTTCGTCCCGACGGAGCAATAAGGTTGCCATCAGCGGTGAAGCTCAGCGTGCCGTATCAACTAGTTGTCCCTTTCTTCAGCTTGGAGTCGAACAGTCCACTGATGACTGAGTAGTGGGCTCTTGAGTCCACTAACGCCGCAACCGGGTGACCGTCGACTGCTACTCCAAGCTCACTTGTGCATGTCCTTGCTTTGCATGGTGTCGGACTTCGATCTCGGCTTCGACGTGAACTAGGTTCGCATCCGGGACACACCGTTGTCACTTCGTTGGGTGGCGGTGCAAGTTCTAACCCTCATCGCATGGTCATCAGTGTCGTCAATGACTACGGCGACGTCGGCAGTCACCGTTGGTGGCGGAGGATTATTGTACTTCCGTCGTGAAACCACCTCACCTGCATAAGTTGCTGTATTTTCACTTGCGTGGGCTACGGGACCTACCTCGCATGTAGCTCTGGGCTGACGACGATAAGCGGGATCTGGACCTTGAGCGTGACAGACTACTTGGCGATAGGTGCTCACCCGTCTGCATGATGTCAATTTATTTTGGTCGCTCACCAAGACGGGAGTCGCCGTGCATCGATGGCAAAACCACACTGATCAATTGGTCTCTGTGAGCAGTGCCATAGAGTATGGCTTGCCTGGCCGCAATGGAAGCAGTGTGGTCGGGTGTCGGAAGCCCTCCGCGCGACGCACTTCTTATGGCTTTGGCGTTGCTCCTACGTTTGGCATACGGCGGCGGGCGGTGTTCAGGAGGAATTTTCTCCCTTCAAAGGTCTCGTAGTAACGAAGGACACCATAATGGGGCAGCATAGTTTTCGCTATGGCTTCTTGCGTCGGAGCAGTCGCTTGAGGATTGCCCACTGCTTGCTGGACTTGCAAAGGATAACAACCGTGAGCGATGAAGCCCGTGGCTGCGCTGGTGATGGCAAACATCGCCGCAATTCTTCCCTAATGACTTCACGGGTGCTTTAATGAAGGTCATCTCCACTTGAACCTACGATGACGACGCAGCTTCCACAGGGCACCTGATGGGGCCAGTTATAGATGCGCTTCCTTGCGTCCAAGCTCTTTTCAACACTCACTGCTTCCTGGCAGAAATCGGCCAGTCTAGTGGCTGACGGAAAAGGTCCGCAAATAATTGGCCTTAACAACAAATAAACATCCTCGGAGTGGACTATAGAAACATTTTATTGTGGTGACGCATCCGCAAAAGAAATAAGCGGTTTGGCGCGGCGGTAACAGCAAGCTTGCTGGGCGGTCGTTGAATCGCAAGTGCCCGTTGCATTTGGCAGTATGCAATTTAACATCGGCAAAAAGCATGTCGATAACCAGCCAAGGTAACGTGAACAACCTGGAAGACTGTGGAAACAGACGCGAGCAGCCGGAATCGTTCGAGATACATCTCGGCAGGTGTTGCGCGATAAGGATAATTATATACCCGCACCTCTGCAGCCCTGAGCATGCGCTACAATCACAGCGATAAGGCCGCATGCTGTCGGCTGTTGAGAACAACAACAAATAAACCTTTCAGTGGTTCGCGGCACTTTCTAGGGCGCAATGAGCCCGTGTTCAAATCTGAATACCGACTAATCTATTTTCTTAAATATCTTACGTTTTCCAGGTGTCCCACATGTCGCCATCTTCATAGGTGTGATCGAGCGTTGACAATGCCCACGCGAGGCGCACTTTAGCGTAACAAGGGTAGTAGTACTTTGTAATTAAAATACCACTTAAAAACACGTACAAGGATTTAAAGAAGAGCCCTATACTACGTGGTGTATTTCTTCGGATAGCCTGTGCGGTATGGATAAAACACTGCGATAGGCTCTTCAATGCTGATCTGCCTGTGTGGTTTTCTTCCCCATTAATACGCATTTCCAAATTCAACGATGCATGCATGACGCCAGAGGTGAACATGAGAGTGCATCTTGTTACTGAAAATCCTATATTATTAATTGGCTAGATAAATATATGAGCCTTTTCCAGTGGATGCCAGCAAACACTCCTGCTGCAAAACTGCAAAACATATTACTGTAGGCAGCAGGTTAATCCATGATGAACTAAGAATTTCAAATGCTTCTTGCTTCTGTTACGCCCTCAACTATCAAAGCAATACTAGTGAGACCAATAAGATCCGCTAGGCGGAGCGTCATTTTACTGGCTCTGCCTTCGACCAAGAATCTGATATTTGGAATGCAGAACTTCCAGAGAAAATATTCGTTGAATACTAGCTTAATATGAAAGCTGTTGCCGACAATTACTTCCTCAGCTGTTTACGCGAGGCGCCAGATATATCACGCCTATTAGCAACCCTCAGCTGCTAATAGCGACGGATTCCTTGCAAATTTGGTCCAAAATGCCACTTACCTTTTCAGAGTAAGACCAGAAACCTTGCTGCCAACGCTACGCATCTATGCTTACAGGCCGGCTCCAAGTCACACTGGGTTTAAAAAAGCCGTGAAACAAAGGCAGGATATTTTGTGCACTTCCGTAAGAGAAATGTGTTAACGACATCCGGCGGCTTATTATGGAATCCTGATGTTGTCTGTCTTTCGCTATAAAGACACTGTGCATTTCAAAATACAGTTTCCTTTGATATACATCCAAGTGTAGCTTTAGCATTTTCTGCATATTGCAAGCGAAATTCACCACTGCCCCTTAATTAGACCATATTTTTCTCGTGTTTGTATGACTTTATAGCAGCTTTTATGTTCTTATTTTGATTACTCTGCGCTGCGGGATCAAATATACACATGCGAACAGAAATTATATTATTCGTTTTTCCTATGATTCGAAGAATGTAGAATGTAATGAGAATGCAATGAGAATGTAATCTCTCATTAGGGTGAAAAGGGCAGTAAAAGACCTGTTGAACATATTTGAACAGTTTTGGTCGGGCTTATTTTTTCATACTGCTTTGATTGATATGAAATTAGGAATATTTTTTCCTTTACAAAATGCTATAGGGATGAAAAACGCATTCATCTTGTGACATGCACGGTGTTTTTTAGATGCAAGGCATAAAACTGACGCATCAGACAAATGAGGCGACCGCCTGCCGTAAGTGCACAAGAAACAACCGCCTACTTCGTTGTAAATAACAGGAGAACGTGTGGAAGCGAAGAACGAAAAGGCAACTGATTACTTTTTGCGCTATTCTACTAATAAAGTTTTCTGCTGAAAAAGTGGCGCTGCCAGCCAAAACAAGAGTCATGATGATGCACCCTCATAGAATTCAAGGTGACCAATCCCAAAATCATTTTTGGGCTAAATATTGTTTCTGAAGCCCAAATTGTCTGTATTTTTGCCGCAGGGGTGTCGACTGCAGGTAACAAATATTTTTTTATCTTACCTTAGGTTGAAACTTAAAGCCTTATGTCCATAGTAGCTGGCCACGCATTCCGTTCTAAACAAAACGCCGTTTCGCAGCCAGAAAGAAACGACAGAAACCTCGAAATTGTACCAGAGTGTTTTATTAACCTTAATAATTGCGCTTCTCTTAAAGTCACATTGAATAAAATCTTTTATTTCAAAGTATATGAATTTTTCTACCAAAAACCTCAACCTTTTAAACGGCACCAAGGGAGGAAAGCGCAAGCTACTTTAAGCCTTCAGACGCGCTATTTTCAGCAGCTACCCCACATATGGCGGCCGGTAAGCAAATATGTGGTTTTTAAAAGCGGAGGGACTCTACATTTATATTCCTAAATTATCTACAAACGCTACCTTTGCGGCCACCAGGGGTACTTTGTGTGTTTTGAGCCATTTCAGTCATGTTGCCTAGGGAGATAGTGAGGTCTTTGCGACGCATTCAGCTCCTACGCTAGCGACGTCGGTGACTGCAAGGATAGTCTGGCTTAGTATTTGTGATCTTCTAAAAAGCTAAATGTACCGCGAGATCCACCCGAGTAAGACAAATTAGCGTCTTTTCTCCAACGTCATCAGTTGTTTTTGTGCCTTTCGTCCTGAACAATAATGTAGTCAAGGCTGTTAATGCAGCAATCATCGTGCTTACCTCTTCCGAATGGAGGTTGCAAGGCCCCAACAGACTATACAAATATATGTTAGATATGACCTGCATTTTGTGCGCATGACATTAGTCAGATTGAAAATTGTGGGTTCAGGTGAATATTGGTCTGTTTCTTGATGAGTTAGTGTAAATTGTAAAACTCTCTCGCAATTAAAAGCGACGTAAGTGTATATCGTGCTTACATTTCCTAGCAGTGCGCTAAGAACAATCCTGGAAGGGGGCTCACAATACGCCTACGACACTTGAACGCTTTCCATTGAGCACATCCGTGCTACACCCCCTGGAATACCGCCACACACCCGCACATCTCCACTCTCGCTCACTACAGTCTTCGTTCACCCCCGGGCTGTCTCGTCATGTCCCATGGCTCCCCATTGCCACACCTATCGGCTCCACTGACACTGGCCCTCACCACAGTTGTTAAATCCAGCTCGAACATTATAACAAAAGTAGCTGTCATCATTTCTGAAGTCAGAAATGTTTTGCTTGTAGCTGTCTTAAACTATATTGTAAAAGGTTTATGCAATATTTAGCTGCGCATGTGAAGAACTCCGGCGGGAGTTCTTGAGCGGAAAGAACGACCTTGCTGAGAATAAACCTCTAAGCTTATAGAAGCCTAACCAGTGAAGGTTCGTCCTACATATTCGCCAGGGCGAATACCGAAACGCCTTCATGCGATCTAAGCTCAGTGCTGGCGACTCTGGTGCAAGACCTCCTGACGGCGACGACTGACCCGCCCTTGGAAAGTGTGCAACCGGCGACGCAAATACGCGAGGTTGCCCTGACGACGCCTGTCGTTACTGACGCAAGGAGGTAGGCGAGGTCCACGGGCTGAGCCAGGCTTAGTAAAGAATTGGCAACATTGACAACGAGGCAAGCCTCTGGATAATTGGCCGAAATTATCAGCCTATGAAGATAACCAACCAGATCACTTCAATGAATATTAATATATCGGAGCTATATCGAAAGATAGGCTGCTGCCGCTTTTAACGGCAGCATTGGAAAGCTCGACAAAGGCACAGTGTTGCTTCATCGGTGATTACGTCGTCTGCATGTGCTTCGTTGAGGGTGTCTGGGCCGACATCACGACTAGGGAGCATAAGCACAGGCTCTAGATAAAGCTGGCCTAGCACACTCAGCAGCCTGTCGAGAACCTGAAACAGTTTACACAATATATATTCGAGTACCACCATATCGAATGCCTGTATTGGCGAGCGCGCTATCGACGCGGAAGAAGCCGCGCGCATAAGGCGTCTGATGGACCCGAAGATTCAGGCCCTAACCATAACTTAGAGTTTATAAGCCTACGTGACAAGGCTAAGGTCACTAACTTATTATGGAGCAGGGCATGGCACCGCCTGCGTTACAAGCCCCCGAAGCGCGCAGAGGAGCTCGACCTCGACTCTCTTACCTCAACGCTTCGCATCATGGCTGCCCTAACGAAGCGGCCACAACCAATGTTTGGGCATCGCGGCAAGCTGGGCGCTTCAACTGGCCACGATGTTGGCTTCCCAACACGAGATTCCTCCTTTAGGCTCAATGCTTCGAGGAAATAAGTCTTCCTAGACGCCACCTAGTGCCCTTCTGGTTCCGATCGACCGCTGGGCTGAGGGAGTTGGTCGAGAAATTGGAGCATGACCGCCCAGCGGACATGGCTGTTTCTTCTAAGCCTTAAGACTCATACAGAGCCGCTTCACCTCGATGGATATAAGGTAAAGTGTCTCACCATATACAAACATACCAGCTGCACCTGGCCTTCAAACCTTCTGGTCAGAAACCTAGACACCATGTGGACAGTACATCGGCATCCACACTTGTGCAGCAACTCTTCCTAGACGTCCACAGCACCGCAAGTACATTCTCATAGTTTTAGACACATTAGCTAAGTCCATTGAGCTCTTCCTCATGTGTGCACCCACATCGACGACCATTTTCGTCGCGATCGCAAAGCAGCTCTGCCGCCATGACGGACCTTCAATTTGAAGTGACATCGGCAAGAAGTTTGTTAGCAAGGTCTATAAAGGCGTGCTAGAGCACTGGTGTGCTCAGGAGCAGCACACATTTTTCCTACAGCCCTGCAGGATAGCCATACCACCACAAGGCAACAGTCATGCAGATCATTGCGAAATAATTCTCAACGCATTCCGAATGGGACAAGCGAATCCCAGAGGTGTTATTCGTGATACGAACTTTAGAAAGTACGTTGACAGGCTTTATGCCGGCAGTTAAGTGATATAGATGCGAACAGCATCTTCAATGCCTGAGAGGCAGCAGATGAGCGCTGATGTGCCCGAATCGACAGCCCATTCACTCAGTGAAGGGTTAGCCCTATATTTGCTGGACGTTCTAAGGATGGTAAGAGAGCACAAAACATTGTCAAAAGCTGGAAAGAAGAAATACAAAAAGCACCGTCAGCCGGCTGTTTACAAATTGATGACCTAGCGCTTCGCAGCAAGTCAAGTTTCAGTGCTGATACTATAGGCTTCACGGTTAAGCTGGACCCTTCCCGCTCAGCGCCTTACCTTGTCATTGACTGCATAGGCTGAAGTTACGAGCTCAAGAACCTTGCGTCAGGGAAGCACATGGGCGTTACCAATGCTGATCTGATGCCGTACCACCCACCGTGGGGACACTGTCAACCCTCTTACACGGAATAAGGGCGGCAGGCTGTGGAGGCCAGCATCACTGGCGGCAACAGATGTTGTCATGAGGCAGGGGCGCCCGGCGGACCAGCTCGGGTGTAGACGAAGAGCGCGGTGCGCGCGAGTGAAGGGTGTAGTTGTGTGGCCGAGGCTCCGGGCGGTGTTGGCGTAAACTTTTTCAGTTCAGTTCAGTTTATTCTCTTTCAAATGAAAGTGAAAGATGAGGTAAAAGGCGTGCAACTTGACAAGGCCTGATCTCTCAAATGTAGCTCGCAACAGGCAACACATTCAGGTGCATAGAAATGGAATTGTGATTAACAATCAGACAGTGAAATATATCACCACACAATGCAGATTGCTGATTAACACCACTTTGCGGTGTAACAAACACATAAGAGAATATGCGACCGCACAAAGATGAGAAAAAAAACACAATGAAAATATAGATCTGTGTTTGACAGGAATAACATGACGACATCGACTGCAAGGAAAAGTATCATGAAGAAAACGAAAAACTGATAATTTGATTTCGGATGTATGTCGGTGCTCTGTGAAACACGAAGACCTTGAATAAGTTGTGTTTAAGTGTTTCTATGGGTTGCTCTCCCAGCTCGCACCCCCAAGCATTTCATGATGTTTTAAAGAATACATTGTGTTTGGTTTCATGCTTTCACAATCTGCTCTAAGATATTCATGGTTGCTCTGTACTAAAAAACAGCACCCTTTGAAATTAGATAACTGCTTTGATAACTTCTGCTTCCATGCGTTCCTGTGGGCGCTGGGCCTACTTTTCACTCCAGCCTGCTCGGCTGTGGTCTATAGGAATGCTTTATATGCTGCTTTGAAAGAATGAAATGATAACATCCATTCTGTGTTCATGAGGGTTTAATAATTTTCCAGCTTGATATTCAAGATCCTGTTTCCGACAATTGGTTCTAATTTGCCTCGTTTTATGTGCAATTGTTTTAAAGCTATAAATATGGAGATATACCTGTATACCAAGTGTATAGCTTTTTTTTACGGGTGATTTCCATCTGTTTAAGGTAATATGCCTTGTTGGCTGCTAATAAATCATCTTTTAGGAAGCGTGGCTGGGTTGGCAAGTCACTTATTCTACTTTTATACTTCTCAAAGAGACTTAGAATGCGTTCCTGCAGTAAAAGCAGCCTGTCATAATTTCCTTTCGTCGTGGTATTGCATAAAGTGGACGAGAATAAAGTAATGAGTAATACACAGTTTTTTAATTCGAGAGATGGATAAGAGGACCTACACAGCTCATACATCCTGCAGCACGAGAAAGATCGGTTAGAAGGGGGCTATTATGCGGAGTCCAGGACAAATCTTCGTTAAATCAGACACCTAAAACTTTTTGTGTAGACTTCTGATCAATATATTCCATTCTGTATTTAAGTGTAATGTTTTCTTTGGCAACTTTGCTATCTGCTTTGAATAGCACAATTTATTTTGTGCGCGTTCAGCTGCAAATTATTGTCCTCGAGCCAGATAGACAGTATATATATTGAAGGCATCGCCTTCAAAAAAAACGTGTCCGCGAGCCATGATCGCGCCCGACGATTGACAAATCCAGTCTCTTTAAAACACCGGTTTATTACGGATACACGAAAAGGCATCAAATAAAAAGAAACCACATCAGGCGCTACTGCGTTCAGAGCATGCTGTTCATGCGCGCGACAATAGGACACCAAAAAAAAAGCATGAAGCATGTCAGGGCTTTACCGCGGCGAGACAAAACAGTGAGGAGCGAATAGGGCGAGTAATAGGGACAAAGTGCTAACGGCGACACAAGAAACAATGCTCCTCGCGTTGCAGCAACTCACGTGAATACGCCTTGGCTGTTTCTGCAGGCACTCCTTCCATGTTCGTGTCGCCGGTCTTCTTTCCGTTATCCGTGCACACCCCGCTGGCCCATGACGCTCGCTGGCTGCCACGCGCTGGCCCCCGCGCCGAGACAAACAGCCTCGCGCCTTGCTTCCAACACGCTTATCTACCCTCGTCTGTCGCCGCTAACATCACGCCTCCAAGATTGGCTGCTCGCTCATGCGCACTCGCGCTGCCCGCGCCAACCCAATACGAATAGAAAAACGCGCACGGTTTGGAACACTATATATATATATATATATATATATATATATATATATATATATATATATATATATATATATATATATATATATATATCATATGATATATTGTGATGTATATATCAGGAGTGTGGTAGGTATGCGATGGGTGCTCGAAATGGGCATATGAAGAACAGCACCGGACCTGGGTAAGTTTCATGAAATTAAAGCTCTCGACCTAACGAGTGGCCTAACAATTGATACAAAGACAGATTTTTGTTGCACTGAACCGACTTCAGTAATACAGTCATGTGTATTTTCCTCTACAAATACGTATGTTTGCTAACAGTTATTTTAGAGCGTAGCTCTTTGGCTCCCATCCTTGTAGACATTTTTACGAGACAGCCGTTCTTGGGCGCGGCGATTTTCTGCCGACTGGCACGCCGTGGCGTGGGCATTTCTCTGTGGGACTGCGGGGCTGGTGTTTCCGCGGCCGCATCTGCACAATAACCACGATTAGCTTGCCATCGGCCGCTACGGAATATCGTCAGAAATATTTTCATCCACCGTTTGTGCAGGAGTGAGCTTATTTGAGTTGTTGTAGAGCTAAAATTGACGCGTTATTTATGGGATGCCGTTTTACATTCGTGTTTATTCTGTTGGTACTCAGTACGCAGAGAGCCACGCTAATGGTGCTGTTTTGTATCCAAAGCCGAAAACAAATTGACACTGGTTTAGCTCAGCTATGCCAGGACGCACGTAGCCAAAGCTCCGGTATAGCTTAGTTAGCCTTGGTTAATCTTGATTGCAAGGCCACCTTAGTCTGGTTTTCTAGCAGTGTTGATGCATTAAAAACGAGACATACTGCCGCCTCAACTGTGCTTGCGGCGCACGCTAGCTTTCCTTTTCAATCCTACGGCTATGCGACACAGTTGACGGAGCGAGCGGAGGTGAATGCAACGCGTGGCAAGTGGTGTGACGTCATATCAAACGGCGGCGGCAACGAGGCGCGCAGTGCTACTTGATTCCAGATGGCGCGGCGAGCTCGTGGCGTCTGTCAGCTGCGACGGTTGCTAGGCAACGGCTCAAGGTCATTATGTGCCTCCTCGGAGCACAGCCACAGCGAAATCGCAAGTTCGTGGTCAATGCAGCTTTCGCTACAAAAATGGTTTTAAACAACTACGAGCATTACCCGTACGTGTACTGCTCATATATAAATGTGGCCAGTTTCAAAGCGCTTTTCATGCTTCCTACCAGCCAGGGCGAACCTAAAGAACTGGGCTGTTTTGCCGCCAGCAGGTGCTACATCAGTGACATAAAAAAATTATCGTCTTGTGCTTATCTGTAGTGCCAAGCCAACAGCGGGCAAGTTTTGCTGCTAATTATTTATAAACACCTTCAGGTAACAGCGCAAGACCCACAGAAGGGATACAAGTGCAAGAACACACAACGAGCGCTGTCTTTGTGTGTTCATGCTTTTGTGTCCTGTCTGTGCTTCTCGCACTGTTACCGGAAGATGAATAACCAACAAGCTCAGGTTGATGTTCTGGTTATAAGCACCGCCACATTTGGATCGTTTTTATGACTGGAATACCTATATACCACCTAATAAACTCTATTGCCTATATGTCACACATGACACGCCTTTTTAAATCCAGCCCGTACATAGTCGTACATGCCAAAGAAAGGAGCAAAGTTATGCGAACTGGAGCATAGCTCAGTTTGCATTGATATATGAATTTTAGCATCCTCAAATGGCATCGGCTATGTTGCATGCCGTAGGAAGTGCTCAGGGAGTTTTGACTAGCTGGCGCTCTTTAACGCACGCTCACAAACTACAAGGGAGCCTTCTGCTTCCCCTTCATCGAAGGGTGGCATTCGCTGCTGTGGTCGCACCCACGTCTTCGGTCTCAGTAATCAAGAGTCCTAATCACTGAGCCATTTCTGTGCAGCATAACGCCATTTCAATATTCGTAATAACTCCTGAGTAAATATTTGCTGAGTAGAGAGATCTCGTGACTTCTGCAGCCAGAAGACGTGTAGAGTTTTATTTCGAAGCTATTGGTATGTGCGAAAGCGCTGCGTAGCCGTTTGGGCCAGCGTCACGCCCTATAAAGAAATCGTGCTTATTTGTTGCGTCTCAGGCATATAATAACTGCACTCAACCGCTTTTCAAACCGCACTCTATCTGAAATACAATACATAATGCTGGTTGTCATGCTCGTATTTCCGTAAAATAACGATAAAAAATCCAGGGACGAACCTGTGATGCCCGAAAACATAAGCGTTTTGCCTACGTAAACTTCAGCACGAAGTTCAGTGATCCAGTTACAATAAAACATAGTCATCACATGCGCAAAATTAAAAAAATAGCATTTTTTTTTCACTTGCGCAAGGCGGCCACAAAAAATAATGAAGACGCCAGCACATCGCCGCGTGTAAATTGTGATTCCAAATTCATAACGTGCATGGAGGATTACCCTCGGATATCGCGTAAACGATGAAATAGTGCGCTTCAACTTAGTCCAGTACTCTGCAGAAGAGATAACGCGATGCACAGTACGCACCTACATGCACAAATGGTAGAACGCGTTAACGGAATAATTGAACAACGTTCATCATCATCAGCAGCAGCAGCAGCCTGACTATACCCACTGCAGGGCGAAGGCCTCTCCCATATTTCTCCAATTAACCCGGTTTTGTGCTATCTGCATCCACTTGACCCCTGCGAACTTCTTAACCTCATCCGCCCACCTAACTTTCTGCCGCCCCCTGCTACGCTTTCCTTCCCTTGGAATCCAGTTTGTTACCGTAAGCGACCATCGGTTATCCTCTCTCGCGCTGCATGTCCTGCCCATGTCCATTTCTTCTTCTTGATTTCCACTAGAATGTCAGTAACTTGAGTTATTTCTCACACCCACTCTGCAAGCTTCCTATCTCTTAATGTTACACCTACCATTTTTCGTTCCATAGCCCTCTGCGCTGTCCTCAACATAACTACAATGCTCTTGGTTAGCCTCCGCGTTTCAGTCCCATAGGTGAGTACAGGTAAGAGGCAACTGTTGTATATTTTTTCCTCTTGAGCAATACCGGTAAGCCGCTATTCATAACATGCGAGTGCTTGCCAGACTCGCTCCATCCCAATCTTATTCTTTTTGTTATTTCCTTTTCATGGTCCGGATCTGCGGTTACTACCTGTCCTAAGTAGACATAATCGCCTACTACTTCCAGTACTTCGCTACCTAGTGTAAAGTGCTGTTCCTTCTCGAGGCTGTTGAACATTACCTTAGTCTTCTGCATATTGATTTTAAAGCCTACCTTTCTACTTTTCCTGTCTAGGTCATCAATCATTATTTGCAGTTCATCCCCCGACTTACTTAGCAAGGCAATGTCATCAGCAAATCGCAGATTACTGAGGTATTCTCCATCTACCCTTATCCCTAACTGCTCCCATTCCAAGTCTCTGAATACATCCTCTAAGCAAGCTGTGAACAGTACTGGGGAGATTGTGTCTCCTTGCCTAACACCTTTCTTTATGGAAATTTTGTTACTTTCTTTATGCAGAACTATGATTGCTGTGCAGCCACTATATATATCTTCCAGCATTTTCACGCAAGGCTCGTCTACCCCCTGATCTCGCAATGCCTGCATCACCGCCGAGGTTTTTACTGAGTGAAATGCTTTTTCGTAATCAATGAATGCTATGTAAAAGGGCTGGTTATAGTCCGAGCATTTTGCTATCACCTCGTTGACGGTGTGGATATGATCGATAGTAGAGTACCGTTTCCAAAACCCTGCTTGATCCTTTGATGGATTGCAGTCCAAGGTTGTCCTGATTCTATTAGCGATTACCTTAGTAAATACCTTATACGTAACAAACATTAAGCTTATTGGTCTGCAATTTTTAATGTCGTCCCCTTTCTTATGAATGAGGTTTATGTTTGCGTTCTTCCATGGTTCAGGTACCGTCGATGACACCAGGCAATGCGTATACAGAGTGGCCAGTTTTTCTAGCACGATATCCCCCCGGTCTTCAACCAACATATAGTTATCTAATCCTCTCCGGCTGCTTTACCCCTTTTCATGGTTTCTATTGCTTTCTTAACCTCGTCCTTCGTCACTTAACCTCGTTAAGCACTAAACTCTTTCCCAGTCTGTGAAAGTTATCTGTGACCTTTGTTCCACTAACTTATAGGATAATCTTTATAAGTGCAATCCTTTACCGTTAGCTTTGTTTTATCTCATAAGTGAATACCGATATTCGACAGTTGTTATGTTTAACGTGATAGAGTTAAGGGTCCCGTTCTTCGTGTATGATCCGGTGCCGACGTTGTGAGGAAAAAAATTACTGGCATGGCTGTGGCAGGTAGCATGACCTGGCACTGATTGCCGTGGGGTTGTCTGACATAAGGCGACCGCTTGAGATGACGTTTTGACAGGAGCTTTCAAACTGGGCTTTCACATTCAGATGAGAGTGTGAAAGACACAAAGCCTTCCTGGATTGTTGCATTTTTGTCACGCATGCTACTCCTAGGAAACGCAGACTCGTTCATGTGGATTGGTTAGGCGGGGATTTCTATATAGGGTGGTCTTTCACACAGTAGTAGCTTACGACTGTGTGCTAAAGAATATATGTAAAGAGGCACACATTAGGCATAAGCAAACAGGCTAATGGCACCTATATGTGCTCGAGCGAGGTGCCCCAATGGGAGCCGCAGATGGGGGGCGTTGAGGAGATCGTGAAACGCTATATCTCAAAACTAGAATATGCGCACTAGCAGTAGATATCTTCTCAGTCCACTGGGAAAACCTGTGACCTTAACGGTATCATTGCAATTCATAGGTGCATTATGTGTACAGGTCACTGCAGTGTAACCATATATTTTGGTCATCTTCTTTCACATTAGTGCATGTAACGATATCATTTACTACTGTATTTAACTAGTGCAATTCAGACCTTTTCCTATTTTCTTTACTCCCCGTTAGTGTTGCGTTATCTTTTAAAATTTCGCCGTTGTCTGAGGCGTTGTGTGCAATATAGGTTCCGAGGCCTCGTCAGGCATTTATATATGCTTTTTTGCCTCAGCTACCCATACGGGACGAAAGTATTGATGCATGCGTGCATATACTGTGTACCCGTTTCTGTCAAAAATTATTGAATGAAATGTGAAATGAAAAGTAAGCATTTTTAGGCTAGCGCCCTAACACCAAACACCAAAGAAGACGCTCCTCCTCTCCTCCCTCCACCCAACAAACGCCAGCACATAAGAAAAAAGTGAAGAAAACAAGCCTCTGTGGCGATCCACTATACCTCGTTCCGCCCGCATCACAGGACTTCAGAAGAGTGAACGCAGCCAGCAAGCCCTGGTGATTTCATTGGCGAGGTTCGCGTCATAGGGGAGGTTTGCGAGCTGAAACTTGCCGCCCTAATCGGTAGCAATCAGTCGCCAAAAGCACTTGTGAGGTCCGCGCAAAGCTTGACTCAAATACACACTTAGACCACCTTTAGGTATTTCTTGCACTTCATTGTTGCCGCAAATTCTGTTTAGATATTCTACTTTCATGGTCCGCACCCACAGCTGCTATCTTCACTTCAATTCACTTCACTTTACTTTATTACCTTAAAGACCCCACATTGGGGGTATTACATAAGGGGTGGGAGTGCAAACATTGATTTAATATGATGGCCTACATGATATTTATGAAGTGCATATTTAAACTGTTAACAAAACCTGATGGGCAGGTGATGGCATCAACATCGTAGGGCAGGCCATTCCAGTCTTTTGCAGTGCGAAGAAAGAATGATGAAGAAAAAGTGACGGTGCGAGCGCGCTGACATGAAACTACTAGCGGATGTCTGGTGCGATGAGATATGCGAGCTGGCGGTGTGATGTAGGGTGGTTGGCCAAGGAAACTATAAAAAGACTTATGGAACAGATTAAGAGAAGCAATGCGACGACGATGGGCAAGAATTGATAAGCCTGATTGCCGTTTAAGCGACGATACACTGATGTCATACGAATAGGCAGAATGAATGAACCTCGTGGCACGATTTTGGACAGATTCTAGTGAACTGATGAGATATGCTTGTTGCGGGTTCCAGATAGCAGATGCGTATTCTAGTTTGGGTAGAATGAGCGATTGGTAGGCGAGAAGTTTAATACTTTGGGGGGCGTGCCGTAAATGGCGTTTCAAAAAACCCAATAATCGGTTAGCTGATGCGACGAACGTTCGTTACATGTGAGCGCCAGGAGAGATCCTGGCACAAGGTGACGCCTAAGTACTTGTATGAGCATACAGATTCTAGTGGACTGTTAGCAACCGAGTAAGTGAAAATGTGGGGTTTACGCCGGTGGTGAAAAGATACGAGTTTACATTTATTAGGATTAAGCGACATTAGCCAGTCATCACACCAGACATGTATTGCGTTAATGTCGATTTGGAGCTGTGATTGGTCAGAGGTGTTGGAAATTGTGCGGTGAATAACGCAGTCATCTGCAAACAGACGAACATTGCAAACCAGGTTTGAGGGTAAGTCGTTTATATAGATTAAGAATAGGAGCGGAGCTAATACAGAACCTTGGGGTACGCCTGATGTTACTGGAAGAGGGTTAGAACTGTGTCCATTAACGAGAACAAACCGGGAGCGGTTAGAAAGGAATTCTTCGATCCATAATAAGACATTAGGATGCAGATTTAGCATGGTTAGTTTCAGCAGTAAACGCCTGTGGGGAACTTTGTCAAATGCTCTAGCGAAGTCTAGAAAAATAGCCTCAGTTTGTAAGTTTAGGTCGAGGTTGGAGTGAACGTCATGAAGAAAGATGGCCATTTGAGTTTCACATGACAGACCCTTGTGAAACCCGTGCTGTGAGGGATGAATGAAGTTGTTACTGTCAAGAAAGTTCATGATTTGAGAATAGATGACGTGTTCCATGATTTTGCAAGGTATGCTGGTTAATGATATCGGACGGTAATTTAAAGGAGTATCTTTCTTGCCTGATTTATAGACGGGAATGACCTTCCCCACTTTCCAATCATCCGGAATGCATCCTGTAGAAAGCGACTGAGAAAACAATAACAATAAGTACATTGCAGAAATGCTGTTAGTATTGCGAAGTATTTTGGAGTTAATTTCGTCGACGCCGGTCGATGATGAAGCTTTAAGGTGTTCGATTAGCGAGGAAATACCAGCTTCAGAAAACACGACAGCAGGCATGTTGGACAGTATATTGGCGGCGGAAGGCGCAGTTGGTGGGTGAATTTCATTAGTGAATACAGATGAAAATGCATTAATAAAAATGTCAGCGCATTCGTTGTCATCTGCTTCTTCGCCAGACTCCTGGTAGGGGTCTTTTACCACTTCGAGCTTCTCGCAACGTATCGCGGACTCCAGTTCTTTTCTATATATGTATAACTTAGGTTTCTGTATAATACCTTTCACGCGCACTGGATTTGTAAGCTTGTTAAGTTCGTGATTCATATTTTCCTTTCATCTCCCAAGTTATTTAGATTGCTGTCACCAAACCACGTTCGTTCTCTTCCAACTGTCCCAAATAAATATCTCTGAATATGTACTGTTTAACGAGTAGTCAATACTATTACATTGTGTCACCATGCCTACCACACTTTTTTCAGGATTAGTATCAGTTTGTTCTTTATTATTGTGACCAGTTTGAGGGCGAACTCCGCATACATTCTAATATCCTGCGTATGTTTCCACCGTAGCCTTGTTCCGGGACGCTTGAATAACTTTAGGTTTTGGGATGCTTTCTCTTTAATAATGAAGGCTGTGTATGTATAAGAATCCATTATATTCTGCTTATACTTGATCGATTCTTAAAATTATTACAGTTCAGTAGTTCATTATCGAGCCGTCTTCATGAGACTGAGCCACTCTCTCCCGCCTTTAATTGATTAAAGTCAAAGTTTGTCCTCATTCTAACAGTGATTACCTTAGCAACCGTTTTAGACTGCGAGTAGTAAGTGTCCTGTTATTTTTACACCCCTCCTTTCTTATGGATTAAGATACTCCTATTTTTGGCGACAAAATTCAGGGACGCTTAAAATCTTAAGGCATCGCGTGCAGTTTCTCTATCACAGTATTCCCACTGCTTTAAACGATGTCGTGTTACTTCATCTTTACCAGCTTACGTGCCACTTAATTTTGTTTATAATCTTTTGATTGCTTCCTGATTCTTCACCGGTGAAACGCCTATTCCCTCTGCACCATTGCTTTTTTGTTATCGCTCTGCTTACTGAGGGTACTATAATTTAGCAGAAGTCCTCAGCTGCTTTAGTGGTTTCGTCCAGATTTGTAATCAAGTGTTCTTCCATATATCCTAGCACTAATATCTGAGGGTAGCCTATACCTAGTTTAGCGTTTGTCACTTGTAGTATATATAGTATAGTACGCTCAATTCTACAGCTGCGTTACGCTTGTTTATAGAAATGATTCTACCTGCTAGCATAAAGGCTTTAATGAACTGACGTTCTTTAACCATACCTATACCCCCTTGAGAGTGTCCTAACTATCGTACTGATTGATTGCGGTTTGAGCACCGTAATCATATATGTGGAATTATCGTAGTAATAATAAAGCGCGTTGTATCGCACGATACTTGGTACCTTTCCACCTGGGGCGCTCCGTCAGGGAGGGTGAACCTGCCGGGGAAGTTTCTAGCGTCAGAAGCGCCCTGTACGAGACGGTGTAGCGAAGACTTTCACGCAGTGGTTATGACGAGAAGCTGGATACTTTATATTTACAGAGAATTTGTACTATCTAGAAGAGATCTTAAAATTGGATTCGGCTAACAGGGAAATATTCCTTCCTCGACGTAGCCAAAAATTCAGAGTATCCAAACCTAGCCCAGAATAATTGCACGGCTTCTGGGGCTCGGTTTTACCGACCGCTAAGCCCTGCCCACATCTTGCAACACCCAATTATTGCTAATATGCGACACTATTTGCTCACAACACGTGACATACCCCTCTAACATTGCGAAGGTACACAGCCCTCTTCCGAAGCGCAAAACACACACAAAAACAAACAGCAAATTTACTTCAAATCTACAAATGTACAAAATGTACAATGTACAAATGTAAGCCACCACGTTGAGGGCTCCGCCCAGTAGCCCTTTTACACCAGCAGAACCCTCTCTCTGCCACCAGACAGACTGACCTGTTTCCACACTTTCCGCATATTCCTTGACCCAGGTATCTCCTAGAATACGTCCTCTGCCGCACTCTACCGACCAGGCGTCGCCGCCATACAATGGTCGTAATTTCTGTACCGCGAAACAGCTTCCTTTTCGTAGTTCACCGATCCCATGGGAACTCCAAGACGCCTGCTCTCAGTGCCTTTTCGGCCCGAATGAGGTAAGAGATCCTCGGTAGCTTATTACGGCTCTCCACCGAGGTCACCTGCCTAATCCGCTACTCCTCGCGACGGTTTTTCCCCTCCGCCCGTAAGTAGCGCCGACACTTTAGCGATTAGTGGCGTCTCCCGGCGGGCGCAGTGCACCACCCGCGCCTTCTCCAAGCGCGTCACGACGGGCCACCCTTTCCCATTCAGGGACTCAGGACGACCATCCCCCCACAATGCGTCGGCGTTTGCAATGGCGGGAGCCGCGCGCGGCTTTTCCCCGCCCCCCTTGATCTCGTTTTCTCTTAGACAGGCAGCTGAATTTAGCCTTGACAATCCTTCTTTGGTTTCAAGCACAGCTTTTATTACCACAATGACAGGTTGGTATGGCTGGTCGTTATCTTCTTCTGGCGGTGTTCTTGTAGCAGGAATCCTGCGCACTATTCTGCACGGCCGCTCGTCCTGCCTTTGCTTGTTTTTTGGGCCGGAGCAGAACAGAGCAGCGTCCCCTCCCCCCCCCAAAAAAAAGAAGCATGAAAGGGCATCGCAGAATCTGCACCAGGAATAATTTTGAAAGTGCAGATGCTGCTCTTTGTTGCTTGTGGTTGCTTCTAGTTGCTTAATTCACTTCTTGCTCACTTATTTTATTCTTTAGTACTTTCAAATTATAGGCTAATTCCTTCCTATGCCCTTTTTCGGCTCTACTTCCGGTTGAGTGACGTCACATTCTTGACAATTGGGCTTCTCCCTAAATTATGGCTGGAAGGGATCTATTCTAGCATGTGTCCTTGCTGCCTCATTTTCGGAGCGCATGATTTTCAGAGTGAAATTTTATCTTGCCTAGCACGATGGCTTTTGCCAATTTTAGATCCCTGTTTTTTGCGCCTAACCAGCGTTTTTACAAGAAATGCTGTGCATGGTTCTAATAAGGCCTGCTATCGCTGATCATGACTTCTATAATCATGATCACGGTTATGAGCATCGTCCAACCTTCCAGAAATAGAAAGCAACTTACGCCAAAATATCCCTAATTAAACCAATGAGAAACACAGATTAGATAACCAAGTAGGAACGTGTGGCAGCACACATCGGCACAACAATGCCATCCTGAGTCCAACTGAGTGTGTTCCGTTTAGTTAAGCATAAATAAATGTGCGTTTACATTACAGCAGCACGTCGTCGTTTAAGCACAAATTTTCTCAAATTACGTATTCCCAATTTTATTAATCCAGGTAGAACGACAGAAAGAATATGATTACATGGTTCCATAGGAAGACAAGTCCACTTGTCCAAACATTGGCTGAACCTGCGAACTGAGGCTTCTCCTCTGTACCCTTGTTCAGTAATTTTTATAATGTTTTATTAGGCTTCGCTAATCCTAAGAAGCCGAAATGAACCTATTTAGTATGAAAAAGAAATCAGGGTATGCCTCTGGCTGAAAGTTAGTATGCAAATGACTGGCAGAGCACGGATTCTTCAGCGAGTTGTATGGCGTCATAAGCCCACATGACGTGGACATGTTGACAGCATTTCAAGAATTGGGTTTCTGCTTTTATAACCGGCAGTCTAAATGTCCATGACCCTTGAACACGAGTCAGGCACTTTACTCCTCAAGGCTATTTCTTGGGCTAGTTGGTCGAGTTTGCTCCTTTTGACGAAGCCTGAATCACAAAAAGACAGGCCTGTGAGATGCACCAGGCTGTTGTGAATAGAAGTAATCTATATATTCCTCGGCATCTTTGCCGACCACGAAAAAATTGTAATGTTGGCTGTTCGATGACGAACACATTGCATAGTTTCAGGCAAGAGTCTGAATGCTATGCGAGGAACTTTTGAGAAATTAAATCTTCCTAACAACGCAAGCGCGGTAAGCGGGAAACTGGTGCTTTCGATATATCCCACCGCCAGGGTAGCTGACGAAACGGAACCTTCCTTTACACTATATATATGTGTGTGTGTGTGTGTGTGTGTGTGTGTGTGTGTGTGTGTGTGTGTGTGTGTGTGTGTGTGTGTGTGTGTGTGTGTGTGTGTGTGTGTGTGTGTGTGTGTGTGTGTGTGTGTGTGTGTGTGTGTGTGTGTGTGTGTGTGTGTGTGTGTGTGTGTGTGTGTGTGTGTGTGTGTGTGTGTGTGTGTGTGTGTGTGTGTGTGTGTGTGTGTGTGTGTGTGTGTGTGTGTGTGTGTGTGTGTGTGTGTGTGTGTGTGTGTGTGTGTGTGTGTGTGTGTGTGTGTGTGTGTGTGTGTGTGTGTGTGTGTGTGTGTGTGTGTGTGTGTGTGTGTGTGTGTGTGTGTGTGTGTGTGTGTGTGTGTGTGTGTGTGTGTGTGTGTGTGTGTGTGTGTGTGTGTGTGTGTGTGTGTGTGTGTGTGTGTGTGTGTGTGTGTGTGTGTGTGTGTGTGTGTGTGTGTGTGTGTGTGTGTGTGTGTGTGTGTGTGTGTGTGTGTGTGTGTGTGTGTGTGTGTGTGTGTGTGTGTGTGTGTGTGTGTGTGTGTGTGTGTGTGTGTGTGTGTGTGTGTGTGTGTGTGTGTGTGTGTGTGTGTGTGTGTGTGTGTGTGTGTGTGTGTGTGTGTGTGTGTGTGTGTGTGTGTGTGTGTGTGTGTGTGTGTGTGTGTGTGTGTGTGTGTGTGTGTGTGTGTGTGTGTGTGTGTGTGTGTGTGTGTGTGTGTGTGTGTGTGTGTGTGTGTGTGTGTGTGTGTGTGTGTGTGTGTGTGTGTGTGTGTGTGTGTGTGTGTGTGTGTGTGTGTGTGTGTGTGTGTGTGTGTGTGTGTGTGTGTGTGTGTGTGTGTGTGTGTGTGTGTGTGTGTGTGTGTGTGTGTGTGTGTGTGTGTGTGTGTGTGTGTGTGTGTGTGTGTGTGTGTGTGTGTGTGTGTGTGTGTGTGTGTGTGTGTGTGTGTGTGTGTGTGTGTGTGTGTGTGTGTGTGTGTGTGTGTGTTAGCCATCCTAGCCCGAATTAATTAAAGTTCTGGTAAGTAGCGTGCTATACACTGCCACTCATTGTCACCAAAATGGTTATCGGATTGATCCTCAGCAGACAGGCTTTTAAAACGAGTACACTGACAAGGCATGGTTCCATAGCATATAGAAGAAACGAATAAAGGTTTTGCCAGCATGTTATTAAATGCGCAGCCTTGCGCAGAGGAAGGTGCAAAGCAAAACAGAGGTTGTAGCGCAAGCACTCCTCTCGAATTTGTGGAACTTCTTCTCATGTATTGGTCAGGGATATAAGCGGTTATTGTGACTAGAAGCAATCTAAAAATCCCTCAGAATTTTTGAGGACCAGAAGACTGATCCTTATATTACTAAGATATTACTGCCTGTTTGATGCAGAACACATCGCATTTTTCCGGCACGAGTGCACGCAATTCTGTGGACTTTTAATAAGCCTTCCTAACAACGCAAACTAGGTGAGCGGTGAACTGGTGGTTTCGCTATCTCACTTCCCCAGTTTGGTTGACAAAACAATCTTCATTTCGCTAGCTTAAAGGAAGTAGCTTTGTACGCTTCACGAAAGCAATCTTGGTTTATAGGTAAGCGTGTACGCATCGAAATACAACGTATAACGCCGACATCATGCAAATAGAGCACTTCAGCGGAGCATAGAGCATGCGCGCCTCCTACCAAATGACATGCTGGTAGCCAGAACACTACGGCAATGGCAATTGAAGAGTTTGAGAGAGTGTTGACCGTTCTAGTATACACGTTGATACGGTTGTCAGGCACATAAGGTGAAACAGTATCTGTAGCCTACGGCGATGCCAGTAATGAGTCTTATTGGGCGTACGATGTTGCTTTTACAGCGAAATGTAGAAGATGGTATTTGGAGAAGCTTGCAACCTTTGTTATTTAGAGAAAACCACGCTTCAGATAAGTCTGTTGCTATGAGCACTTAAAAGTGACCTTTCGATCTTTCAAACACCCGACAGCACGACCGTTGGTTGTGCCATCAAGCGCATCTGCTTGACTTCTGATATTTCGCTGCGCGTTTTCGCTAATTAAAAAAGATGGAGGACTTCTTGCATCCTGTACGGAAAACAGCATCCGTTTCCAAGAACACATTACCGATGCGGATGTGCCATAGGACGCATCGACAAGAAGTGGTAGATATTTGTCAAGCCTTGCATAATGCCTGAACGACATGTCTAAAAAATTTGCCCAAGTTGGTATGGAGGTAGTACATTGCAAGGAGCCTACATGTTGCGCCGCCGACCGTCTTAGGTTGGTGGTATCATTTGACACATCTACCACTGCCTGCTACCCTAGTGTTGCCAGTTGAGCATTGGCATTGCAACGGCGCCACTTTGGACACCAAGTGAGCCGACGCGGCCTTTCGCTTGGTATGAAGGGAATCCTACTGAAATTAATGTGTATGCTACTCTGCGCAAATTCTGCGCGTGGTTACGAATACGCGCAGCTGCGGCGACAGTGCGCACTCGCGAAGTGCGCGCCAGCGGTGTGATCTCACAAAAGGCAAGACACTTTAACATGAGGACACCATTATGAAACTGAAATATACTTTTCCTGGCTGCAACACTTCGACATTACTCTCAAGTCTGCTTTACAGAAAATACTAATACCCTACCTTTTGGCTTGTTACAAGGGCTCAATTGGTGTCCTCACCTGCCTTCATCGCACTGCGCCAATCATGGCGCTCCAAAGAAAACGCACTGCTGAACACAGTAGAAGAACTGGTGCAGCATCGAAGTTATGCTCGCAAGGTTATGGCCACCCGCAGCCATGCAACGTGCGCTCTCAGGGCTTACGATTTGTCGCATTCTATTCTAACGCCGCTAGCGCTAGTTCTTCCTCCTTAGCGTTTTTTTACAGCTGAGCGATAACAAGCTAATGGTATTACGATGACGAGACAAGATTCGGCATCATCGCTTCAATACCAAATTATGGAACAAGGCACTCATTTCCCAAAAGGTTCCATCGCACTTTACGTCGACGAAAGGATAAAGGCAGGCTAAGTGACAACTGCAGTTTACTTCCCCTGCAAGACATCAACGCCTCAATTTCCGGCACCTCCATTTTCTTTTTGTCCGGAGCTGCTTGCTGTGCAAGAGGCGCTTCGCTCTGTGATCGCCATTCCCATGCTTCACACGGCCTGTATTTTCATACGCACTGATGCCCTCCAGCGGAACAACCTACTTAGACACGTCAGTAGCAGTGTAGAAATCTGCTAAAATAAACACTGTCTAGCGGCACGCATTACAAGCGGTACACTAACAATTGGCTATCAATGCACTGCAATAGCAGAGTAAGTAAAGTGTTTAGGAATAACATTGCACTGCAATCTCTCATGGAACGTATACATCGACAATCTAGTTTAAAAACTTGCAAGATGCACCGGCATAATTTACAAAGTCCGTTTTTTTACTACCTCTCAGTGCCAGACTCTTAGTTTGTGATGCACTATTTTATCTAGCCTTTCATATTGTCATCTGGTGTGGAGTACGACAAAATTGGCAAATATAAATAAATTACAGAAAATACAAAAAAGTCATTCGTATAATTGCAAATGTTCGTTTACTGCTCACATTCCACCTGTTTTCGCATCATTAAAAGTTACTAAATAATAATCTATATAAGTTATTGCTGAGTAAACGATATGACAAAAAAAAACGGAAAAATCTTGACATATTCTTTGATGACGCAGGTAACTTGCTGCCAAAACCTGATTTCTACTCGACACGTAACAACGACGTCTGGTATGTGCCATCCTTTCGCACTAATTACTGTCGTCAAATGCTGGGACATATATTTCCAACATTTCTTAACCCTTCATAGTGAGCCCTTGAAGACCTAATGACACGATTTTGCTTGCTTGAAATTTTTGTTTTTCCTCCCTTCTTCTTTTTGTCTCCTATTATTATTCTCGTTTTGCATTTTTCAGTGAGTTTTCCGTGTTATTTTTGTTCGCCTCACTTATTTATTACTGCCAGAGCATGTTCACTAACTTTCATTGAATAAGATGTTATACTATGCACTGTAGTCTTTTATATTTCATTTTTATTGTTCTGTCTGTGTTCTGTTGCTGCCGGGTTTTCTATACGTGGGGGTGCTCCATATGTCAAGCCAATTATAGGCTTTTTGGGTGCACACCTAACATCCGTGATTTTGAAATACAGATATTTGTATACTGCAGCCAATTTGTACTGAGTGGAATCCGCGTGACCTTCTAATTTCTCAAAGCTATGAGGATTCTGCGACCCGCCTTTCCACCTCAAAGTCATCATCGCCAAGCCTATAACTGGATAATACTACCCTCCTTTTACCAACAAAGAAGCACCTCCGACGCCGTACACGTGCTTTTATACTTCAGTGTGTAGTTGGCCTCCCCCGAGGTCTAAACTATGTAAAGTAAGTGGCGCTTCGGAGGATTCGAGTTGGGTTGGCTCTATCCTCTGCAGCGACTAGAAAGTGGCCTCACTTTCGAGGTATGTATTCCCACACTGGGTACCCCGTCTGCAAATCCCGAGATACAGAAGGCGATCTCTACCACATGCTGTGGGAATGTCCAGCGCTGAAGCCGACTCGTATCCGGCACCTGGTGGCAGCTGGCCTCTCCCCTCCGTCATATGCCATTTGGACGCCAGGGATCGCATCATCGTTCACTCATAGAATTCATTATATCAGCCAAACTTATTTGAGTTATTTTACCATACATTTCATCCTTCATAACATTCTTTTATGCCCAAGGCAATAAATATCACAAGAAAGAACAACAGAACAGGCACAAGGGCTTTTCACACTGTTACTCCACAGGTATGTACCATTCCCTGTAAAGTAGCATCAAGAAGGGTTCGTTTATTTACGCTCAACGGCCTCAGGTTGAAAAGTATTGTGAGGGAGTCAGCAAGTTAACATTTCCCACAGCCTGTAGGACAGTGAGAATACCACTTTTTATCACGCTCATCATAGAGGGTGTCAATGAACAGCAGCAGCAGATTGGAATGATGCTGTCATCGTTGTCACCAACTTCATAGCGTCTTCATTGGAGCGGTATCCGTAGCTGCACGAATGTAAATCGATCACGATTTCTGCTTTCGAGATAAAGTACTGCCTAAACTTGCCAGTCAGGAGAGTCCGCTAAAATGTAAAACGTGCTGTCTTCCGTCCATGTATGGTAAATGTTGAGCGCACCGCAGGGGTTGCCCACGGTAACTACGGCGATGCCAATTGAAGCTTTGTGTTAAGATTTCGTAACTGTAAATGTTCTGCGTTGCATGACTGCGGACATAATCCTCGAAAACAGTAACACTGGCACCTACGTACAGTAGAGCAGGCAGTTCCATTTCGGCTATTTGGTAATGCATCGAAGGTGCATAATCATAACAGGCGTCTTGAAGACGGCAAATTAACGGCGAATCGCTTACCCTTTGGTCAGTAATGATCAGGGGCCATGCTTCAGGATCCAAAGGGCCAGCCGCGGCCATTCAGGGGGTTTGCATGAGACCGACAAAGTCGGGTTGAGTGGGCCTATTGGGCTCCAAACTGGCTGCCGGGATCATATATATGCTACGAGGTCAAGCTAGACGACCGTCAGGTCAGGTCCCGCCAGCCCGACTGCAGGGGTGGGTTGGCTGGACCCTACCCGCTGGGCGAGGAGCTTGTATAAGCTGCCGCGTCAGGCCGGCACCTCCTTTCTTGCCTTCTTGCTGGTCGAGGACGAGACGGTGAGTTGTTCATCTGAACATTCCCCCTCCTCCTCCTCTCCCGCCGGCACCTGGTTCACTTGCTCTACGCACTGTGTAGTAGCGATCTCTGCCCGATAGAAGTGATTTCATGTAAACCCGACGGGTCGGCCTGACACAGCCCGACAACTGGCTCCCCCCTCCTCCCCCGCTTGCGTCGGACACATTTATACAAGGCTATTGATGCCGGGGCAGAGTGGGCCAGGAGGGGCGACTTTTCCCGATTCCCTGAGTCGCTTAGGCTGACGTCAGCTGCGGCCCTATCCCTTAGATCAGGGTGGTGTGATGACAAACTACTAGGCTCCTTGCTGGCCACACGGCCCTCCAGTACACATGAAAGAGGCCTGCAGCTGTAAGAGGCCAGTACTTCTGGGCTACAGTCCAGTGGCGGTCCTCGGTCCCGAAGAAGTCCCGGTCTTACCTTCCACCTCGTGACCACGCTCAGTCTGCAGCGGAAGCCCGGTCTGACCTGCCAACCCGTGATGGTGCTCGGTATCAGGAGGATACCAAGTCTTGCCTGCTACCTCATGACGCTCGGCGCTCGGTCTACGGAATAAGCCCAGTCTGACCTGCCAACCTGTGTTGGCCCTCGGTGTACAGAGGAAGCCCAGTCCGGCCCGCCACCCAACAGCATGCTCGCTCATTGGAGTTGGCCCGGTCTCGCCTGCCATCCAGCAGCATCGGTCACTTACTTGAGGAGGCTTACCAGAGCATGCGACCTCGGGGAATTCAGCAGCCACCGTACGGCATCGAGGGGTCACCAGGCTGTAGGCTGCCGAGGATCCGAGCCACACACAGGATGGCTCGAGGCAGCTAGCATCTAGAGGAGGTGATTGTACTGGAACTCCGCTAGAAAAAAGCCTTAAAGTTGGACGCTTCTCTAGCCATGTCGTCGAAGTCCGTGAACGGCCGAAGCTAGAGATATGGCTAGTAGTTTGCATGGTGTCGATCTATGGCATGAGCCACCTTCTCTGGCTCTAGAGCTCCTGAATCTGCTAGCTCAACTCTTGGAAACTGTCCAAAAACTTGCGCAAATCCTCGTTTCTGCCTTTCGTACTAGCGCAAAGCTCGTCTTTCATGTGGATGACATAGTCAGGCGGCCAGAACTATTCTCGAAAAAGCTCTATGAAATCCTGCTTTCTTGTGAATGGCCGCCGTCTACGCCTCCGGGTTGCGGCTTCACCTACTGAGACTACAGGAAGTACTCGCGTCACCAGAGCGCAGTTCGAAATTTCCCTTTGTCATCTGATAGTCATCGATTTTTGTGAAGAACATCTGATAGACTTGTCAGCATATCCGTCACACTTACGCACAGGCACGTTCAGCTGCAGCTTATCATCATGATGCAAATGAGTTGGCGCTAAGAAAAGTAGCTGTCTTCTCAATGTTTCTGTAAAATGTATCTTTGATTCAAATAGCTGGGACTGTAGCTCAAGGGTTCCGCTAGCGATGTCCGGGTGTTCGTTTTTCCTCTCTCCTAAGTGCTCTTGCATGGAGGCCCGCATGGGTGGGGTCTGCCAAATCGCCGCTTCCACCAGGCAAGTTGAACATGAGCATCATGGCTACTCACGCAAATAGCGGAATGTTGTCAAGAAAGTTACGACGCTCACTACGCAAACCAAACTTCGAGCAAAATCACGTTGGGCGCCAGATGAAGGCCACCTCGCCTTCTAGTAAACGTGTTAGTGAGCCATGGCCTCGCCCGACGAGTGATAAACAGTCTCTCTTAAAATTACTATTTTATTCCGAAAACGAGAAAGCAAAAAGAAAACAAACGAGTGCCACTGCACTGCAAATATGTGTTCGAGACTCCCGACAATAGAATATCAAGAAAAAAAGAATAAGTGTCACGGCTTTAGCATATCAAGCCGAAACACACTGTGGTGCAATTAGCGCGAGCAGTGAGGCTAAAGGATTTATGGTGGCACAAAAAACATTGCCGCTCCGGTAGCATCTGTTCACGCAAATACACTTAAGCCATTTTGGTAGGCACAGCTTCCATCTTCGTCCAGGCAGGTCTATCGTCTGTCCACGTCACGACTGGCCCGTGGCGCTCGTCCGCCTCAAAATTGCTCCACGCCGGGCACCCGCCAGGCAAAATCATCGAGTCTTGCTTCAATTTCCTTGTCTATTCTCCTTTCCGCACCGATAACATGCCGCCCTCAGGATTTTCAAAGCGCTCATGCGGACTTGCGCGGCCCGGGCAACTACCAATACAAATAGAAAAAAGCGCACATGGTTATGGAAAACTAAAAGGGGAGCCGGGTCCCGCAAGCCATGACCCAACAGCGTTAATGGTTTTAGCCTGCTGTTCCTCTGGCGCATCCCCGTGCCCCTATTTCCACTTTATTAACCGAGAATCACTTATTATTCGCTTTTTTTCTCAGACATAAAGCTTAGCATATCATTATCATCTACCGCATTTTAGCCTAACCAACATAAATGCCAAACACCACATTTATTAGTCCATGCAAAAGATCTTGAATCACCTTAGGGTACCAAATCTTACTCGGGACTAAAAGGCCCCGAAGGGTTGATTCCCATCTCGCCCTCGCAACTGGACTTAACTGAGTTGGCAGCCACCGCCATCTTTGTGTCTTTTGGTCTTGTGACGCAGCACAACCTGTCGACCAACAATGTCCAGCTTTGCCACATACCAACTACCAAACTACTACTTGCCAGAGCCGAGCCCATGATTTTTCATTGATACCGGCTACAGCACAGGAATTTCCAGAAAGTAGGCCCGGGAATTTTTATAACCAAAGGGAGAACCTATCTCTCATCACCAATGAGAATTTATCTTCCCTGCATAATGCGCTTTGAGAAGGTACAATGTCTGATACTTTGTTGAAAGAGAAAGATAGCGTTATTTTTTGAAAGTTCTGCTGCCCCTTCCCCCTCAAAATGCACATTCACTTCTTCACTTTTGGAGTTATTGGCAGAGCCACGTTTGATAAACAATCTGACTGTCTTCTTAATGTAAAATGTCGAAATTTCCTTATAAAATTATTTTCGGAATAATACAAATCAGCATAAAGAAGCGGTGAGAAGATAATTCCACAGCTTGTCGAAGTTGTGTGGTCTAGTAACTGGCACCACGTCTGAGTTGGTGTATAGGCTAAGAAATGGATCGGCGAATGCCTCCGGCGGCCCAAACATCGACGAAGGCGCAGTGGTTTCTGTTCGACGCCCACAGCCGATTCCGTAGACTGCCTGGTAGATGCACTGAAAATTGTTGGCATCGGAGCCTGGGGCATCTTCACCATTTCTGCGGCAGCTGGTCCCTGGCGGCCGTTAACTCGGTCTCACAAGACGCTCTTTTACTATTGCCGTTCAATAGGTACTGTTCGAGTAGATGGTGTGGTCGTTCGCCACAAGCGACAAAAAAGACACCACTGAACACTGATTTTATTATTATTCCCTCACGGATTGGGTTATGCAGAGCTTCTTCCAAACGCACACCCCTGAAAGAGCCGGGCGCCAGGCCGGGGGACGCTTGTACCCAATTTTACCGGTGGGTGTCCGGCGGCGGGTTTCGAACGGACCACCTCCCGCAGCCGAGACGGGCGCCCAAACCACTCAGCCACGAAACACCTACTCTGACGACCACGTTTTGAGGAAGAAAAGTCATCTGTCCACTCGGATTTTGGTGCATGTTAAACAACTTGATATAGTTAGAATTAATCTAGAGCTGTCTGGTAGGATGTTCCTACTAGCCCATGCCTAATGCCGTGCCAGGCCAGAACTTCTTTCAGGCTAATATTTGTAATTAGGCAGTTCATGTTTGCAATTTGGTTGCAATGAGTAATTAGCATTCTAAATGCGTGCGATGTCATAGGAAAAATAAAGGTCCGCTCAAAGAAATGCTGCTATTTTTTAATAAAGGTGTCATCGTCAGGCTTTGGGCTTTCATGCTTTCATGTTGTGTCTCTCAAGTAGCTTGAAGAATGTCACACTCAAGCCGATGCCGATGACATATTTTAATGGCTACAGTCCTAGCAACAGCACTCCACCTTACACTGCTGCCCGCTTTGTCACCGTCTAGTCTGTAACATGACCTGGTATCACAGCGTGACCTTCGGTGGACATGGCATGGATGATGCAGTGAAGATTAAGTGGGACTTTACGAGATAGGTTAACAAAGCAGGGAACAAGTTGAAGGGTTTGCCATGATGAAGGAAATAAAAAGATGAAGACTAGCTCACATTGTAGGGATATTTTTTACTGTAAATTTTGTGATAGGAAATTGTGTGACAAGTGCGGTATTTTTTGCTCTTGCTTTGCCATTTAAGGCGTAAAGCAATACGTGCTTCTCCGCTCTAAGAAGCGTGTGGATCTGGTGAAATACATTAGAACGTAAATAAGAGGCATGTTTTCTTGATGTAAGTATCGTCGACTGAAGAATACCAGATGTTTGGAAACTGTTTAAATTCTTCTTTTTCTTAACCTGCAAAATATTATGATAAAAATGTCTAGCTTAGCAAGTGCTAAATGGGACACTACATATGATGGCAGTGTTGGTTTTCATACTTATTCGTACAGTTCTAGAAGCAGGTGACTATAACGAAAGTCCTGAAGTGAATGTTTACTTATCGTTCTTTGACTTGCTTCTGGTCTATGCTGTGTTATTATTCATAATGATTTACCACTTTGTGTGTACCCTGTTCAAACTACTGTACTAGGTTTTGCTTGTAAAGTAAATGGTACTAATAAGAATGATCATAAGTAGTATAATATCCTAAAACTTTAAACTGATGCTGTCATCATTATCAAAGATGCCTGTCAAATTTGTTGAATTTACTTTTCCCAATACTCTCGTATTCGTTTTCGAAAACTTATGTGCAGCTGTGCTTTTTTTTACATGTGAAGGCTTTGTAGGGGGAATGTGTCTCGTGGTCATTAGACTTTGCTGAGGAGTGCCAGCCTTCTATCAAGCAAGTCAACTTTGAGCGCCCTTCGCATTTTCGGCACATATGCCCGTTGCCTCATCGTTACAATGTCAGTGCTTATAATGGAGCTGCAGCTCTTTGACAAATTGGAGCATAATTTGCTGCTAAGGGTCATATATCCAAATGCTTCTCAGGTACATGAACTTGGCACGTGCATGCTGAATGAAGTGCCCGGCAGGTCCTAAAATATAGCTCAGGGTCGACTTATGACAAACATGAAGCTCACTTGCAATTCTCTGTTCAACGGCGGCATTGAGCTGCTGTGAGCCTTCATAGCATTTTAAATGGGTATCAAAAGTGGTGGCATTCTTTCTGTTAGACTGCAGATCATGTTCTTAGTCCTGGCCATAGTGAACTTTTATTGCAGGCAATGTGCAGAAGGGCTTTCTTCTGATATTTTAGTTTTCTTACGATATCAAAATGAGCCCTCCACTATGCTCTATCTCTTGGCCCATATGTTATTTTTCAGGCTGAAATTTATCTGTATGCTAATACATTATTGTTAAATTATATCTACTTGTAACAGATTCCTGTGACCAGTGCCTTTCTCTATTTTGGTAACAGTCGTCTTCACTTTTCAAACTCTAAGTTTCAGGCAATGCATGAGTGTGTTTCTTCGTAAATAAGCTCAAGCAGAACATTTTTCTTATTTAGTTGACTCATGCCAAGAAATAAAGAAGCGCCAACACAAATGCAAAGAAGACAGTGGCATATATAAGCACGTTTCTGTCACTCTTCTTTTCATTTATTTTGGCACTTTATTACCTTTTGAAGCAGCTGTTGGTCAGCGTCATTCAAAGGCAACCGACATCCGCCTCTTAAGGCACTGTAGAAGCTGCAGTGAGGATGAGCCATATAGAATTTTTACTGTGGTCTTCAATTCCTTCTCAGCGACTGTTAGATGCTGCAACTTTTTCACAACTCGTTCATTACAACAGGTTTTATTGAATTTAATATATCTTGGTGCTGGCTGTTGTAAGACCACCATCTTATACTTTTGAGGATTTTCACTCTATACCTCCTCGCGCTTTTTGGTAAACTTCTTTGAATTTTTATATGTCTGAGATTCACCCGTTTTGTACATGTGCACATCCTTCAGTCATACCAATGATTCAGTCTTGCTTAGAAGGACATTGAAGTTGAGAATGCACATACTGTGGGTTCTGTGCATGGCAAGCTTTCCTCTCCCCTAATAGTTACATGCCACCTGTCACATCAACTGATATCGCTAATGGGTTGTGTTTCAAATGAAAAAAACAATATCAAAACTACTATGGCGCGGTTACATGACACGCCATCACTAAAACATGCTGAGCTTATGCTACTGGGAAGATTCCTTTATATCGTCAACAGACTCTCTAATTATTAGAAAACAGTTCCTTCATGAGGAAAGAATTTTATCATGGAAAATGAGTAGCAATGATTCTCGTCTGTTGTTTTCGGACACTGCGTACAGTAGGTGCGGATTGAGATGCTGTTTCGAGTGCCCAGGGGAGCTCCATGGACGAGGTCACACTCCGTTAATTTACTTCCAGACAGTGGAGCTTGGGCCGCATGCCGAGTTTCGCCTTACTCAGAGCACATTGAAAAAAAATGCTCAGCTTTACCATTCACTCTCATGTCGTATTTCGCACAGCAATAAACTTTATTGGTAATATTTCTTTTAAGCTCTTTGTGCGCAGGGCTTCATTGTGTATATTATTGCGAATGAGCCCCTGTCCAAGTTTGGTACTTCACTTGCATTAAGCATTTGTTCAGCGGGGCTTCCTTTGTCAAATACACCCCCTTGTTTAAGGAATTTTTAAAGCTTTGTAAGGAGAATGTCCTCAATACACGTCTATCTGCTGCATTCCTGTGCCTGTGATTGCCTGCAATCACATTATTTTTTGTGTACAGAATGGTAGTGATGATGGGCTAATGCACGCATATTTTTTCGTGATGATTAACTTTTCCTTGTTTTCTACCAGAAGGTTGGAAACCAAAAAGAGCATGAAAACAACGATGTAGACAATGGGTGCAGGCTTTAAAGTTTACCTTGAAATAAGTCACCACAGGGTATATTTGTGAATCAAGCCACCCACTGGCAATTAGCTAGTGCGCAAGATGGTCGTACACAGTACACAGTTAAGTGAAATTTTAAAGCATTACAAAGTGAAAAGACCAAAATTTACAAATGCATCTGCCTCATGCAAAAATTTTGCTTAACATAAGATGCTCATTTGCACCTGTAGCAGTAATAAGCTACTCTATGTACAGCTCCCTTTTTGCATTTCTATGTATGCTTGTGACAGCACCATTTCTGTGTGCGTCCTTTTACCATATTATCAATGCTAATTCCCAATTCTCAATAGGTTCTAGCATTGTCAAATGGTGCTCGACTAAGCAGCGACAGCTTTGAGCCATTTCCGAGCATTGCTACTGCCAATTTTCTGTAGCCAGACCAAGTTCATTTTGATGGTTTGACTTTATGGTAGTTCTCGGCCAGCATGCCCTAGGTATGTTGGAGATGTGGCGGGGGATTTATTGTTTTCTTAGAATTTTACCTCAAGGAAACCAGGCACCAGTGCAAAAGTATGCACCAACTGGAAACTGACACCTACTGACAGCACTAGGTGTCAAACCTTCCAGAGCAAAGTACTCACACCACTTGGAAACGTTTGTGCTGTTTCAGTTGAACCCATTCCTTTACTGCATAGATTGATGCAAAAGTTGCAGCTGCTCATTGCAGATTGTCAATTTTTGTGTTTCCGTGTGCCAGACACTTGCCGTGTATCAGATAGCTATGGTGGTGTTAAACGGCCACTGATTAGAGTCTGCACAGTTTAAATAAACAAGCACAGTCCTTAGATGTAAAGCATTAATGATAGTATATGCTAAATAGTAGAACCACGAGAATCTCAAAAAGCAGTAAAAAATATCAAAAGCATGTCGCACTTCCTTTCAGATAGCCAAACTGCCTCAACCTCTATGCTGGCGTATGACCCTCTGTGGTGACATCGCTCTAAAAAAGGCATCCAAGTGTGCCTGTCTGACTGATGGCTAGTGTGTTGACCTAAACCAGACCTTGTGCTGTGTCATCTGTCAGTCTCACTAGCACGTTTCTGACATGAAGAAGGCATTTAGTTGCGTGCACCATTCCATGTATGCTTCAGCATGTTCTGTATGTTGTGCCATTTGCACAACCTCAAGCTTGGAAGACGCACATTAAAGAAACAAAGAGAAAGGTTAGTTTGTTCATTTTTCAAAATGTGCACCTTCAGTTTCTCAGCGGCTGCCAAACACAAGCTAATGATGAAATTCTGTAATTTTTTTTAAATTAACATGCATACGTTAATCAATAAATCATTGCTTTTAGACTGACTCAGTACTGGAAGCATGATCAAGCATGCAATGTATTGAATTCAATTTAACTGCACAGTCTATTACATTGTGTCAGTAGCAGCAGATGTGCAGAGTCGATCACCCTTGTCTAGAGCGATCGCGCACTGTGGTGCGGAAGGAAACCTGACATTCTAAAGCAGCTACTAGCTTTCACTGATACTGGCTCTCGCGGGCAGCTGAAGATACTTGTGAACAGCACAGACACAGCTCCTTGCCAAATCGAAAGAATCATCGATAATAGTTCACTTAATTTTCTCTGCAGGAGAACCCCTTGAGCGCTCCAAAGACAAATGTCATCGACTCGGTACGCTGCCATTTGGGCTAACAGATGCATATAATCATTTACATCAATTCATCTTCAGTACAAACGCAAATCATATATTCTTGCTTATTATCCTCTTGAAAAATGCTGCAATTTCATTGACCTTCAGGATGACATATGTTGCTACAAGCTACAGCTCTATCGGGGTGTCATGTCAAGCTTGATATAAATTTTGGCCACTCCTGATATTTGACAGGCACACTCTCAATAATAGGCAAAGAGGTGGGCACCTGTTTCCATTGCTTTGTGAGGCCCTTTGCTGGAGTATGTATGTATGTATGTATGTATGTATGTATGTATGTATGTATGTATGTATGTATGTATGTATGTATGTATGTATGTATGTATGTATGTATGTATGTATGTATGTATGTATGTATGTATGTATGTATGTAGGTATGTATGTATGTATGTATGTATGTATGTATGTATGTATGTATGTATGTATGTATGTATGTATGTATGTATGTATGTATGTATGTATGTATGTATGTATGTATGTATGTATGTATGTATGTATGTATGTATGTATGTATGTATGTATGTATGTATGTATGTATGTATGTATGTATGTATGTATGTATGTATGTATGTATGTATGTATGTATGTATGTATGTATGTATGTATGTATGTATGTATGTATGTATGTATGTATGTATGTATGTATTATGAAGGGCCTCGCTGCCCATAACCCATGACCATAATTAGCTGCGATGTTATTTGGGGCGCAATACCTTACAGTAACATCAGTCTCCACTATACGCCGCTACAACCGCCGTGGCCAAAACGCTAGCGCAGTCGTAGGTGTTTAAGAGAAACAATATAATGATGTGCCCAATATAGACATGGAGTATGCTAGCATTTTGTAAATCGCCACCTAAAACCAATCTGGCACTACTGACCAAACGCCACACAGGTGCGAGCGATCGGAACCCTCGTTGAGAGTAGTCAGCGCTGGAAGAACAGCAGCTAAGACACGCACGGCGCAGTACAATCACGCGCTTACACACTCATCATACAAGACTAAACGGCGCATAGGCGTGAGCGATCTACAGCCCGGTTGAGAGTGGTCAGCGTTTGAAGAATAACAGCTACGACATGCACGGCGCAGCACAATCACGGGCCTAGTGTCCAAACAACAGACTCGTAACGATACTAACGGCGCAAACAACACAGGCAAGCGCGTCAAAGGTCTGCGTTCGCCAGTGGGTGGCGCCATTTTTTTAACCCAGCTATTAGCTGTCGTCGCCACACCACGCTATAAATTTCGTTGACAGCACTTTTTATATCTCCTCTGTCTTTTTAGTAATTTTAAATTTTAAATAGACGTGTCATAGCACTGCTAAGCCAATAGGGCGCTGTCACGCTGTGCCGGCTGCATTTGGTGAAGGCGCGACCGGGATATCTAACCTCCCCACAATCTTTACAGGCATGCCCCCGTAAGTTTTCAGTTTTAATGAGCAACTACTTAGAGCTAGGGCTGGCCAGTACCTCTGATAAACACTTTCTGGAACAATAGAAACAGGCGCACCTGTATCAATTTGCATTATAACATTTCTATCGCCCGCAAGAACATTCAGGGATTTCTATCGCCCACAGGAACATTCAGTGTATCTACGGCAATTATTGTCAAAATAAGATACGCTGTACACTACGAGGCAGTCATCACACTTCATTACTGCTTCTTGGTCTGCACTCTCCTCCATGGTTCGCACGAGACCGACCGGTGCTAGACAGACCAAGGCCAGATGTCCTGTCCGCTTGCAGATACAGCAGCAATATTTCCGGAACGGGATGTAGCTTCAGCGTGGGCGTTTCCGCAACGGAGACAACCACGAGCTTCGCACCTGTACTCTGCAGGTTCCGCTAGTACTGCCTTTGTGGCTCGTACTCCACGTCCGGGATTCCAAGTGCCGCGTCTTAGCGTGTTCACCTAGAGGCAGGTTGATTTTTTTTCTCTGTGCGGGCCAGTTCAATGCTTTTGGCAAACTCAAAGGCAGTTGCGAATTCTAGCGTGCTTTTTTAGGAGCTCTGCTTAAGTAACCGAGTCCCTCAGACCAGATCTGAAACGGTCCCGCAATGCCAAGAATTATCCAAATTCGCAGGTTGCAGCTGTCCTTTTCAAGTACACAGCGAATACTTTCACTGTCTCGTTTACGTGCTGATTCCGGCATTTAAAACGAAACTGGTCTGCATTTATCATTCGTTTTGGAGTGTAGTGCTTCTTGAGCACCTTCGCCAAGTGGTCGTAGTCTTTCTCTTCTGGCTTTTCTGGAGCTAGCAAAGTTTTGAGCGTGCGATAAGTCTTCTTCCTTAAAGCAGTCACAAAAGTCGCTGCATCCAAGTCGTTGCTCACCTTGTTAGCTTGCAGTTCATTTTGAAAGCGTTCGACGTAGGACTCGAAATATTCGTCCTCGTCCTTGGCAAACTGGTCGAACTGGCCGAGCGTAGCCATGCTGCTGTCCGGCGTCCAGGTGCTTGAACTACCAAACTGTGCTACTTCGATTGCAGGCTGAATCCCGCCCTTGTCGCAACTGTTGTGCCTTCATCAAGTAGCACACATGACAAGATAGCACGACATATGCCGGGATTTATTTAGACACTGTCAGTCATACCAACAAAAACCAATGTAAAGTGCAGCTGCTTTTATAGCCGCTATTGCCTGACCCGTGACGTCACTCAAGCATGCTGTGAGAGCAATGACACAACACCTACCCAGGACGGAATAGTTTGTTCAAGTGGCTTAACACTACAAGGGCATTTTTTCTACTACACCGGTACACCGGGCTGAAGTAGGGCCGTCTCGGCGCACCCAGGTCAGGACATCGCAGCAATGCCGGTAGCCAGAATTGCAGACGCAGTATCAGTGCTGAAGCTTCATCAAGACCAGAGCTGAAAATCATCAGGAAGGAGTTGAGGAACTTTTATTTCTTTTATGTGATTCTTTGAATTAGAAAATTTTGAATGGCAAAGAATTGGAATGTCCTCCCAACTGGGCCCCTTTGCGAACTGGGGTGTTGTACCGCCGTCTCGATGAACTAACTGCAACCCTGTTGAGAACCATCGTCGCTTTTAGTGGGTTCGAGCGCGTACTATGTGGCAGTTGGTAGCGCAGGCGTGTTCTGTTTAGATTCATCGCCACCATGCATGAAGGTGTTCGCTCGTTTAGGGCGTTGTTATTGCCACAAGGATGTGTGTACTTTGGAAGAGGCGTTGAACCGCCGACAGGCGGGGCCGGAGCCACCGCGCTTGCAGCCTTCATGTGCAGCCTTGACAGTGATGATTTGGATATTCCTGCTGGATGAATGGTCTGTTGGAGTGTAGGCATTGTTTCTCCGACCATGGATGACGCGCTTCGCCGCGGTAAACAGGGGAAAGGTGCTAATATTCCCTCTCCCGTATTAGAGGCCATTTAAGATAATCATCACACATGTTTTATTGTGTATGTTTTTGTCTTGTTTGAGATTTTTATAAGTTACCATGTTCTAAATTTAAGACCTGATTCGGGTCAGATAGAGGCTGAGTCTGTGTTCTGCTCATTTTTGTTGTGTCCTCAAACTGCCTTTAGCACTGCCTGCTATATAACTTGACAAAGCGTATACTTTTCACATCGGCAGTTTATTCTGCTGGCACCATTTCCATGTTTTATATGTGCCCCCTATCAACTTATTTTCCTCAGTCAGAAATCCTCACACCATTTCACCGTCATTAATGCATTTTATTCACCCATTTAGGCTTACGTGTTTTTCCAGTACAGGCTTCTTCCATTTGTGTTCTAATCGCCTTCCCTTCGCCTTCTTTAGTTTCAAAGGCGAAGAGAACACAGATTTTTAAAATTGAAAAGAACCGACAATTCCATATTAGAGCAAGAGAATTGGCAGCGTGCTGCTAAAGTAATTTATGAAGTAAATTATATGGATAACAGGGAATAGCAATTGACAACCTAAAAGCGTCTTCAATCAAATATTGAATCGTCACACCAATTACATATCGGCGACTACAGATTTTATGTGCATGCTGAACTTGTTTTCCTTGAAGAAAAACAGCAAGATAACTGTAGAGCCAAATTGATGAAAGGATTTACGTATTAATTTAGCCTTGCGTGAACACTCTCTCCAATGCCATATTTAACTGCTATCCGACAGTCGCTGTGGCCCGCAGGTAAATATTTTTTGTTCACGGGCTGGTGTATTAAAATGCCTCCGTTTTATTTTTTTTTAACACATATAAAGGGACCTTTTTAGCGAATCAAGATAGAACAGAACAGCGCTCTCATTTTACTGTCTCTTAGACCTAACAAAGATCATTCGGCACACCAATAAAATCCTCCCCGACCACCAATTTTCGAACAGAAGTAAAAACAACGTCGCCAAATTAATGCGCCGAATAAGATAAATTGCTTTTCCGGCAGCGCAAAAGTTCAAGAAGCCAGTTAGAGACATATCTGAGCAACTTATTAAGCCACAAGAAAGCTAAGCAAACAACGCGATTCATTTTCCCAATCATTCTTTCGGAAGTGAAAAAGACCACGTCATTAGCAAGGAAATCTCAAAAGATTAACAAAGTGCCAGGGATTGACGCAGGTGAACACAAAATTCAAAATGAGATGCTGGAAAGAGACCTTATTCCGTTCTTTTCCATTGCGTAGCAGTGCTATAGCGTTCTTGGTAAATTCGAGCGAGACCACTTTTCGACAAAACGCAGGACGTCTCGCTATATTGTTCCAGACATGAACACCCAAAAAAGCATAATTGTTCTTAGAAAAAATATTGCTCCAACGACCAATCATCACTATGGCTCTTCGTAGATTAGGACGTTGTAAAATTTTCATTTAGTAGTTAACAACGAAAACACAACTTTCGGCGGAAACAATATCAAGAATGTTTTCGTTGTTTAGTTTGCTCTATTCCAGGAACTCGATAGCGATAGTCGATAGCGAATATATTGTAACAGAGGGTAAATCCTTCACACTTTTTTCTGCCGTGATGAACCATTCTATCCCTTCTTTTGTAACAATACTGAATGGACGGATAAAAATGAAGATGGAAGAGGTTTCATATGACAGCCTTCATTTAAAAGGTTTGATAAAGATGGCGTGAGTTCGCTTTTTAAGGATCTGTAAAACGCAGCTGGCAATCTGTCCGGTCCTGGCAACTTAGCTAGGTTAGCTCGGCTGTGACTTTGGAGATTTCGATAAGAGAAAACGGTTGTTACGAAATGTCTCTCACCCCGTCATCCACTTCGGTAGTAAATGTTCTGCAAAACAGGCCACCGTTTGCTGGCCGATGGGTGAACAGCCCGCAATAATACTCGTCAAAAGCATTTTCAATAGCCATAGCATCACCCGTTACGGAATTCGTTCCCTTATCAGTACACCTCTGTATTTTTTATCACCTCGCTCCTCTAGGTCTTGTTTCACAAAACCTATGTCATCTTTGCACTTTCCAGACTCGACTTTCTCTCACTCTACGAATTTCTCCAGGTGCGCCTTAAGAACGCTTTCTTGTATGTTATTGCCGTGCTTTATTGCACTATCGCTCTAGAGCCTCCTGCTTAGTGCAGAGGTTAGTGCGCTCTCATCAGTCCCATTACTTTCACTTGTTCATGAATCTTCGATTACATCTCAAGTACTTGATTTAGCTATCATCGCCAGCACTATAATTCGGCAACGTAAGAGTGCAAAAGACGATGCCTAAGCCCGAGGAGGATACCCTTGAGGTGATTCTCCGAAAAAATCATGAAACGTGCCCTCGACCTCCCAATCTCCACCTCCAACAGTCGGCTCATGGCCCTAGGGGTGGTGAACATTTTCAGGGAGCTTCGGGAAGCACATTTGATGAACCAATATACCCGCCTCACACAGACAGTGTCGGGTCGCCGCCTTCTTGCCCGGCTGAACATTCAACATAAACAGTTCACAGAGGAGAGGCTCCGCATCCCAGAACTCTGGAGACGCGCCCTCAGAGTGCGGCCTCTCCCTGCCAACATGTCACGAGAAGGCCATAATGGACGGCGCCTGGCGCGGGCGGAAGCCTTGGCCCGCCATTATGGCAACAAATCAGGTGTGTTCTACGTGGTTGCCTCGGGCCCCCATCCGGGGGGCTGGTACACGGCCGCTGTCGTTCACAACGGGAACACAGTCGATGGCCTTACATTCAAGGCCAAATCTATAACACACGCTGAAGAGGTAGCCATTGCACTCGCCGCCTCAGACCACACTTCTAAATATATCATCACCGACTCACGAGGGACTTGCGGAACGTCGCCCAAGGGTGGACCACCCCCTTAGCCTATAGAATATTTCAAAATTGCTCTCGGGACACGGACCCCGCATGCCGATATCTCATCTGGGCTCCTAGCCATCAGGGTCTTGCAGGGAACGAGGCAGCTGACGCAGCCGCCCGCGCGCTTTCTCTCCGGGCAGTTTCCTCGGGACTCGAATCGGCTGAGGACATCGATTCCAATCCGGCCTACACATTCAAAGATATTGTAATTTTTTATCAAAACTCGCATCGCAAATACCCTAACCCCTGCAAAGGGTTAGGAAAAACGAACGAGAGGCTGCTCCTGCGCCTCTTCACTAACACAATGCTGTGCCCGGCAGTACTTAAACATTTTGACTCACAATTCACTGGACAGTGCCAGTACTGTGGGGAGGTGGCTGACACCTACCACATGGTATGGGCCTGCCAACAAAATCCATCTCTTCCCCCCATCCCTAACCCTTCCCGGGAGGACTGGGAGGCGACCCTGCTCGGCTGCTGCGACCTACAGGCCCAAAGGGCCTTAACGCGGCGTGCGCGGGTGGCGGCAACCGCCAATTGGGTCCCTGACTAGGGCCTCCACTCAGTATTATAAGGCCGAAGCCCTTAAGGCTCCGCGTCAAACCTCCCAATATGAAATAAACGTTTTCACCACCACCTCGCCCTGTCTCTAGGAGGGCGCGTTCACATGCCATCTGTCGCCAGCTATGAACACAGAAAAAGTGAGCGAGGTTCAAGAGGCACGTGTGATCGTCAATGCAAGTCTTCGGATTTTAAACACTGTGTATGCTCTCGATCTCGGCGGCTGCGTTTCGATGGAGGCGAAACGAAGTGGCGTCCGTGTGCTGTGCGATGTCAGCGCACGTTAAATATCCCCAGGTGGTCGAAATTACTCCGTAGCCCTCCACTACGGCTCCTCTTTCTCTCTTTACACTTTCACTCCCACCTTCCTCCCTTCCCTTACGGCGCGGTTGAGGTGTCCACAGAAAACAAGTGAGACAGCGCGCCTTTCCCTTCCTGTGAACCAACCAACCAGCTAATGTCTGCTCTCGAACCGCGTCATGGTGGGGCGTCCCTGTGGCCTCATCTGCGGGTTGATTGACTACGATACCGCTGTGTTGCGGGAATAATAGGTGTACCATGTCTTGTTAATAATGACGGAATGATATATCCTGCACACCTTCGCGCAATTTACTCTTGCATCAACTGCTGATGTACTGTTGTAAGAGTAAACAGATGCATCTGCTGGGGTTTCTTTGACTCACGCATTCAAAGGCTTGAGAAAGCGTTGTTTGTCAAGTACCCGCCGACCTAGTTTACTTTTTATAAAAGAAAATTTTAATTTTATCGCGATCCGTTACTGCGAACCAACACCAGGCATTTCATTGTGCCTGCCCAGGTACCGTTAAGGTCGATAAATGGCAGCAAATGCTGGAAGTGGGCACATTGAACTTCCACTTCGGAAGGAATCAGCGCGTGAACTGTCCGCACGCGGTAGAGGGTCACGGTGGCGGATCGCTGATCAAAGTATACTTATTCTCTCTTCTGTGGCTCATTTGGGATGAACACCAAACTCGAATAACTAAAGATGTTCATTGAGCAATCTGTGAAGTTGTGCGCGGTTTTTTTCATTTTTCTGATTAAGAATGCTGGAGTTCACTGCTTTACTCTGTCAAAAATAAATCGACATTCTGGCGGAAAACATCTATACTGCCACGGGTTGGTGACAATGCCAAGGCAGCAGACTTAGAGATAGCCGTTGGGCTACGTGCACTATTTATTGGGCCGACTTCCGACCGCGAACGTATTAAGCGATTAGGAGAGGGCGATAACAGTATTCTGTACCGATCGTCGAAGTGCGAATGCCCGCTGCATTCGAAAGCCCTTTCCTCCCTTCCCCTACGGCGTAGTTCTGGTGTCCACAGAAACAAGTGTGACAGATACTGCGCCTTTCCTTTCCTGTGAACCAATTATTATATTATAAATTCGGTGAAGAAATATCTAGACGAACCGGCCAAACGAAATAGTAAGCTCTGCAACAATCTAAAACAGTTGAAATTTGCTTCAATCACTTCGCAAACATCTCAGATCACCGCACGACACAACACGATAAAGCCGCGTCTCGCGACTATAATCATGAACAAAGACCACAGTTCCGTGCGTTGCAATCACAGTAATAAAGGTGCATGTTAAGGGCTATTGAACACTACAAATGAATATATCAATGGTACACGGCTGCCCCTAAAAACACAGAAATGTAAGCACAATAAGTTAAAACATTCAGGGTCTTAGCGCGCATAATAGGGTTGCAGGCGCACAATACACAATTTATGGGCGTTCCCGGCGCTTCTGGGATGTTGTCGTGCCTTCGGAGAGTAATTCGTAGTTCAAGTGTCCAATGCACTGAAGGACCTTGTTGGGCCAAAGTACCGCCTTAAGGACTCTCCACTCACTGCGCATTGACGCATCAGTGTCCAGACCCAGACTTGGTATCCAGGCTTGAACTCGTCACATCGTTGTAAGTTGTAGCGTCGGTTTGTTGGTGGTGTTTAATGCGTACCAGGGCGAATCATCACACATCCTCTTGCCGCTGAAGGTATCGGAGATGATGTCGAGGTTTTCCTCATCTGTGATGTGCAGCAGCATTGTCTCGAGAATTGTTGCGGGCTCCTTGCTATTCACAAGTTGAAACGGGGTCGATCTGGTCATCTCTTGGACGGCAGTGTTATACGCGAAGGAGATTTAGGCTACGATGGTGTCTTATTTCTTATGTGCGGCGCCGACGTACATCGCAGCAGCTTCTTGTTGAAACGTTTTCTGAGTCCGCTGCTTTTGCAGGATAACTCGTTCGATAAAAAGACGAACTTCTGATGCAGAACCGTTAGGCTAGGCTTTTGCTTCAGTTTGCGGGTCATGAAATCGGTATTCATGGTAATCGAATTGTTACCCGAGGAAGGACAAAGTTGGGAAGGGGCCAAGGAAGTCCATCCCTTTTTGTTGAAAGGACTTGGTTGGGGGTGTTACGGGGCTCAGTGCCCCAGCCGGTGCGTTATGAGGCGTCTCGCGTCGGTGACACGTTACGTTTTCACCTAATGAGCAACGTCAGCGCCTAACCATGACCAATGATCCTTCTAGATCCCGTGCAACGTACGCGAAAACCCTAGATGCTCTACTGTCGGCTCTTCCTTTATCGTTTCCAGAATTCTCTCTCTGCGGCTTTTGGCCACAAGAAGCTGCGCACAAGTCCTTCATCAGGGCGTCATTGCTTAAAGCGAACAACAATTGTCGCCTTAACACAGCAGAAGGAGAAGCGGGTCATGCCTTCTAGGTCATCGGCTCGGTATTTCTACTCAGGCTGTGAGCACTGCTTCTGTACGAACCTGCTGGCGCTTGCCGATCCGAAGAAGGCGTCGTCATCTTCTTTTAGTTACTCGTCAACGGGGGCTCGTGACACGCAGTCTGCTTGTGTATAATTGTGGCCAATCTTCTATAGCTTTGCGATGTCCAATTCTTGAAGATATAAGCTCCATCGCGCAGACCAGCCGGAGGTATCTTTCAAATTGGAGAGCCTTCTAGGAGAGCATGTGGTAATCGCATACTAACATGAGTAGTCGATCATGTAGCTACAGTCTGAACTTCCGCGTTGCCCAAATGAGCACTTTCGCTCGTCAAGTAAATTGGTTGCGGCTATTGACAGGGACCTGCAAACATAAGCAACCCTCTTTTCCACCCCGGTGCTCACCTGAACAAGGCCGGGCGTTGGCCCGCACTGCTTGAGTCGGTATGAATTTCAGTTTGGGCGTTTTCATCACAGTGCTCGAGGACATGAGGAAACTATACGAGTCGCTTATTTATTTGAAGTCTTCCCTTGTGGCGCTTCCCATTTAAATGGCCCAGTATTATGCTTACAGTCTAAGGAATTGGCGAATAGCTTTCTTTTCACCTGGCTGTGAAAACTGCAATTTTATCTGTGCCGGGACAAACCCATTCCTTGCTTACGATATGGTCGAAAAAGAATTCCCTGCCGGCGAACTGGCATTCCTGTGCTTTGAACGTTAGCCCTGCTGACATGTTTTAATCCCACTGTGCAAAGCCAATTCAGTTGATCTCCAAGAAGGAAAAAGAGGGAGAGAGAAAATAGAATCAAAAGGCAGGGAGGTTAATCACGCGATGCCCAGTGGGCTACCTTACTTGTGGGGAGGAGAGCAAAGGGAGAAAAAAGAAACAGCGACAAGAAAAGTAGACTATCACACGTCCAGAGATCTATAAGAGCGTACAGATAGTCTTGAGCTCAACGCAGAGTCCTGATAATTGCAATGAAGGAGCCATCCAAGGGCCCAGAACCTAAGCTTTACTAAGAGCGCGAGAGTCCAAGTGGCGGAGTATAGTACCCAGGAAGGAACGTTCTTGCTCAAACCGAGGGCAGTCACAAAGTATGTGAGCAATAATTGTTACACACCCGCACTGCTCCCACCTTGGGTGTCTGCCATTTCGACGAGATGAGAATACGCGTTTGTGAACACCACTTCTATCCAGAGGCGACACAACATTGTAGAATCAGAGCGGGGGAGACCTGATGACACTTGACGCTGAAGCGCAACTGGTCAAACTGGTGCGAGTGAGACGTCCAGCCTCCAGGCGTAGACCATGATTACTTAGTGACGTTTCGGGCAATTAGTCGAAGGTGCCTTGCTGAGTCGGCTCTTCTCAATGGTATCTCGACAATATTGGTTGTATCGTGAGACGATCAAGCAGCATCATCAGCTACGTTGTTGCCAACAATTCTGCTACGGCCTGGTATCCACTGGTAGATTGTTTTGTTACTCTAGTGCAATGCGTGGTGGTGCAGATATCGAACCTCCGCTACAGGTTGCTCAGGGTCGCCATGGCTTAAGACCGATTGAAGACATTTTATGGAAGGTTGTGGAATCACAGAACACAGCAGCCCATTTTAAGACCTTCAGAGATATACTTCACAGCAACAGGAATTGCGGCCAGTTCTGCTCCAGCAGAGGTGGTCTTATGCGAAATTAGATGGTAAATCTTTGCTTATCTCACAGGAATGGCGACGGCGCATGAACAACTTGAATAGGCTACCGAGCCATCTGTATAGACATGAATACGGCCGAATTAGTCATTGTGTAGCATGAACTGTGTCAGTTGCTGAAGGGCTAGCGTTGTTACGTTTGATTTCATCGACATACTCGGAATAGCAAGGCGCTCACATGGGAACTGCAGACACGAGAGTGGTGACTGAGGTCGTGCTGCCAGAGTGAACTGTTTTGGGATGGAAGACTGATGCGTTGCTATGATTTTTGCAAATGCAGAATGTCGCCTGTGAAGAGCCATCTGCGCAAGGTGATACTATGGAACCCTTTAAATATATCGTATGTGCATCCGCAAAGGGTCTAGAATGCGGGTGGTCTTTGGCGAGTGCAATGCTTCCCAGTGTTAATGCGCTCCGAAGGAGCACGTGCGAAGGGCCTGACTCTGTACTGCCTGGAGGGCAAGCATATTAGTCTTGCGCGTGTTTGTAAGCATGGCGTACTGTACCACAGGAATCCTAAACATAATACTCTGTACAACTGCAGCACTGACTGTGAAGTGAACGATAGATGTTAGCTTTTTTTCAATAGGGTGTAATGCGGGCTTCATAGTAAATTGCGGTCAATCATAATCCCTAAGAAAGGATGAGTTTTGCAGCAAGAAATGATATGACCATCGATGCATAGAGAATATTTATTCATAGATTTTCATGTAAATGCCACTAGCGCGCACTTTACCGGTGGAACGCTGAGACTTTGCTTGTAAAGATAAGACGAACTTATTGTTGCTGCCCGTTGAAGTCTTACTGCACCGGGAGACGCGTCAGAGGAGGCCCAAATGCAGAGGTCACCGGCCTACATTGATATCTGTACGGGAGAAGGGAGGTTCTATGGGAGGGCAATAAGTGTTAGATTAAACAAAGTAGGCCTGAGCATCCCCCCCCCCCCCCGGAGGTACGCCTCGGTTAGTATGATACGCTGCAGTGGCCTCGCAAATTTTGAGAAGTCAACTACGTCGCCTAAATGTCCTCAATCCTGCCAGTACAGATTTATTACTCGCTGAAACGGGGCTGTTGCAGAGCAGAGGCCAACTGGCATCACTTTCGTCATTTGGCATGACCTCAGTTTTCCTCAGGTCCATCGATGTTACATAGTTTGTATTGCAAAGCCAGTACAGTGTGGTGTCTATGCAAGAAAGGCGGTAAATTTTATTTCTCGTTTTATTTATTCATGCGGCGTTAATCAACGCGGAAGCTAGGTGATCCGCCTTCTTCACCAGAAAACTGGTTCCTGGTGCCATTCGGGAACTCTTTGATGGCAGAATGACGTCATCAGGAAGCATTTCCTCTACTTAGCCTGCTGTTCGCACGGCGATATACTGTAAGTACTTTGCCGAAGAGGTCGAGTGTGTTTTGTGATAATACGGTGCTTCGCTAATGAAGTTTCTCGCACCTTCGATGCCGCGAAAAATCACTCGTAGTAGGTTGCACGAGCAGTGCGAATCTGGTCTTGTTTTCCTGGGGTAATTATTGGTGGATGTTGAACGCAGGCTGATTGCCTCGGGTATGTGAATCGTTGCAGGTAGACTGGGTATAGCGAAAATGTCTCAAACGTCTGCAAGGTCATCGAGGCAGGCGATGATCGTGCTTTTGTTCCGATTCTGGTATTTTTCGGTGAAGTTAGTCAACACCTCCTGAGCTTGTCTATTGCTAAAACGCCCCCTGCCCCTTACATGTCCAGTTCACGATCCGAGAACATTTCGGTGCTTCCTTCAATGATAAAGTCAGTTGTTGTAATGTCCCCGGTACCCACATACACGACACGGATTGATCGAGGTGCATGCTCAATTACTCATTCAGGATGTTTGAAGCAGCGTAATGCGTCGAAGTTGCCGAAATATGTGGGCCTTGTCCATAAAAAGATTGAACATTTAACGAAGCTCGATGTTCAGCCGATGTTAATTCGGGATGTTCATGCCGAAAATCACGTCGTGGGGCATTACCACGGGACCAAAGAGCTCGGAAGGATAGGTACTTTCAAAATACCAAAGAAGGATAGGTACTTTCGTTTACTGTTGCCCTTGCGTTGCATCACGCACACGACCTGATAAACTTACCCCCAGCTGTACGGATCAGAGGGCCAACCCAAGTAATCCTCACTTTTTTAAGCTGGATGGCGAATTGCCCTCTGCCGGCTGAGCAGTAAGCCTCCGTGTCCACTAAGGCAGTAACCGAGTGACCGTCAATTATCCCCCAAGGCCAACTGTTTTTCTCCTCACATTGCGTGTGGCCTTCGGTGTTTGATCTCGGATTCATCGTGCCTTGAGGGCCCGTCTTTGACACATCATTTCACTTTAATGACTGGCGGTGCCAGTTTGAATTCTCCCTGTTAGCATGGAACGTGGGTGTCCAGGGAGTTGCATGTAGGAAAATCGGGCTCGGGAAACTATCATAATACTTGCATCGGTCCACGGTGGGGCAACAAGCTGGATTCAGTAAAGTGCTCTGCATTGGCAGGAGTAGCGCCGATATGTGACCCATGTAGCAGGAGCCTGTTCATGCTAAATAGGTCGCCTATTGCCGTTGCTCGGGCTGACGCATCGCACTTTGGTTGGTTGGTTTGTGGGGTTTAACGTCCCAAAGCAACTCAGGCTATGAGAGACGCCGTAGTGGAGGACTCCGGAAATTTCGACCACCTGGGGTTCTTTAACGTGCACTGACATCGCACTTTCGTGCATCCACATTAGTTCCTTGTCGAATATATTAGGGTAAATCTAATCTTGATGGGCTTTATGGGGGAAGCCCTCGTAGATCCGAAATGGGGCCGCCACATTAAATCGCAGCGGGACAAACTTTTGCTATAGGAGAACACAAAACCGGTGAGCTCACATGCAATCCCACTGGATTCCTTGTAGGCTACTTCAGTGATGGTGGAATATTGTCACAAAAAAGGTGACAACATCGTTGCTAACAAATTAAGAAGCTTGAACTTCACTTGGGCTGACTTGCGCCCCCAAAAAAACTAAGGAATCGGCGGCAGTGATACCACGAATCATGCTCGGCGGTCGTCGAAAGAAGAATGCCTGTCGCGCACGTCAACTCTCAAATTAGAGGCGGCTAAGAAACATCTAGATAAAGCCGCAAACGGAGACAAGCATGCCCTGGAACACTGCACAAACATATGCAAGTGGCTGAAATATTCTAGATAATCTTGACGAATTTTGCTCGACAATGATGATGATAAAGCGAAGTATCGTTACAAAGAGCATGAACACAAAGAATACAAAAACGGTCACGAGCTGTAATCACAATGATAAGGACGCATGCCGGCGGCTGTCGAAAAATAACAAATAAACGCATCAATAGTTCGCGACATTGCACCCCCCTTTAAAAGTCATTGCCTCGATGCTTACACAACAAATACAGACAGGTAGACAAAATATCAGAAAAATAACATACCCAGGGTCTTTAGCGCGAGTATAAGGCTTTAGGTGCACAACGTGGACTATTTATGGACGCACATGGGGCCGCTGAGATGTGGTCGAGCCATCGACGATAACTTCAAACTGAAGCTGTATGATTTGCCAAAGAACTTCGTATGGACCGAAGTACCACCGGAAGTGGTTTCACTCAGTCCGCGACGGCGTATCGGCGTCCAAATCCAAACTTGATCGCCTCGTTTGTACTCTGCGTCGCGTCGTTGCAAGTTGTAATATCGGCATCGGTGCGTTGCTGATCTTTGATGCGCATCCGGACGAGTTGTCGGGCTGCCTCTGCATTCTAGAAGAAGGCAGCGGCGTCGAGGTTGTCTTCTGTCACGTAGGGCAGCATTTCGTCCACCATTTTTCTGGACTCCCTGCCGTACACAAGCTTGAACAGGGTCACTCTGGTTGTCTCCAGGACGGTTGTGTTATACGCGAAGATCACGTATAGCAGGATAGCGTCCCAGGTCTTGTGTGCGGCGTCGACCAAATGGTGAGCATGTCCACGCTAGTTTTATTCATGTTCTGTAAGTCCGTGTGTCTATGGGTGATACGCGGTCGTACTTTGAGGGGGTTTTTTTGGCTAAGCTTCAAAGTAGTTTGAGTGAGCTCCGCAGTAAATGCTATACCCTTGCCCGTAATGAGAACTTCTGGTGCATCGTGTCGCAGGAGAGTGCGCTCGGCAAAAACTTGACTTCTCCTGCGGTGCAATTTGGCAGTGCTGTTTCTTCGGTGTTGCGGGTAAGATAGTCGGTGGCTACAATGACCCACTTAAAGTTAAAGTTAAATTGGTTCACGGGAAGGGAAAGGCGCAGTAACTGTCACACTTGCTCTGTGGACACCCGAACCGCGCCGTAGGGGAAGGGAGGAAGGTGGGAATGAAAGTGGAAAGAGAGAAAGAGGAGCCGTAGTGGAGGGCTACGGAATAATTTCGACCACCTGGGGGTCTTTAACGTGCGCTGACATCGCACAGCACACGGACGCCACTTCGTTTCGCCTCCATCGAAACGCAGCCGCCGCGGTCGGGTTCGAACCCGGGAACTCCGGCACAGTAGTCGGGCGTCTTACCACTGCACCACCCCGGCGGGGCACCCACTTACTACCCGTTGATGAAATCGAGAAGGGGCCGAACAGATCCATTTTAATTTTATAAAATGGCTTGTTTAGGGCTGGTATGGCATTCAGTAGCCTAGCAGGTGTTTTGCGTCACTGACGCTCGCGGCACGTCTTCACGAATTGTGCAACGTCGCTAGGCAACAGCGGCGAACAATACTTCTCTCGTACGCGATGCAACGTGCGTGTCATCTCGAGATGTCCTGCTGTCGGCTTATCGTGAAACGACTTCACACTTTTCTTTCGCAGTTCTTCACGCATAAGACGATACGTGTTTCTGTTGGGTGCGAAGTTCTTCGCAAGCACGCCGTTGGGCAACGTGAAGGACGACAGCTGACACCTGATAGGTGTAGGAGAAGAAGCAGTCTTGCCTACAAGGTCATCCACTAGGGCTCTCAATTCAACGTCCGAGCGCTGCTGCTGTACAAAACATACCGGTGCTTACTGATCCCAAAAAGATGTTGTCGTCCTCTGCCTTCGGAGGCGCATCAACAGGGGCCCGTGGCAAGCACTCTACATCAAAATACTTCAGCGAGACTTGTATACCAACTTAATATCGAATTCTTGGAGTCGTACGCTCCACCGTGTAAGGCGGCTGGAGGGGTCTTTCAAACTTGCAAGCCAGCATAGTGCATGGTGATCACTTACTACCTTGAAAGGTCGACCGTATAGGTACGGATGGAACTTCGACGTGGCCAAGAAAATTGCGAGACGTTCCTTCTCAGTTTTCGAGTAATTGGTTTCAGCTTTTGAAAGAGACCTGCTAGCGTAAGCGAGGACGTTTTCTACTCCGGCATTCCTCTGAACGAGGACGGCACCTAAGCACGCGCTGCTTGCGTCTGTATATATTTCAGTCTCAACGTGTTCATAAAAATTATCGAGGACAGGAGGGGACTGTAGCGGTGTTCTAGCTTCTTTAAGGCTTCTGCTTTCGGTACTTTCCATTCAAATGGCACGGCTGCCTTTGTAAGCAAAGTCAAAAGTTCGGTGAGGAGCGAAACGTTCTTGAAGAATTGTCGGTAATATGCGCATTGTCGAAGTAATCGATGTAGAGCTTTCTTGTTTTCTGGCTGTGTAAACTGCGCTATCGCAGCTGTTGTTTTTTGTCTGGACGAACACACTCCTTGCTTACGATGTGTCCCAGGAACAACAGCACCTCGTACGCCAAGTGGCACTTATCTACTTTCAGTGGTAGCCTTGACGACTTGATTGCGTCGAGAACAGTGCGAAGCCTTTTCAGGTGGTATTCAAAGGTCTAAGATAAGACAGTGACATCGTCTAAGTCCACTAGACAAATATGCCACTTCAAGCCAGCCAGGTCAGTGTCCACTACACTTGGAACGTGACTTGACTTGCGCGGAGCATAGGCCAAATGGCATTACCCTGAATTCAAAGAGGCCGTCAGATGTTACGAACGCCGTCTTCTCGTGGTCTCTTTCATCGACCTCAGTTTGGCAGTACCTGCTCTTCAAGTCCAAGGACGACAAATACCTAGCGTTGCAGAGATGGTGTAGCGTGTCGTCGATGCGAGTTATCGGGTCGACATCCTTCGTAATGTTGTTCAAGAGAACGTAATCGGCGCAGAAGCGAAGGGTGCCGTCTTCTTCGCCAAAACTATTGGTGCCGCCCAGGGACTCTTCAATGGCTGAATCCCGTCATTACGAAGGCTTTCCTGAACTTAAATCGCGTATGGCCTGGCGTTCTCACGGCTATACACGATATGGGCTTTGATGAAGTGGTCGAGCCTGTTCGTCCGTGAGTATGCGGTGCTTTCCCAACAAAGTTTGCCACACCTTCGACGCTGATGAAAATCACTTGCTTTAGCTTTCAAGAACAGTGCGCATTAGGTCTTGTCTGTCTTGAGGCAGTGCTGCGTTTATGTCGAACATGAGCTGCTTGACTCGGTTGGGTGCACCGTTTTTAGGTTGACTGGGAAGGGCGAAGATATCTCGAGTGTTCGCTAGCTCGTCGAGAAAAACGATCATTGTGCCCTTGTTTCGATGCCTCTATTCTTTTGTGAAGTTTCTCACTACCACTTGAGCATGTCTTCTCCGAAATTGGGTGATGCCCCTTGCGATCCTGAGACCCCGCTCCGAAAGGAACTGGGCGTTTCTTTTGACGATGTCTTCGTAAAGGACGCTTAGAGGGGCGTGTTGCATCGAAGTCGTCATCGAAGAGATGGCTTTGTCCGTCGAGAGCTTGATGAGCTTGGGTAGGAGGTCAATGATCGCCCGATGTTCGTTCAGAAAATCCCTGCTCAAAATCACGTCACGGAAATACTGCAGCAAGAACACAAAGCTGATAGGGTAAGTGCTTCCATTTACAGTTACTCGTGCAGTCCATGACCTGGACAGCGTAATAAGGTTACCACTAGCAGTGCGGATTAGCGGGCCATCTTAAGTGGTTGTCACTTTCTTGAGCTGGGCGGCGAATGCTCCACTGATGAGCTTCCGATGTCAACTAAGGCGGTAACCGTCCGACCGTAGGCCGCAACTTCAAGATAACTTGTTCGTGACCTCGTATTGCATGTAGGCTTTGATGCTCGATCTCGGCTTCTCCATGAGCCGAGGTCGTGGCTGGGGCACACCGTTTCGATGTCGTTGTTCTTCGGTGTAACTGATGTCTGGGCGCGTCATTGTCTTTGTTGTCTTGGTAAGGAGCGTAGGCGTAAATGCGGTGTCGTCGTTACTTGTCATCGGCAGCCGAGGATCTTCCGTTTTCTGCCGTTGAGCAACCTCACATCCAAAGGTTTCTGCCTTTAGTTTCCACTACAGAGTCTAGGGGACATTTCTTGCACGTAACCGCGGCCCGGCAATGCAAACTCGAGAGTGGCACGGCGGCAATGGGGAGCATCACAGACGTCTTGGTGATTGGGGCTCGGCCCTCCGAAGGAAATCGTCGACTTCTGCACGGGGTCCTTGTTTATTTCAGGACGAGGTCTTGGGATCTCGATGGCGAAACCACGCAGACCGATACACTTGTAGGGACAGTCACACAAGATATATCCATTCACCCTGTAATGGAAGCATTGCGGTCGTTTGTTGGACATACCCCAGGCGTCGCACTTCCTGGGGCTGGACAGTCATTCGTTGACTTGGCGGGCGGGCGGCAAGGGGGGGCTACCGGGTGGGTCTTCCTCGCGTCGAGGGGGGCGGTTGTTGGGTTGTATCGGGATGCAGGACGGCGTGCGGCAGCGGCGTAGTTAATAGCTTGGGGTTGCTGCATTGTATCCGTCAAGATAGAATTCCCGAGCGCCTGCTGCACTTCTTCACGGACGCTATCAGCAAGTGTCGCTACTCGAGGTTGTCGGAATGATGCAAGCAGCCGACGCAGCTCTTCCCGGACGACCTCGCGGATAAGATGTCGCAAGCTGTATGCACTTGTACGTGATCCGTCGTAGGAGCTTCTGTAGACCGCCACAGGTGGTCGACTCATTGGCTCAGTCGGGCCTCCATAGTCATCTCGATTGACGATTTTTCGAATTCGGCCACTGTTATCGGTGAATTCCTAGTTAGGCTTACAAAAAGCGATTCCTTCCCACAATTCATTACCAGTTTCACTTTCTCCTCCTCGTGTCATGTTTGGGTTAGCGCAGCGGAAGCGGCGCTTCATTTCCTTGATGTATACGAGGACTCATTTCGGAGCTGAATTCTTCATTGGAAGAGTGCCTCGGCTCTCTCTATTCGGACGGAACTTGCGCATACCGTCATAAACTCCACTTCGAATGTCTCCCATTCCGTAAAAGAAGTCTCCTTAGCTTCGAAATAAGTTCGTGCAGGTCCTTGAAGAGCGAACCAGACTTTCCTAAGTTCCGAATCGTCGTTCCAGCTCTTGAATGATGTCACGCGGTCGAAATGGTCTACCCACTCTTCCGCATCTTCAGTAGGCTGTCCTTGGAAGATGAGGAGCTCCTGTGGCTGCGCGAAGGCAACCGGTGCTGTAGACTGAGGCATTGTCAATGTTCGCGTCTTCTTTCGGGGTCGGATGGGGTCCGGCAGCAGACCGTGTATGAATTGCAGCCCTTAAAGTCGACGGTTGGCTCGGTGACCTGAAGTCTGCTCTTTCAGGGTGGCAGAAACGATGCTGAGGTATTCGCTTTAAGGTGTTAGATCTCAAAGGACAGTACATCCACCAGATGTCACGTAGTGATGACCATGCCGTTAGTAACAAATGAGGAGGCTTGATCTTGACTTGAATAAACTGTTTACTGGGCTGACTTCAGCGCGCAAAAGAACTAAGCAATGAATGGCGGCGATAGCAAGAATTGTACTCGGCTGCCGTCAAACAAGGAATGCCTGTCGCGTACGTAAAAGCTCAATTTAAAGGCGGCTAAGAAGCATCTTGATAAAGCCGCAAACGGTGACTAGTATGACCTGGAACACTGAAACACATGCTAGTGGCTGGAATCTTCGTTGCGCGACAGAGAAGTTGATAAAGCGCCATATCGTGACAACGAGCATGAACACATAAAGAAAAAATACTACAGGGCACTTTGGACCACAAAAGTGCAATGAGCCGAAAGCAATTATAGCGTGGTGGATCTACGGCGCCTCTATCTTCCTCTCTTCTTTCACTCCCACCTTCCTCCCTTCCTTTGTGGCGTGGTACATCTTTCCTCGGATAATTGTGACAGGTACTGTGCCTTTTCTATCCTGTATATCAATTTCAAACACCGCTGATGTCTGCTGTACTAACAGCTCCGTTATACTTAGGGGTACGGGCAGAGGCATTTTATTTTCGTTTACTTTTGGGCTGCCTTACCATAATATATATGTACTAACACCTAGACATCTGGGTCTGCTTCTGTTTCCTGTGTAGTGCGGTGTTCGAGGAAGCGGCAAATTAAAAGCGCCGCACAGATGCCTGTATATAGTACGCCCGGCGGGGTCAGCTTCGTATATGCATGAAAAGTGTGGTTGGCGTCATGACCTGTCGCGACGGTACATCGCACGCCCTTTTCAAACACAACCAGCATTTCATTGGATGCATCAAGTCCGCGGGCGCTCTAAAATTCGTTTCCAGGAAAGGAAAGGCGCAATATCTGTCACTCGCGGAATCCCGCTATCATCCTCACTGCAGACAAGGGGAATAATGAAGAGCGTTTCACGATCCGGGGCGAGGCGCTTTTTTCTTTCGTTATTGCCTGGTCTTGACACAGTGCATTTCACGAAAACAAAATCAACAAAAATCACACAAACGTTGTTTACATACGCTATTTACAATGATAGACTAAAACTCACACATACACAACAAAGGCTCTAGGCTTGAAAGCCACTCGGGAGGTTTTGCTGCAGCTTTCTCGATTGTCAAAAACATGTCCATGCTTTCCGAAAAATAACTTCTGGCAGGCCGTGCATCTTCATCGCAATGGTAAGCCGCCATTCTTTGAGCGCCATATACAGTGGACGCCATGAGCACAATTAAATCAAATGGCACCCCCATCCTCACTTTCTGCGCGTAAATACCGAATGCCATGCGGGTCTAGCGGAAAATCTTTCGTGAGCGTTCCTTGCAATCGATCCCCAATAATATACCCCTTCCCAACAGTGTAAAAAAACATAGTGTATGGTTTTTGGCTTCCTGCATATTAAACAGTGGGATCCCCAGGGTATGAATAGTCGCTTTTTCTCCAATACTGTTTTACCGGCAAGGTTCCGGTGTGGAATTTAAAAAAGAAGGTTTTTGCTCGTGACATCACCTGCCTTCTTTCTACCCTTTTTAAAGCATCTGCACCTGGGCCTACATCGTACATGGCCCTGTACAGATCCACAGGGAACGTATTGTCAGAATGAACGGTACAATCTTTTTCGCTTTAATGAAGACAAATAATTACTTGAAAATCGCGCTGAAAGGAACCGAACACTTGGTACTACATCTCTATAAAAGCCCTTAATCCCTGCGGAAAAATCTTCAGTTGAAACAACGTACTCCGGTAGCAGCCCCCTCAGTCTGGCTTGGCATAGGGTGCGTAAGAAAGGGTGAGTCGTGTCTCTAAATAACGACCGATCAGCTGTCATAAAAACAGGTGGCCCAATTCTAGCCCATCATCTTTTACTCGTATGAACAAGTCAGTCCGGCTGCAGCGCTCCCATTCAGACACCCAGACAAATACGGCGAAATTCCTGTGCAGCTTCTGAATGCTTAACCATGAACAGTGCCACACCTGCATTATATACCAGAGCCTACTGATAAAGAACAAGTTGCAAACTGCGGCCCTTGCAAAAATAGATAGGTTGGTCCCTCTCCACTTTTCAGCTTTGTTCGTTATCTCTTTAGCCTGCCCTCTCCAATACTGTTCACTGTCACGGTAAACCATAAGCGGAATTCCCAAGTACCTATCTGGTGTCGTCGTCCAAGGCACATTGGCAAACCGTTCAGGCGTAGATGGCCACCTTCCATGCCAAAGTCCAAGGCATTTCGACCAGTTAACTCCACTACCGGCGACGTGACTGAATTCGCGCAAACACTGAGAAGCTTGACATATGCCCCCCACATCATCGGTAAAAACAACGATGCCGTCAGCATACGCTAACCGCTTTACTTCGGCCGCTTGTATATTGAATTCTTGAGTATTTCCAAACAAAGGGTCTCATACAGATGCAAAATAAAAGAGGGCTGAGGGGACAGCCCTGGCGTACGGAACGCATTACACTGATGGGGCCCCTAAACACTTGTTAACAATTAATCTCCTCATGCAGCTCCGGTACACCCTCACGGACAACAGATGGTCTAAAATGGCAAACAGCCCTCCACTACGGGCCCCGCCGGGGTAGCCCTTCACTACGGCTCCCCTTTCTCTCTTTCCACTTTCACTCCCACCTTCCTCCCTTCCCTCACGGCGCGGTTCAGGTGTCCACAGAAAACAAGTGAGACAGTTAGCGCGCCTTTCCCTTCCTGTGAACCAACCAACCAACCTCCACTACGGCTCCTCTCTCTCTTTCCACTTTCCCTCCCACCTTTCTCTCCTCCCTTAGAGCGCGGTTCAGGTGTCCACAGAGCAAGTGTGACAGACACTGCGTCTTTCCCTTCCTGTGCACCAAACAACCAAAAGTTCGTGAGCGACACAGGCTCTAGACGGATCTGCCTGAGCTAAAGGACGTAGCTGAACGCGGACCTTCCCAACAGATGTGATGACGGGACCACAAGCCGTGTGGCTGAACGCGTTACCTGCGGTACTACCACCCACTGCCCCAGCCATCTGAAGTACGCATACGAGACGCGTAGCTGTCGGATCCAGGCTACATGCAGAGGCGTGTTGTAGAACAGCCGTTCACACAACTCGTCAATCTTGTACGCACACAGAGCTACCGCCTCCATCGACGTCCAGCCACACCACTTGGTGGTGGGTCCGACGAAGTGGTGTGGCTGGACGTCGATGGAGGCGGTAGCTCTGTGTGCGTACAAGATTGACGAGTTGTGTGAACGGCTGTTCTACAACACGCCTCTGCATGTAGCCTGGATCCGACAGCTACGCGTCTCGTATGCGTACTTCAGATGGCTGGGGCAGTGGGTGGTAGTACCGCAGGTAACGCGTTCAGCCACACGGCTTGTGGTCCCGTCATCACATCTGTTGGGAAGGTCCGCGTTCAGCTACTTCCTTTAGCTCAGGCAGATCCGTCTAGAGCCAGTATCGGGTCAATCTGGATCTGGAACCCCGGACATCTGTGGCGGAAACCCAAGCCTGGTCACTGGGGTCGCCAGCAAACACACGCAGCAGAAAGGCGCTTTCTTCCTGACTGTTCTCTACCGCCTTCTCGTCCCGACTCCTTGCTCTGGCTGCACTCTCATTTCCACTTGCTGCTTGCTCCACGTGGCACTTGCTCAATGCGCCACGCGTTTGTTGCTTTTTCCACGTGGCATTTCCTCAATGCGCCTCGCGTTTGTTCCGTTCTTCTCTTCGTCGTCTTCGGATTCCTAATGACGTGGCGCTATCTAGTCACAAAAGCCCCCTCGAAGAGTTTTCTCCGCCGGAAAAACTTCCACTCACAGTGACACACAAATAGGTGCGAGAAGACGCTACGAAGGGTTCTCCGCCGATTCCAATGTGCCCGCCCCACATCACGAAACACATCACGCACTATCCCACGATGCACACGCGACAACTATCTGTTCAATAGGTTCACCATTTACACCTAAACGCACACGATAGTCGATAATACAACCGGGGTAACATAACCGTTAAATAGGCACTCATGCTCTGCATTCGCTCTTCATGCAACTCGCGAATAACGGTTGTAATACAGTAAACATGAATGAACTGTAAAGCAATCCCCCGCCCCATAAACGCTAAATCTTTCTCGGAAACAGTTATACAAACGCTCACCATTGCACAGTGAACAATCATTCCTCTAAGCACACATACACAACACGAAAAACGTAAACGTATGCTCCGCACAGGAATAACTGTCCGGTCAGTTCATTTCAGCAATAGTTCACGTTCCCCACTAAAGCGCGTGGTTGATTCACAGGGAACCTTTATTCTTGTCACATACGATCAGTGGCAGGGTGACTGAAAAATGTGAACATTTAGGGTTGAGCGCTACTCACCGAGGTCAGACACCTCCTTGACTGCTCGTGTGGCGCAGGCGTGCTGCAGCGTGTAAGATAAACGCACAGGTCCCTTGTAATGTCTGTGCCGCTCTCCTACGTCGTTAAAAATGCTAGCTGTCAGCGCATACTGCCCGCAAACGTCCACAAAAGCCTGACCGACGACATACGCGAAGTGTTTTCCTTCTCGGGAGCCTTTATCTTTGCGACCTCCTTGTCACGCATGTCGGCACATTGGTGCCACGGCAGGTCATGCTTCACTTCTACCTGCGGTGCTGCTGCTTTGCTGCCCCCAGAGCATGGACCACGATCTCTCTCGCCACCGTTGGTACTGCCTTCGTCCACAACGCAGCTAATTTAGCACTATCCGAACTCAAAGTTTCCTGATCGGCATCGGCTCGCCTTACCAGCTGCGCAGCTGGCTCCTCAGATACCGCCCCTGGTGCTGCTGTCACTTCTTGAACTATGCCGGCTCTAGCACAGCCTACCTGGCACGCTGTCAGTCCCGTCGGCAACAAAGGCTAGGCGTTCACGCCGGCCGAACAATTCGAGCCTTTGTGCTCATTGGCATCATCTGCTTCGCTAGCACGTTGAGCAACTTCGCAAGATTCGACCTGCACAGATTGGTAATCGCAAGAATTTTGCTTCGGCGTGGCCGTGCCGCTCACCTAACTCCACCTCAAGAATATACTTCCTTTCTATATCAATATCTGAGGTTGATTTCACCCCTCGAGACTCCATGATACAAACTGCAACTCGTCACTCCGCATCAGTGCAAACTATCACCGCACTCTCCGCATGAATCCTTCATTCCTCTTTGAAGTTTTCTACGACAGCAGACTTAATACTGTTGCTCACTTCATCAATCGCTTCGACCATCGTTTTATAAGTGCCATTTACGCCAGTGTACGGCTGCGTATGCACCGCCTCCGGTGGCTTACGCGCTGCTCTCCATGACCGCTCATGCACAAACCTCCACTTGTAACTCGAAGTCCTCTCTCTCCTTCTGCTAACGTTGTATGGATGCTTTGGGCTCAGCAGCCCTCCTTTCCCGCTAAGCGGCCCGTTCAGCAGCTCTCTTATATCGCGCCCTCCTTAGCTTCTCGTCAACCCGATTACGCAGCTCTGTACATTGGATCCCCATGCGCTCTCCTGCCACCACCAGTTCTAACGACGCGTTCATCTTGCCTTAGGAGAAAAGCAGCACCTAAGTTACAATAACCATCGGCCTCGTGCTGTCGTAGATGCCAAACTTTGCTTTCGGTAATAAAGTAAAAAATAAACGGACGAGGTGGCATCAGTTGAAAAACAATAGCTCAAATTTAACAATGAAGAAAAAACAACACATGCAAGCAAGAAAACAAAAAGACACACGCGCAAAGAACAGGAAAATAATCTACACAAGAGAAGGAAAAGTCCAGTCATGTGTTCGTGTCCGGTATGGTGGTGCGTCCGACGAAGTGGTGGTGGTGGTGGTAGTAAGGCCATTTATTTGCTATACAAGGGCCAGAAGGTATGTTTGGATCAGCCCATAACAGACCGGTCCCTACAAGTACTAGGTGAAGGGTCCTACCTTGGGACACCAGTGGTTGTTGCCGCCACCCGGGCGAGCCCGACTAAGACATGTTGGGCCTGTAATTCGTAGCAGCCGAGCAGGATCGCCTCCCAGCCCTCCCGGGTTGGGTTGGGGATGGGGGAATAGCCGGGTTGGACGGGCAGGCCCACACCATGTGATAGATGTCAGAAGACACCGCTCTACAGTATGCGCTAGGATTAGGTGGAAACGGTAGCTCTCGGTGTGCTCCACACCAAAGAATCGGGTGAGCGGCCGCTGTCCAGCAGGCCTCTGCGCTGCAGCCTGGATCCGACACCTACTTGTCTCCTACGCGTACTTCAGATGGCCGGAGCAGCGTCTGGTGGAGACGCAGGTAACGCATTCGACCACCCGGTGTGTCGCCATATCATCACAGCTGCTGGGAAGGTCCGAGTACAGCTACGCCTAAGGCCTGTAGCTCAGGCAGATGCGTCTGGAGTGGGGATCGGGTCAATCCCGGTCTGGAATCCCGGTCATCTGTGGCAGAAGCCCAAGCCTGATCACTCGGGTCGCCAGCAGACACACGCAGCCGAGAGACGTTTTCTCCCTGACTGTTCTCTTCCGTCTCCTCGTCCGGAGTCCTTGCTTTTTTTATTCGAGAAGTTTGCCATCAGGCATAGTGAAAACGGAGCGGGTAGTAGGAGGAAGCTAGAAGAAGGAGTGTAAGCAGGTCTCCCTTAAATAATCACATAGGTGGCCGACAAACTTATTGTCACTTATAGTCACAGTCAAGGTCCCACCGCAGGCATACTTTCCGTACGCAGCACTGTCTCACGGATGCCGTAGCTGAGCAGGTCTACATTAGATGCTTCATATCGCACAGCTCCGGTGAAGCACCCCAGTGCGGGCACTTTTCGGTCACTTGAAAGCAGTTGTCACGCCATCAATGAAGCAGAGAGGGGTCAGAGCCGCTCCTGCCCAAATCCGGTGTACAGATATCTCCTCCTCTAGAGGGAGATTACTAGGGTGAGGGTACAAACACGGAGGAATTAGAGCGCGTGTTCGCTGGCGTAAAGATTATCTCTCAAAAACATGGGACAGGAACGAATTTGGTGGACGAGGGGATGATGGCTGGATGTCTGGTTTGTCGAAGTGGTCATTTTATCCACACAGATGGCTGCGCACTCGTCTCCACCTGCTTCTTGCTCCACGTGGCACTTGATCAATGCGCTACGCGTTTGTTGCTTTTTCCATGTGACACTTTCTTAATGATCCACGCGTTTGTTCCTTTCTCTTCTTCATAGCCTTGAGTCCTACTGACGTGGCGCTTGTTCCTCATCATCATCATCATCATCAGCCTGATTATACCCACTGCAGGGCGAAGGCCTCTCCCATATTTCTCCACTTAACCCGGTTCTGTGCTAGCTGCATCCACTTGACCCCTGCTTGTTCCTCACAATTGGTCAAATGAAAATTTGAAATTTCATTCGGCAGCTGCTTAGAAAGGGCATCGCTTATAATATTAAAATGAGGTCGTAACTATGATTAAAATATTTTAATGCGAGAACGTTGATAAGAGCTGCCCATCACTTATCTGCATCGGACACTTATGAGAATAATGTGGGCAAACCCTATTCGGGCTCGTTATTAGACCCGCATGCCCTATTCCATTACGGGAGGTGCAGGTCAAAACGAAAAGTAAACCTTCACCCATAGCGGGCGCCTAAATCTGACCGAAGTAGAGCCATCGGATGAAGTCAGCCGTAGGTGCACATTTGGCAATGCGGATAAATATCGGCCGCCCCATGAGGACTGCCTACATCGGTACCAAGTGGGACCCATCGAGTCGTTTGTCAGGAGTCCAGTTCAGGCATATGTTTCTCCCTTGTAGACTCCGCACTGAGCCCGCCGGGGCTGGACCGCCTTTCCCACATAAAACCCACCGATGCCCCCCCCCCCTTCATGGTCTATTTTGTGCTACGTGGGATAGCCTGGTCGTTGTAGAAGGCATTGTCGAGTGCAGTGGTGATCTTCTGATTTTTATATAGTCATTGGTGATCGGCGAAAGAGGATCTCAATTTCGGCTTGAAGCATCCTCACTTCCAAAGGCCTCTTCATGCCTCTTTAGTTTCCCCTGCGGGTGCTAGGGGACACCTCTCGCACTTCTGGCCCACCAACTGGAAACATCGGTTTAACAACATCCGTATTCTCCTCTGTGCAGGTAGTCATCAATTTCGTGTTGCCTCTCTCCAGGATGAGGTCATAAAGCGTCGGTGGAAGACCGCGGAGGCCAATTTCTTTGTGTGCGCAGTGACAAAGAATTCAGCAGACCTCATTGCAGTGAAAGCATAGTGGGTGGTTGCTTGTCCTCCAGATGTCGACTTTCCTGGCGCATTGAGTCATTAGTAGGCTTGGCGGGCGGGAGCCAATGCGGGGAGTTCAGAAGATACCTAACGGAGCTTTATGGTCTCAACAGAAAGCAGGACGGCATAACTAGGAAGTATAGCTCATCCCTACAACTTCTTGTGTCGGTGCCGTGCTTGAGGAACGCCCAGTGTTTGTTCGACTTCATGAATGATATCCGAGAGTGGCCCAACTTGGGAGTGAATTAGTGATGGCAGCGCAGGATGCAGTTCTCGGACGACCTCCCGTATAAGGCCCCGCTGGCTTTCTCCGCTTGTATATGAGCCGTTGTAGCGGGAGCCTGCGCACCCTATTGAGCTGGTCAGTTGTACTGGCGCCTCCATGCGTCAATGACCTCGATGATTGAGGTTTCTCATTCGAATTCGAGCATTGTTCTTGTGGATTCCAGACAAGACTGGCAAAAAGCATCTCTTTAGCGCTTTTCAATAAAAATTGCACCTTCACCTCTACGCTCATGGTTGCGTTGCCGCAGCCGAAGAGGTGATTCTTTTCCTATATGTAGGCAGGGAAAGGCTCGTTGGGGGGCTAGGGTTTGGACAGATAAAAAAATTGCACCTTCACCTCTACGCTCATGGTTAAGTTGCCGCAACCGAAGAGGTGATTCTTTTCCTATATGTAGGCAGGGAAAGGCTCGTTTGGGGGCTAGGGTTTGGACCGATAAACCTGTCGCGCTCTTTCCTTTCGGCGCTACGAACTGTTTCAATATTTCCTTACTAAATTCCTGCCACGTCGCTAGGAAGGAGTCGCGCTTTTTATACTACGTCCGAGCTGCTCCATCAAGAGCTAAGAATACATTTTGAAATTTCAAAGCCTGTACCATTTGTACTGGAGGAGGAGGAGGAAGAAAACTTTAATGTAATGCGCTATTAAGCATGGAGAATGTCCTGCACAGCGGTGGCGTAGAGGCAGAACATCCGCATCGTGTGCAAGATGACCGTAGCTCAAATCCAGGTGCTGCGCAATTCCCACCGGATTAAAACCTGCGTGTCGATGGAATTGCATAAAGAGGTATGGGGTTTGACTTGATGCAGGTGAACACTTCAGGAAACCCACTCCCTCACGAGAATAGGATTTGGCCACCCTGGTGCAATAAATGGCCCTTGTTCCCCTGTGAATACTCTAACGAACCCCTGGTCCTCAGTCACCAGTGGCAGCAAAGCAGATGACCACTGCGGCGCTCAGACCTACAACGCAGCATAGGGTCCTAATAACCTTTGGCTCCGCCGGACTCCGGATTGGAAACTGACCCTAGGTAGGGTTACCACTAAAACCTTAGCTAGTGAGGCTAGTTTAGCAGCACTATTAGGGAGAAACAAGGTATGGGTTCATGTTAATAAGGATATACCTGGGCCGGCTTGCACGATAAAGTCCGAGCTAAGTCCAGACTTAAATGGTGTCTTTAGAAAGACCAAGCTTATTTAAGACGGCTCGTGCTCCGAACGTCGAACGCTTCGGGTTCATGTTCACCAGAGTGGCTTCCCAGAACGGCCTCAGCAACCACTTGGGGCATTTTTCCTCGTAACACAATCTTAAGCCGCAAAAAGCAATGGCACGGATTTTACACAACGCAAAATTGACGGAATGTGTACATCTTACAGCAGGGACAATGCCAGCGCATCCCTGTATTTCCCTAATTTCTCTACTTAGACACCTGGCGTCCTTGTGTCTTAACCAAGACAGCACTAGAATCCTAATCGTACAAGCGACTTATTCAAGTCAGGACTGAAGCCCAGTCTTGGCTCCAGTCTTAAGCGTCCATGCTAGTGGCCTATTCTTTAGACTCCAGTTAAGTCTGGACTTAGCTAAGACAGTCTTAAGATTGTTTTGTGCAAGCGGGCCCTGGTAACATAGAGGAACTTTGTAGCATTATTGAGAGGGTGGCAAGCATTGCAATTAGGCTTAATAAGAGGTAAAGACTGAAAATTCTACTGGCCTTGCACCTACATTTAGTCGCGATGACCAGGCAGTCGAACGCTTCTACGAAGGTGTACAATTGGCAGTGGAGAAAGTAAATACGTAGTATAGTGTCACGTAGGGGTTACAAGGTCGACGACATAAATGAAGGGTCGATGACTGCACTGAAGAAACTCTTTATTGGGCTGACTTGCGCCCGCAAAAGAACTAAGCAACTCGGCGGCGGCGATAGCAACAAACTTGCTCGTCGGTCGTCGGACAAAGAATGCTCGTCACACTCGTCAATGCTCAATTTAAAGGCTGCACAGAACAATCTAGATAACGTCGCAAACAGCTACCAGCACGGGCTGGAACATTGTGGAAAGACACCCGAGTGGCCGGAACCTTCGAGACAGATATCGGTGCATCTTGCGCTATAACAAAACTGATAAACGTGTGACTCCCGACATCGAGCATTAACAAACAAAGATTACGGAACTGATACGCGGTCCAGAATCAGAGTGATAAGCCTGTATGCCGGCGGCTGTTAAAAAACAACAAATACTGTTTTGAAGGTTTCGCGGCAATAGTTACTACCGTTGAAAGTCGAGCTAGTTGGCTAGACGACATGAAGCACCACGCAGCAGAGTAGGCGACGAAACGCAGGAGATGTACACAATACACACATACACGTGAACAAGGACAATGCAAAGGACCGGCATTGTCCTTGTTTATGTGTATGTGTGTATTGTGTGCCTCTCCTGTGTTTCGTCGCCTACTCTGCGGCGTGGTGCGTCACGACGTAGTACAGGCCAATAATTGGAGACTACAATACCAAGGTAGGGAAAAGCAGGCTGGAGACCAGGCAGTGGCTGACTATGGCAATGGCTCTAGGAATAGCAAGGGGAATTACTAATTGACTTTGCAGAACACAATAGTTTCAGAATGATTGATACCTTCTTCAGCAAAAGGAACAACCGAAAGTGGACATGAAAAAGGCTTAACAGGAAGACAAAAAAAAATAGGTTGACTTCATACTGTGTTCTACCCCCGGCAGTATGAAGGATACAGAGGTAATCGGAAAGGTGCGATGGTGTGACCAGGGTGGTAAGGTGTCGAATTTGTCTACAGCTGAAGATGGACCGAAACAGATTACTAAGAAAATACACCAACGAATTAGTGGGGACGGGAGAGCAAAATTCAGAATCTCGCTACAGAATAGATATTCAGCTTTTACCGAGATTGATGACCATAGCCTAGAGGCAGTGAACAATAATTTCAGAGATATCATTGCTGAGTGCTCTGTAACAGTAGCCGATATGATAGTTAGAGAGGACACTGGCAAACTATTTATGGAGACGAAATATTTCATTAATAAACGCCAAAGTATGAAAGCTTTCAGCCCAACAGACGGGATAGGCAAAGATTTCCAAGCTAATCAATAAGCGTAAATTCGCCGTCATAACGAAGTAAAGCATGGGGAAAATTCAAAATGTTCCAGAGAACGGGCGCAGCGCAGCCTTAAAGCTGTAAAGACAAATGTCCAATCTATGCAAGGGGCAAGGCGAGCAAGGTCATCACTAAAATGGACAAGATAGTCAAATTAACCAAAGAGTTCTGTACTGACCAGGTCCGCCATGTTGGGGGAGAATGGCGTGCGAAGTAAAATGACTGCAAAAAAAAAAACATGCAGTGTTCTAAGCCAGTCCTGTCTGTTTGGTTCCGGGGTGCCATCTAAAACGTGGAACTGTCGGGGCTGCTAGATAAAAACCGCCCCAGTAGACATTTCCATTGTCAATGTTCATGCCTCATTCCAGTGTCGAATGGAATCCGATACTAAACCGTATTCCGACTGCAGCACTTGAAGTCACTGGCTTATTCAGTGGCCTGTAGGCTGGTCCCCAGGGCGAGAGGAACAGGGCTTTTGCCTCGGCTTGAAGGGCAGACTGGAACACGATGTTCAGAGCCTCCACCAGACCTCATGTATTGGTGAGAATGCCGGAAACGACCAACAAGGAGAGTCACGTTATTGGGCCGACTCGCGCCCACGAAAAAAACTCAGAAATTCGGCCGCGGTGATAACAACATGCATGCTCAGCGGTCGTCGAACTACATGTCCGCGACATTCGGAAGTGTTCATTTTAACCTCTGCAAAGAAACATCTAGACAAACCGGCCACAGGAGACTAGAATAATCTGAAACATATGAACACTGTTGGGGTTCGATGCAATCACTGGGGTAATACGTTTGCGCATCTCGCGTTACAGCCTACTAAAATCCTATATGAATTTTATTGTAAGATTAAACTGAATTAAACCGAGCAGAGCTGATTCCGGTATTTCCTGCGTGGTCGGTAGCCCTTGTTTTTGAGAAAAAATCAACGCCGGGGAAGAGAAAACATGAAGAGCTGTAACATAACACGACAACATGAGAAAAATAAACAGAAATGAAAAACAAAACAAACATTTATAGCTCATGAACGGATTCGAACTGTGCTCCTCATGCGCTGCAGTCTAACACTAGCCCTTTTCCAAGACAGCTTTTATTTTCAACATAGCATTCATACATCGAAACAATGTTCTAGGTACATGAACAGATTAATGTTAAAAAAAGTATCCCATCAACGCAATGTGCAATAGAACCACCACTGGTTAGGCTGGTTATATTGTCGCATACATGCGAACCCTCGCAGTTGCGTCCGAGTCCGGGTTCAGTGCATTCGAGTGTCTTGATTCTTGAAAATAAGGCGTTTCTTCTTTTCCGCACGTCTGTATATCATTGTCTTCAGCACTTGCTACATTACCCCCCACTGGGCAAGCATCAACCCGATGCTAAAATAAATTGTGAGGTAGAATAGTGGTTCAGTGCGATCTAGCATAAAAAGTCTTCAGGCGGACCACGTGAACCACTTCAGAACGCTTGGGATATGAGGGCGCTTGTTCTCTATAAAGAACAACTTCATAGTTGATGTCGCTAACACTTCGAAGAATCCGGTAGGGACCGCAATAAGGGCGCAAGGGTTTTTCACCGAGTCCGCGTAGTCGAATAGTAGACTTCGCAACCTAGACAAGGTCATCTGGAAGATATTCTACAGTTCATCGCCGCATGTAGTAGCGAGCGTTCTGCATGTCGGCCTTGTTGGTACTGGATTCGCAGGCTCCCGAGTTGCCGGGCTTCTTTGGCGAGCTGTAGAAAAGAGGCGACATCGTTACTTGGATTTCGTCTTATATGGGGTAGCATGGCATTGAGCGTGGTCGTCACTCCTCGTCCATAAACCAGGCTTAACGGAGTCATGCTCGTAGTTTCCTGAACGGCGGTATTATATGTAAATAATGTGTAAGGTAAGACTTCATCCCACTTCTAGTGATCGACGTGCAATTGCATCGGCAGAGTGTCTGCAATGGTCTTGTTTCGAAATTACGTCAAGCCGTTTGTTTGGGGGCGAATGCAGTCGTCCGGAGGTTGTTCTTGCGACTAAGAAAAAAGATATGCTGCATGAGCTTCAAAAAAATGCGGCTCCTCTTTCTTTGAACAGAACATTGGTGCGCATGCGCAGGACCATTTAAAGAACGAAACATTTAACAATTCATGTTCAACAAAGGAACACGGAGCTCTCCCCTTAACAGAGCGTGGTAGGGGGTCTTCTGGACCCTCTGGTGAGACCCTCGCTCCTTCCATGGTCGGCCTCAAGCATAGGATCAACGGGTCTCCGCTGGTGCTAATGAACAACAGAAGCGTGAAGTTGGCTGTAGCAAAATATGCCGGCTACGACGTGGATCCTGTCCAAAGTGCTTGCCAGACGATGCAAATAGAGAAGTTGTAGAACACATTCTATGAGGAACCGAGGGCTGGATCAGATAAAATAAATAACAGAAGACAAACGACCCTAAAACAAAAAAGGAAGATGCATAAATCGCATTTTCGAATAAAATATGTTAAATATTTAAACTGTAAGATGAAAGATCAAAACTTAGAATGAAGTTCAAATTACAAACAAATCTATTAACATAAATGGAATATTTCTAATGTAGAAAAAAATGCTCACAAAAGAATCAAAACAAAAAAAAAGAGGGGGTGAGGTAGAACGTCCACGTGTATAGGTGAGATTATTGCTCCAGAACTCGTCGTTTTGTAGTTGTCGGCGTCACCTGCACCTCCTTGAAGCTCTGAATCGCTGCTTGTGCATTTTCCTCAAAGATTTATCCATCTACAAGGACGCAGTAACCCTTCTTGTCCGAAACATTTGGGCGGAGACCTTCTTTGACCAAGTACTCCACTAACTGCTTAAAATCGCCCCAAGACGATGGTGTACGGTCTAGCGCGACTTGAAGGTAATCGCGCGAGCGTCGACCCGTCTAGAGTTCCAGGCGTATAGCGACCAGTTTTAGAACAAGAAAAAATCACAATTTCGCATTCTTCTTACTCTCGTTCGCTGTTCTATAGTAAAACCATAGGCCTGCGACGAACTCACCACCCTTTCTCTCTATTCCGAGCTTTCCGTACGCTGCGATAAAGTGCTTGCTCGGTTACCTGCTATTGTGGTGCACGGTAGTAAAATTCGTGGGAAATACCTGATGGAGCCGGTCCTTGGCAATACTTCATCGCCTCGTCATATTCTGTCCACGAATAAAATATTCCAAATGATAAAATTGAAGAGAGGCCTTTCATGATTGACGCATCGCGAGCATAATCTAATGTTCTTCGCATACTCTTTAGGGCGACCCGTATATTGTTCCTGCCTCAGCAGCAATGACGCCACACAAGCCAGGTGTAGCTTTTTAGCGTATATTCGAGATAATACCGAATAATACGCCGCGCGCAGTGCGATCATTTCATGATCGCTAAAGAAAAAAAAGTGAAAAATCAGCTTACCCAAAAGGCGGTGGTGGCTGCTTAAGGAACAGCAAAAAGAGTGAGGGAAGCGGTCCTGATAACTCCCTCACTACAGCAGAGGATTCTGGGCCATGGCGCTGTTCGTGGTCTCGATCAATGCTCGCGCGATAACCGTCACAGCTCGCTAGACTGAACGATACATGCTTGCAACGACTACTGAGCACTCAGCCGCACACCTTGGCTTTTCTTCTAGAACAGCATGCCTGGAAATCTGCCTCGAGAGCGCCAGCAGGTCTACATTGCCAAGTTCGGGTTCGAAGCAAAACTTTGATCTTTTTGAAGCTAAAAGCTTCAGTAGGCTAGTCTGGCGTGCGTGTGATCACTTTTAGCCACAGCTGCGCATTCGCGAACTCTCCGAGTTATGTCACTAGGGAATAGCTTCACTACGAGGTTCAGAGCCGAGCCTCGCGTACGCCGTATTCCGTGTGCCGTATGCCATGACGTCACAGCCAAGGCCAGTAGTGGACTACGCGGCTATTAGGGAGCTTTCGTTGTCACCGCGGAAATCAGAACTACTAGTATACAACCCAAAATCATTGAGGTGCAACCAAATCGGAGAATTCGATATCAAAGGAAAGGACTGTCCGTACCAAAGGTTGATCAAATACGATTCTTAGGGCTATACATTCAAGAGAATGGATACAACGACGGAATACTAAAGAAACTGGAAGGCTACGCCACACAAGTCCTGAGCATATTCAGGAGAATAACATTCAAGGGTGTAGGCTTAAAAGAAGAGAGCTTGATCCGACGTGTGCAGGCATATGTCGTCAGCCGCATGGGCTACTCTACGTAACATTTAAACGTTAGAGCAGAGGAAAAATTAAAATTAGAAGCACTCATTAGACGATGCATAAAAATGGCCCTGGACCTAACAAACAGTACATCCACAGAGGTGCTGCTCGCTATGGGGTACACAATACGTGGGAAGAAATAGCAGAGGCAGTCAGAGTGTCGCAACTCGAAAGGCTAAACCAGAAACTACAGGAAGAGCCATTTTAAATATGGTAGGCCTGCAGACAGACAGAGGGATGCAACAAAAGTCGAGCATCCCACAGATAAACCGAGATAAGCTAACCATCTCCCCTCTTCCTCAACACATGCACCCCATATACAAAGAGGAAAAGAGGCAAAAGAAAACAGAAGCACTCAAAAAGAGCTTCGAGCCACGGGACAGCATGGCAGTTGCATACGTTGATGCGGCGAGTGGGAAATCGGGTGCGGCGGTAGCCTCGGTAGTCGACGGCCGAGGGGCCCTAGTATCGGCATCTACTATCAGAAGCCGCAACTCCGAAAGAGCTGAAGAAGTTGCGATAGCGATTACTTGCGTAGGCACGAAAGCGAAATTCCTAAATAGTGACAACAAAACAGTCATCTAAGATTGCGCAAATGGCAGGATCGCACCAGAAGCGATGAGAATCCTGACCGGAAAACAGCTGAATAGAAAATTCAGCTTAATGTGGACTCCATCGCACGCGTCTGTTCCTGGTAACGAGGCGGCACACGAGTTAGCCCGAGGTCTCTACTTCCGGCTAAACGTGGAGCCGCCAGATTGCCAGAACATGAACGAAAGTTTATTAAATTACACAGACAAAGTCAAAAATTATAGACAAAGCAGAAAGCTGGTGCCACTACTTGATAAGCCTCTGGAGCAACAAAGAGGAAACCGCATGGCGGCGTCTACAGGCAAGGAATTCATCCACTCGGTCTGGGCCTATCACATCCAGAAAGATGAGCGACAGGACGATAAATGTAAGCAATGTGGAGAAAGAGGGGCGCTCAACCACATAATTGGTAAATGCGCTAGACCCTCAGGGGATAAGACAAAATACTTAGTAGAGAAGCCTGGGAAACCCTTCTGCGGAGCGCGGACCCAGCTCTTCAGAAGCAAGCCATCCGCCTGGTGGAAGAGGCCGCAAGGAACCAAGACCTCTTTGCCTGCTTCTAATCGCGGAGGTCCCAGCCCCCGTCCGCGTATTAGCAAACCATATCCCACGTTAAAGAACCCCAGGTGGTCGAAATTTCCGGAGTCCTCCACTACGGCGTCTCTCATAGCCTGAGTTGCTTTGGGACGTTAAACCCCACAAACCAAACCAAACCATATCCCGTAGGAGCACTCGAGCAGACGACGCTCTGGCGCGTGATTCCTCTGAGCAGCGCCACCAGGCGACAAATAGTGGATATATTGTCTAAACAAATGAGAACACATTCAAAGCCCACCGTTCCCATCGTTTTGGTGGCGCAATTTTGTAAAAGTCTCGGGAAGGGCTTCTAGATCAAAACTTATCGCGAAGACATCTAGCAGGATAGGAACAAGAACAGTTTTAAAAGCTTTGTAAAATTCAGAGGAAATGCCATCAGAACCAGGCGTTTTTGAGAGAGGTAATTGATCAATTGCCACTTCTACCTCTTGCTGCGTGAAAGAGCTACTAATTACAGAACAATCATCTTCTGATAAAGGGCTCACCAGGGATGTGAAACGCGAGATGTTAGAATTTCTTACAGGAGGAGTGGCACTAAACAACATCGAGTAATAATCCACGAATGCGGACGTAACCTCATTCGTACTCGTAACCAATGTGCCATTACGCATAATTCCCGGAATCAGCTTTGCAGTCGCATGATGACGTTCATCAAGCAAAGCTTGCCGCGTCGGCCGTTCGCAGTGCAAAGCACGCTTGACACGAGATCGAATTAAGGCACCCCTGTATCGTTCCGCATCATGCCTTTGTAACTGACTTTTGACACTAGCAATTTCGTCCGTATATGATCCAGGGGATTCACATTCTAGCTCATACAGGTTACACAAGTTTTTGTTAAGTGTCTCCTCCTGATGTTTTCTGTAGAAAGATTTAATTGAGCCAAGTTCAATTGCTATCGCACGTACTTCCTGCTTGAACATTTCCCAAGCGGCGAACAATGGTAGATTTCTGGAAAAACATGATTGGAGCTGTGAGCGCACACGAATGATAAATTCTTGATCATTTACCAGCGATGAGTTTAACTTCCAAAGTTCCCACTGCGGCCTAAACTTTGAATGGTCATTGCCGCCGAGCCGGGCTACTACCATGCTATGATCAGAAAACGAAACCGGTATAGTTTCGCAAACAAGCCAGCGGGAAACTAATGTACAAGATGCATAGATCCGGTCTAGGCGAGCGTGAGAATTCCCCTGAATGTGTGTGAATGATCTAAAAACACGGCAGGATGCCCCTGTATCAACCAGTCCCGCATCTTCTGTAACACGGAACAAAAGCTCCCCACTCCTGTCACTGCGTGCGTCTGGACTAGAACGATCTATGGGGTTGCAAACACAGTTGAAGTCACCCATTAGCACAAGATGTCGGTCACAGTCAAGTAAGCTGGCTATGTGTTCAAAAAAACTTATGCGCTGTGTCACAGTATTAAAAGCATAAACATTAATTATCCGCCATGGCTTCCTAAAGAGTAGAAGATCGCAACATATCAACCGACCCTCGGCGTCGATATTATAAGTTAGGCCAGTGCAAGGCAGCGTCTTTCGCAGAAACAGAAAACAACCTGCCGACAAGCCCACAGCATGCGCAGCAATGACATTAAAATCTGCCAAAAAGGACTGTAACGCCCTCTTAGTTTCCTCCTCTCTCTCTATCTTCGTCTCTTGGACTGCCACAATATCTAGACGCCTGCTGTGCAAAAGTCGGCGAAGTTGCATCTGTCTCTGGCGAGACCTAAGACCCCGTACATTGAGAGTTGCAAGCACTATCTCTTCAGAGACCGCCATGGTGACAGCACATAGTTTTGTCTACAATTCCATTTGCCTCTCGGAAGACGGCGAATTCGCCTCCGAACCACCGCCAGGCCTCCTCGACCGCGAACGCCGGCACTTCCCTTTGTGCTTCGACGCTCGACCGCGACGACGATGCTTGTTCCCAGCTTGATCGTTCTCCTCACTGGACTCGGAGGCACATGATGCACGGCGTTTCAAGACCGGCTCGTCGGCAGCCGCGAGCCCGTCAGCCACAGGAACTTGGCTCTGGTCTGGACATTGTTGCACAGCAACGGCCACAGGGGTCACAATATCCGCGGTGACATCCGCTGGGTGTTCGGGAACGATTGGTGGATCGTCTGCGGTTGGCTCCTTGTCCGAAGCTTGACACGACATCTCGTCCAAGGCCTGAGACGCTGAGTTGTTCTCATTACCCTCGGACGCATGAGCACACAGTCCTAATTCCAAAGAGTACTGATGAAGAAAAATTACGCTCAGTAGAAGGCTATAGACCAATCACACTGGCAAATGTGGATTACAAGATTTTCGCCAAAATTTTATCAAATCGCCTACAGTTCGCAATGTCGGTTCTCATTGGCCCTCACCAGACGTGCGGCTTGAGGGGCCGAGCCATACAAAGTAATGTACATATTGCACGCACAGTCCTCGAATCATGCTCCTGCTCTCACGATCAGGTTGCTTTACTTCAGGTCGACCTCACAAAAGCATTTGATCGAGTTCGTCATTCTTTCCTGTTTTCTCTTCTGGAACGAGCGAACGTTGGTTCTGTAGTACTGAAGGGGGTGCAACTTTGCTATAGAAATTGTTCGACTCGCCTAATTGTAAATGGCCACCTATCAAACCCCATACCAATCAACTCTTCTGTGAAGCAAGGCTGTCCGATGTCTCCACTGCTTTTTGCTCTTTACTTGGAACCACTTTGTCAGAGTGTTTTACGTAACAGTAGTATCCATGGCTTCCCTCTCCTTGGAAATGAGGTTAAAGTGCTTGCATATGCGGATGATCTTGCGTTTTTCTGCACTGACAAACCAAGCATAGAAAAAGTTATATCCAGCATACAAGAATTTGGCGTTGTTTCTGGTGCTCAGATGAATCACTCCAAGAGTTCCGGCCTTTGGTTTGGTTCGTGGGGCTCAACACCACCCCTATATGCAGGAATTGAATGGTCATGTGTGCCACCTAAATATTTAGGCGTTCCACTGCATGCATTTAAGTCAAGTTCAAATTACTGGAAAGAGCGCGTTCCAGTAGTCCAGCGTTATGCTAATACATTTGTCCCCTATCGGCTTTCAATATTCGGTCGGGCTCAGGCCTGCAACATGTTGTTGGCGACAAAACTTTATTATGTGCTTCAGGTCCTCCACTGTGCTAGGCATTACATCCAGCGCTTTCACCGAATATTTGCGATGTTTATCTGGTCATCCAATTTAGAACCGATTCGGCGTGATAACCTATTCAGACCTGTTTGTGCAGGGGGGCTCGGCTTAGTGCATCTGTATGTAAGGCAGTTAGTTGCCCGTTTCTTCTTTTTTCGTGATTGTTCACATCCGATTATTAGAGCATTCCTACAAGTTAATTTCATGAATCTGCTTCCCGACTTAGTGGTTTCTTCAGATTTTACTGATCGCCCGCAGTTACTAGGATTTATGCAGGAAGTTTATGCTTCGGTGAAGTTTTTGACAGTACGATTCTAGAATGAGTACTTATATTCTGTTTCGCGCAAGATACTATACAAGGATTTGGTAGCAATGCTTTTTCCGCCCCCACTGTATCGTTCTTTATACTTTGGCTTTAAGGGTCATGATGTGTTAAAAAGGGTGCGCAAAATGCAGATTTCTCCTTGCACGAAAACATTTTTCTTTAAATTACACACCGAAGCTCTACCTGTTAACACATGGCTCCATAGAAAAAATATTTTTGTATCTTCTGTAAACTGCCGTCTGTGTGATGTGCCCGAAACAATTGAGCACTGTTTCATTAATTGCAAAGACGCAATTCTTTTTTGGGATGTGCTGCAAAGAACTCTAAAGAAAGACTTTGTTCTAAATTCGTACAGTGTGCGGTATCTTGCTGTTACACAATCTGATTACGAACCATATGACATGTTTTTCCTTATTTGACTTCATAGCTTGTGGAAGACACTCATGTCGGATCGCAACGCTGAACCTGTTGTTCCACCCGGACTCCATTTTAGCAGAATGATGCTGCAACTGAAGGACACTTATGATGAAAATGACTTTCAACCTGATTGGTTTCCGCTGGTGACACGGTGCTTATTTTTGCCTGCCTTTTAAAAAAAGTTGTCTTCTGTTGTGTATCTCAGCAATGGCTGAATGAATTCTAAATAGTCTGTGTACATAACCCTTTTTGTATAATAAATACCATGTCAGAAAAAAAAAGTTTTGGTGGCGCAATGGATTAACACCACGCATCTCTTCACTGGTGCCACTTTAAACATGCGTTCGACTCCTGTGCTCTATTTTTTTTTCTGAATATTTTTTTGCAATTGCCTTCACTGTAATTATATCCTGCCTTCAGTGACCGTATGGTACCTTTAGGTTGCGTTTAATGATACCTTTAAGAATGGGTATGACAAGAGTTACACTAAGCAATTACCTTCCCCATAATCATTTTCTGCCTCAGTGAGTGCATGTCACCTTTAGGTTGCGTTCAGAGACATTTTTCAGCAACAATCACCGTTTACATGTGTATATGTTATCTTTAGGTTGCGTTCAGAGAGATCTTTCAGCAACAACCGCCGTTTAACTCGCTGAAAACGTCGTCTGCTCCAGTGCGCCTACGGGATATGGTATGGCAATACGCCCCCGTCCCCTGGGCCTGCGTTTCGGAGACGGGGGGGGGGGGGGCTGGTAGGGGGCCTTCACTCTGGTGGAAATAAAAGTTGTTCACACACACACACAAATGCGCAGCCCCCTCACCAAGCTCTGCCGGCGTTGCCTAACAATGCTTAAGAGGTGTGCGACTCCTCGTCATTAAGAAAACTAGTATCCTTCCAACCTCCATCAATTGGATCCCCAGCCGACCGCTTTACCGCTGTGACACGCCGCGGGTCGTGAAGCGCTGCTCATAATTCCGCTTGTGTACTGTGAGAAAGATGGAGGAATTCCGCGCGTGACAGATACTGCAATTGGCGCGCAATTTGAAATAATAATATTTGGTTCACAGGAATGGAAAAGCGCAGTATCTGTCGCACTTTTTTCTGTGGACACCCGAGCCCCGTCGTAAAGGAAGGGAGGAAGGTGGGAGTTAAAGTGGAAAGAGGAGCTGTAGTGGAAGGCTACCGACTAATTTCGACCACGTGGACGTGAGCTCACATCGCACAGCACATGGACGCCTCTTAGTTTCGTCTCCATCGAAACGCAGCCGCCGAGGTCGGGTTCGAACCCGGGTACTCCGGCACTGCAATAGGGCGTCTTATCACTGCCCCACACCGGCAGGGCCAATTTTAAAATACCAAAGACTAATGCAGTTAGGTCACTCAATTTGGGTGACGTCAAGGATGTGACGTCACCCATCTGCTGTAAGCTATGAGGGCCAAGTGAGAACGAGGGCGCTCCAACGCCGCCGGGCGGCGCTTCTTGCCTTCCGCGAGTGACAGATGCTGCGCCTTTCATTTCCTGTAAACGAATTATACAACGCCGGTGAACTTAGACGCGCTCGACATGGAAACCAAGAAGAGTTTAGCTGCTGACGAACAGCGCAGAAGACTGGAAAAATTATTGTGTTGTGACCCCGAGGTAGTCAGCGCTTTTCGCTACGTATATCCAGGCATAGCAGAGCTAAGCCGTGTTTATTTTTTTTCTCTGGGCGATGTCTGAACAGAATCTTGATAGAACACAGTTATCGCCTAATTAAAGTACCCAGTTCCAACCTGGTTCTTCGCTATCAAAACAGCAGAGGGTGCAAACTGGACTCGAAGGGCATGCGCATTTTGTACCGAAATTCTTATCACGTATCGGGCGAAGTGGCTGAAGCATTTTCACTCAGCGAAATTGATTGTTTTTGCTCACAAATTTCAGATTTCTGTGGCTAAGGAAACTTTTGTTACTCAAGGTATCTGTTTAGGTTTCTGTTTATTGTTTCTGTTCCGTCAATATTATTTTTGTGTATAAAAGTAGACTTACTGAGTAAAAAATCACTTGCTAGTCAGCGCCGGGTCGTCTCACATCTACCCTACCTGTCCGTGTTTTTCGCGCCGTAAGACTAAATCTCATTTGTACCCAAACCAACTCGCCCAGATGTTTGTTTCCCAGTCCCTCTTGGAACGAGGGCTCGTGATTGCGAGGTATCACCCCTTCCCGGAGACTGCAAACGCAGGTGCTGGCGAGGGACTTCAACAATGAATACTGGCATCTGAACAAAACATGAAGACCGCTTTGCTTAACGAGCTAGTCGTTACACGAGATGTATTTCCCTACTCAATCAACCCGCAGCAACCACACACCAGAGACAATCAGCCCACATTCGATATCAGCCCGGCACTACCCCAGAGTAGACAGCACGAGTTTCGCACTCTTCTTGAAAGATAAAAAGGGCTTTTCGCCAGCGTTGAAACTGCAACCAAATCCAGCATCCAAGGGCATCCAAGGGTCTTCTGTGATAAATCACTGAATACCATGCTCGAAGTGTTTGCTAAAGCCCTCTACCACTTACTTCTGCGAGAACACCAGGCAATCCGCGACCAAGTAAAGGAAATGCTTTTTCATAACGTCTTCGAGCCATCTAAATACTCCTCGCCGGCGCCAGTCGTTCTTGTGAAGACGTCGGTATAGTACACTTCGTTTCCTCGTCAATTAGTAATCGGTAGCTTGAAAAACGTAACAAAGTAAGATTTTTACCCACTCCCTCGCATCGGAGACAATCTGAATCGGCTCTGCGACACACTGTACGCCTCGTTCATGGACCTGAAGAGCGGGCAATGGCAAATTGAGGTCGACGAAACAGACCGCGATAAGATAGCGTTCATGAAACCAGACAGCCTTTTGGAATTCGAGGTAATGCAATTTGGCGTGTACTCCGCACCAGCTATGTTCCAGCATCTAATAGACACTGTACTTGCTGGCTTAAGTGGCTGATTTGGTTAGTGTACTGAGAAGACGTCGTTGTCTTCCCACCTAACTTTGACGATCATCTGAAAAGGCTCCGTACAGTGTTCGACGCAATGAAGTCGTCAGGGCTAACGTTGAAAGCAGAGAAATGCCACTTCGCCTACGAGGAGTTGTTGCTTCTGGATCATATCGTGAGCAAGGAGAGAGTTCGCCTTGACCCGCAGAAAACAGCTGTTATTGCAAAGTTTCCACAGTCTGCTGACAAGAAGGCTGCGCGCCGATTCCTTGGACTGTACGCTTACTATCGGTGATTTGTGAGAAACGTCTCGCGTATCGCGAACCTGTGACGCAGCTTACAATGCTTTACGTGCCTTTTAAATGAGACGCATGTACACAAAAGCATTCGAGGAATTTAGGTGCTACTTACAATCTTTTTCCGTCCTTGTACACCTGGACGAAAAAGCCGCGACAGAAATTCATACCGACGCAAGCAGTGGGGGCTTATGCACCGTTCTCGTTCAGACTTACCGACAATAAAACGTTATCGCGTGCGCTAACCATTCGGCGTCAAAAGCTGAACCCAATTACTCAATCATCGAGAAGGCATGCGCCGCGATCATCTAGGCCATATAGAAGTTCTGTTCATACCTATACACTCGATCATTTAAAGTAGTCAGCGATCACAATGCCCTCTGCTGGCTCAGCAATTGGAAAGAATCCTCCGGCCACCTTGCTTAACAGAGCTTACGTATTTAAGAATACATTACAGTTGTGCACAAGTCTAGCCATTACTTGTTACAATTCCCTGTTTACGCGCGCCGAAAAAGTACGACGAAGACCATTCTGGGACCGATAAGCGCCTAGACAATTTTCACAGCAGCAGCGCTCGGACACTGACTTTTAGGACCTAGCTGATTACCTTTAGATAAAGACGCCTTGTTTTCTCGCTATGTACAGGCGTCATTTGTCGTCGTTTGCCTTAAGCAATGACGCCCTCGTGAAGAATTTCGCGCCTAAATGACCGTACAGCTTCCTTTAATGCCCAAGAGCCTCAGACAGGATATTTTTCAGGCGTTGCACGATGAACCGACAGCAGGATATCTCTATTTTGCGCGCACTTTGCACCGAATGCAGCAATATATTACTAGACACGGTGACCTGTCATCGTTTCCTATTATGTGAAAACATGACGTGAGTGTTAGTGGAGCAAGACACCCCGATAAGATGTGCAGGACTACTGAACACGATACCAACCCCGACTAAGCCCTTTAAACAAATTGGGGTGGACCTCCTCGGACCCTTCCCAGCTTCATCAACAGGAAGCAAGTAGATAATCATGAACACCAATTACATTACTTATCATCATGAAAATGATTTAAGCCCTTGTGTTAACCCCACCCCTTATGTAATACCCACAAAAAGGGGTTCTTCAAGGAAATAAAAATGAAATGAACTGAGCTATTGTGCCGAAGCAAAAGCCCTGCCGAACAGTTCCACACTAGAAGTCGCCGCGCTTTTCGTAAAAGGAATCCTTGTCTGGCATGGAGACCCAGGTATGCTTATCAGCGACGAGGAGAGCGCTTACGGTGGAGCTGACGCACGCACTTGATATATAGTCATACAAGCCACCGACGTACAACTACGTACCATCCCCAAACAAACGAACTTACGGAGCTTTGGTTTGGTTTTGTTTGTGGGGTTTAACGTCCCACAGTGACTGAGGCTATGAGAGACGCCGTAGTGGAAGACTCCGGACATTTCAACCACCTGAGGACCTTTAATGTGCGCTGACATCGCACAGCACACGGACGCCTCTTCGTTTCGCCTCCATCGAAACGCAGCCGCCGAGGTCGGGTTCGAGCCCGGGTATTCCAGACAGTGATCGGGCGTCTTACCACTGCACCACCCCGGCGGGGCAACATCTAAGCAAAACGATTCGGACCTCACTTCCATGTACGTCGATTCCAGGCAGAAAACGTGGGACTCCACTCGGCCTTACGCGCTTTTCGCATACAACAGCCGTCCAGGAAACGGCCAGGGCGACTTCTTTCTAGCTTACATATGGCAGGAATCCTACGACCACGTTCAATGCAATGGTGATGCACGTAACCGATGAGGAGAACATGGACATCACCGCCTGCCTTCACCGTGCACAGGATGCTCGACGGCTAGCATGGCTGCGCATTACACCACCAACGCACCGACACCTGACGATACAACTTGCGACAACACGACGTGGAGTACAAGCTGAGACACCAAGTCTGGGTATGGACACTACTTCGCCATCGGGTACTGAGCGAATAACTCTTGCGGCGTACTTCGGCCCATACAAAGTCCTTTGATGCATCGGACAACTTGACTACGCAGTTATTCCCTACGGCGCAACCACATCTTACCGGCACCGAGTGCGTTAAGAAATCATACATGTTCTGCGCTTGAAGCCCTATACACGCACTAAAATCCCCAGATCTATTTTTTCTAATGTTCTTCTTCACCTTTCAGTGTTGTCGGAAGCGTCGAGACGATGTTGTTTAAAGGGGAAGCAATACCGGGGACCATCGAAAACGTTATTTGCTGTTTTTCAATAGCCGCCGGCATGCGGCCTTATTCACTTAGCGCACGGGACGATTTTGAACTTTAGTCATGCTCATTGTCGCAAGACGCGATGTTATCATTTTCTTTATTGCGAAAAATGCGCTGAGGTGTATCCCGAATTGTTGCAGCCATGCGCGTCTGTTTCTGCAATGTTCTCGGTATTGTTAGTCGCCTTTTGCTTCTTTATCTAGATGACATTAAATGAAGCCCTAACAAGTGCACCGGGCTTTCAGAGGTCGACGACTGCAGAACATGCTTGTTACTATTCCCGATGCCGATTGCTTAGTTCTTTTGCGGGTGCAAGTCGGCCCAATAAAGAGTACATTTCAGTGTAAAATTCTAGGGAGCATTAATCTGCGATGAGGCGAAAGACTCTATCAGGCGGTGTTCCAAAGCTCTCCACTATGGTACCCCTTTGTCTCTGTTTTCACTCCACCCATAGCGACTACGCGGTAGCGTAAGCTACTAGTCAACATAGCATTGCCCACTATAACCGAGCCGTATAAACGTCCCTGCAAGGCATAGGGATAACGTGAAAATGCAAAGATTTTGGCAGGCTGATTCTGATATCAACCTCCCATACGAAAGGAGAAACCCGAGTCGGCAGCTCCTGCCAAAGGTAATATCAGGAAGCCCTACGACCAGTTAGTGCTCGGCCATGTCAGCTGCCAGCTACCGCCTCCTTCGTAACGAAAGCGTTACTCACGGACGGACGAAGAGACGAACCGACGGACGAAATCCACGAGCATGATCGAACCATTAAAGGCTACTGCCTTTAATGGCCAGCCTGTTCATTTGTCGCCAATGACAGTGCCACCAGCACGCGACATTATTCTCGTTGAGTCGGTTCCACCAGCCTTGTAGCCCATCTAATTTTTATTAGCGCGCTAACGTTCAAGGACCATTTCACCGAAATTCCAGCTTCGTCGGCCGTCCGCCGGCGTTCGCGTCGTGAGCAAAAATATCAAGCATGGCGCTAGCAGAGGGTAGCTGGCAGCTGACATGGTAGAGCACTAAGTAGGCGTAGGACTGCCTAACATTACGTTTGGCAGGAACTGCCAACTCAGGCTCCTTCTTTTATATTGGAGGATGCAATCACAACCAACCGGCCAGGACCATTTCATTCAAGTTACCTCTATGCCACGCAGGCACGTTCATACGGCTTGGTTATGGCGGGACTTTATATGTGGGCTGGCAGCCTATGATATTGTGTCATGCCCTTAAAGGCGGAACTTAGTCCCCATAATCTTTTTACCAATGTCCGCGGTCGACCTGAGCATGCGTTACATATTAGCCCTAAGCGCTGCAAGATATCAATATGAATACTCGTTGAATACTCGTTTCTCACACAGCAACGCGACAAATTGAGTAGAGATATTTTTCTACTTACTGAATGAACATTAATACTGTACTTTTATTTTAGTGAAAACTTTTTTTCCGGTAAAAAGTTGCTCGTACGCCATACTATGTAGTTTAAGTAAATAAATCCAAGGTTTTAAAGAAACGGTACTCCCTATCTCAATGAAACCAACTAAGACTCGCTTATCCTGTTCCGCAGTATTATTTCTTCATCAAATTTCAATATTCAGCTGAGGCCCATCATAACTCTGTAGCTATTGGTTTGCTGAAAAAAAATTCCAATAAAGAATTTACAGATCGGGAAGAAATGTGGTCCACTGAAATGTTTTTACTAAAGCACCATTTAGATGAAGTTGTGTATTTCTAGCCTTAATCCTTACTCTTACATTAAATTGCTTCCAAGGGAGAGAGCTTCCTGAGGTACTTCTCAAAAGTTCGCTTTCCTCAGCAACGTTCTTTGGAAAGGACTTTTCACGTGTGCACTTGGCAAGAGATGTCCTTTCCTTTATCCACGTTAAATCATTTCGAAGAGAGCTCTGTTTGCTGTGCCCCTTGTTGCGATAAAGTTTAATATTTACATTTTTGTGGGAATATTGTTTACCTGTGCAGCACAAGAAACTGTCCGTTTCAACGAGATAACGAATCATTGGCAATATTAGCGGACCAGCGAAGGGTTCTTGCCTTGCCGATTAAAAATCCAGTACTGCGCAAACGTTTCCCAGGCAGCTTTTGTGAACGTGTTTATAGGTTTCTACCTGAGTTATGATGACTACAGCTATGGGGACTATGCTGTCGCCATCCAGTCAAGCCCATCTCCACAAGAGTTTATAGCACTCGAGTCTTGGATCCTGTGGGTTTCCTGTGTGCGACGCCAGGGAGGGATTTTTGTTTTCTTCGAGCTGTTCCTTGCACAGTATGGAGGGTTTTTATTCAGAGAAGCATCATCTTAAACTCAGCGTACAACTAAAAACGGATAGCTACGGATAGCTCTTATCCATATACGCTCGATTTGACCTTACCTCATGCTGCTTATTGTTTTTTATGTTAAAGTTAGGACGACAATTTCACGAACAACAGCTACTGGGCAGCATATGGCATTTTCGCCACCGTGCTACAATTGGGCGTAATGATAATCACACGAGCCTCATCTGAAAATAGCGACTCCAGTTCAAAGACAACCAGACAACTGTTCATTATTCTAAAAAATGACGTAGCAGTGTGATAAACTACATGTTTGAGTTGGACGGGATAAGAGAAATTTGCATCTAGTGTCAAGTACCATTGTCATTGCCATCAACTTGCTGACTAAGTTGTCTGCGCTTATGAATTTGATAACGCTAACGGCTCAATCATAAAAGCATACTCGCGGAAAATAGCTTCTGTTGTCCACCATAAAGTTCTCCCCCTGTCAAGCGAGCTATTGCACTTACAGGAAGCGTCACTCTCAAATAAGTGCTATTTGGCAAAGTCAAACGGCACATATGAAGTGTGTTTAAGACGAGTGCACTCTGTTATAAGGGCTTTCAAGTACCACAGCTCACCAGCGAGTGGATAGCCTTACCCGCAGCGATTTCAAAGGCTACAAGTATAATGTGCAGAAACAGACACGATAGCCGATTGTAATTGTTGGACAGTTCAAGACATTTGCTCTTCATTAGCAAGAAGCCAAACACAATAAAGAAGCAACATAAAATATCCGTGTACGCAACTCACATCGCGAGGGGCAATGCAGCAGTGCAGCGACACCATTTTCCTACACTTCGTCTGGAGGTTTTCGAGCCACTGTTGTGAAACATCCGTGCACCCGATATTTCCATTCACGGCAAACTCGTCGTTTTTGCCGATATTCTTTTTGCCCTGCAGGAAACAGCCATTTTGTTCGTTATCAACATTTTTAATAAGAACCTATCTTGAGCGGTTTTCAGGAAACATTTTCCTCTTTCGTTGAAAAAATGTGGACCAAATTTGTTTTTATTGATTCTACCGCGTCAAATAATGGGTTTTAAAAGGTTTTCTATCTCTCAACGACACCAGCTAACTTTAACTCCTTTTCGCGTTCAAAATAACTGCTTTAAATACTCATTCCTTCCACGAACTATTTCCGATTGGAATAACCTTACTAACAATGAAGTGCTGCAGCCATCACTGACGTTGTTCTCGCAATATATAACCTAGTTTCTTTTTATTGCTTTTGTTATTTCACTGCTGTGTTGTATATGTTTGGTTTTATTATTAATGAACAATTGTTCAGAAGAGCTTCGACTTGGACTGTAATTATTGTTTATTTTTGCCTGTTTTCTTAAACTACATAGTTTGTATTCCCACCCTGCTAAAATCCCAACACTGGGATTGCAGTATCAATAAACAAATTAATTAATTAACTTTTCCAAATTAACTTTGCATTTTACTCTGCCATTTTGTTTACAAGTGGACACTGCTGTCTCGTTTAAGCTGCGACAAAAGCGTCACTCGCTCGGATGCTTAACAGGTTTCTTCTGTTTGGTAAACAGGCTGTGACATCAGCATTTGAATTCATCATTTGATAGCTTGCGCCAGGTACGTGGAGAGATAGCTGATCCTTCTAAATGGTCTGAGCGTATCAGTCAAACCTATGTGTTTCCCCCAATCGAACCAGAGAGGGCTGAGTTCAGGCCCTGCGCGGCTGTCAATGCATTAACACCCAAACGGCCTATAAGTGGAGCCCCGGCTCCACTTATAGCATTGTGAGGGGAGAGGACCAATACGCAATGACTTCACTTTAAGCATTTAGTGATTAATAAATGTTTTCACCACTTTCACAGCTTTAATGACCACCGTTCTCCGAGTCCTCTTGTTCACCTTCGTTCGCGAACATGCAACTTAATACTTGTTTAATCATTACTATTTTAATGTTTGCCTCTATTATCCCCCACACTCATTAGCAGAAAGTCTTGTTACCCCTTTTGTCAAATATCTCCGGACGTAGATATAAAGCACTGATTTAACCAAGGCGTACTAACAGAATTGCTTGACGTAAGGACGGTATGTCTAACTCATGATCCAAGGCTCTTAAAGAGCTGGAATCTGATGTCGACTTCCCATCTCAAAGGCTAAACCCGCTCGAGAAGCCCCTGTCAGAGCGGCCATGCCCAGTGGCCCCATGACGTCATGCAATCGGTTGACCACTCAATGCATGGCTATCGCACCAGCCGGCTACCATCTATAAGAGACATTCGCATGATTTTTCGTTCCCAGCGCGAACGCCGCACATTTTGGAAAATGGAGCCTTTGAAGATATCGCTTTAAAAATATTGCACGAACACACTCGTAGTCAGGTAGTCATTGCATGACGCATGCGTGTTTTTCTCCTAGCCTAGATCAAAGTTTTCAGCTTTATCTCGGCTCAGTAGACTGCCTCGATTGGCGCCAACTACACGTTTAGTAAGGGCAAGGTCAGCGAAGGAACTGACAGCAGGAATGCTGCCAAAATACGGAAACCATATATCAACGAAAGGGACTGTCGTGTATAAACTGTAAAGAACTTCGCCAGCAGGATAGATACGTTAACACGAGGCAAAGTAGTGAAAATATAAAAAATGAATGAAAGGGAAGCTTTTAACCAGGAACCAAATTTAAACCCAGTGGCGCACAGTGCAGGTGCAAGCTATGCCCCCTGAATGTACGATGTGCTAAAGCTGCAATATTCACTGTTTCGCTGGCGTCGTAGAAGCCGACCGCCCACTCCCTAAACATGGCAGCGCCAAAGGTTTTCCTTATGCTAGTTCTTGCTCTCGTGCTGAGTGCTAGAGGCCAGCAATGTCATTTTGAGTACTCGCCTTAATGTCCTTCAGTACAAGACGAGGCAGGCACATGCGAAGCTAAGGCGCACTGCCCTGCTGAAGGCTGCCAGGACAACGGCCAGATCTGCTGCCCGGTGGCCTGTGGCGGCTGCACTTGCCTGAATCGTAAGTCGGCATGCGTTCCTCCTACCGCCGTAACCTGGGAGGGGACTTGCGAAGAAACGTCCATAAGAATTCTTTGTTCCCCTTTGAAGATTCTAGTGTCAATCCCTTTGATAGCAACCAAACGAAAGCCTATTCTGAAGCGTTGTATAATCACTTTGTCGTCTAGCGCGATTCGGACCAACAGCGAAAAGAGTTGTCACATATTTCAAACAATATAGTCGCAAATTTTAGATGCACGTTTTATTCTTTATGATGATGCGTAATGCACTGCTGTGCACAAATCACCACGCTGTATTTGCCTACCACCGCTCTAATTTATAATTTACTTTGTTTTTCTACATTTTATTCGATTTCAGTTTCAATAGCAGTGCTGTGGCGGTGGCTTCAAACGTGCATAGAGGTCAAGGGGAAAAGAAACAAAAATTTACATAATTGCTGCCTCTTCAGTCATAGTTCCAGGTCTTCAGTCTGGCCAGCTTTAACGTTGTAGTGCCCAAACAACGAATTAGCAATGTAACGTAATTTTACTTCCCCAACATAACATATATGCAATGTGGACATTACAGGCATTGTTTTCGTGCTGAAACCAAAACAAATGAGGTAAATATATTTATATATAATTTAGCTGTCATGATAAATACCATGCGTTGATGAAGGTACAGTAATTGAATGGAAATGTCTTACACATCTTTAAAAACTAAACCATAAAGAAAACATTTTGCACTTAATCCTTTAGGCTGCTGCTTGCAGAGTAAGACCGCTTTTGATACTATGAAAATCTTCAACATAATGGACAACAACCGTCGGATGACTTTGGACTATATTCACTTGGTTCCACCTATTCCTAGTCACTTATTCGTTTTTTCTGGGGCCGAGGCTGAGCATGAAATAGCCAGAACAAAACCCTTAGGGAACAACAGCTCTACTTTTGATAATGTTCAGTCGTTTCTGGAAATATACACGCATAAATAAGACAAAAGAATGGCTACTGTGGTAGTGCGACATTCATAATTTTAAGAGAAGCCTTCTTGTTTAACTTATTGTTGTTACTATACTTTGCATACCTTACGCTCCGTCCCTTAATCTCCGTCCCTCAATCTCCGCTATTAACTTGTACAAGCTGCCTGCAGGTAGCAAACCTTTTTCGACATTCACCCTTTAGTATCAAGTCAGGATGGGTCCACAATCCTAAAGGGAGTTTACAAACAGGTAACCACTGCTCTCTAGGTTTCATTGTACGACAGTTGCGACATTGTAGACGGCGCTCAGGCCCTGATTCAGATGCAAGAAATGCGGAGTCAACCAGGTTATTTCCCTTCTCTTCTCCCATCAAGTAAATACAGCCTTTTACAGCCGCAAGGCATCTTATTGACACTACACGGACAGCCCGCCAGCCTTTCAACAGAGGGTAACAACAGCCATGTTTTCCACTGCGCCAGCCTGTTGTAGTGGATAACGAATGGGTTGGGATCTAGGGAGGCCGCCAGGAGCAGAGTAAGGCATGATCTGTCTTCTCCCTCATTTTGCCTAATTTCACTCTTCCAAACATCCGCCTCACCTTTCTAACTGTTTATGTCCGCCCATCGTCCGACGAGCTAGACACTGATCAACAAGCTTGTATCAACGCTCGAAGTTACGTGCACCGCCATCGAGCTTCTCCCTTTCACTACACATTACGCTCGCGTCAGCAATCCATGCAACTCAAATCTTATTTCAGTGCACTTTCCTTTTTGCTGTCTACCCTTCACCACCTCTCTGTCGACTCATCTACGCCACAATTTCGGGAGGCGAGAAATAAACTTCTGCCACTGCTAAAGAAAAACGCCTGCATACACTGACAAAGGTGGATGAAGGAACCGAACTCCATTTACCAGCAAAAAGAAAAGTGGCTGGTCGTGCTGGCTTACTAAGCGGCTCAATAAACCAGGGATAACGAGCCCGGAAAACAAATGTGATCAGATGTGGTATATAGCACACAAAACGACCAAGCGTGCAGAGCTGCATTCAGTGTAATTTGGAGCCGTCTATCATCATACTCTTGTACTGCACCCGTTCTTTAATGCATTTCTTGCATACATCGTTTCGACGGTCAGCTTAAGTGCTGTTATTTTCTTTCGGGCTTCTAGCTCTTTTTCTGGCCTTTTTAAAATCTTCTTTGATACATTTTGTTTCTGTTTTTAAAGACAGATGAAGGGCCTCTTTCTCTTTTTGACGGTCTGAACAGTTATTCCTGCCAAGTCTCTACAGTCCGAATGCATGTTGGCAATGTAAATTATCGAACTATCCTGCAAAACCACGTATTTACCTGGACATTTGCAGAACACTTAATGATAAACGGCAATCAAGACGTTTTCAATCTTTCTGTTAGCAGTCTCTGAATTTATTTCAATATTTGGTACATCATCAAGCCCCCATTAAAGGCGTATTACATGATTGTTAGCAACGAGTATTGCGGATACAACAAAAAATGTTTTCTTGAAATGTATGTCTGTGTATGATGCGATGTGTCCAGAAATAGTGTTGCAATCCAGGACAGTGCAAAGAAAAAAAAAACATTATTTTTGGAATGTTGTCGTATGGGAGCGGGGAGGGGCAGGGGGTAGACGGCATCGAGATGGAGAGGACGAAGTAGTCGGATGAGCACGTTTTCAGGTGGCACGCTGTGATTAAACTTA